>NW_022900951.1:116923831-116928970 GCF_012274545.1 Fukomys damarensis | reverse complement strand
TGTAGGGAAGGTGTGATGCGTAGGGGAAGAACAAAAAGGGAAAAGAAAAAAATGTGAGAGAATGAAAAGATGAAAATAAAGTGTTTGTAGATGGGGAGGGGAGGAGGGGGTGAAGGGAGGGCAGATGTAAGGGGAAAAAATGAGAATCAAGACTTGCCATGTAGAGGCACATGATCCCAACAATGAATGTAACTGTACTGTATCCCTAAAATGTACCAATAAACTCAACAAAATTTAAAAAAAAAATCATATTCAACAAACTACAAAGTGCTAGATACAGGCTGCATATTACTGTTCACTGGAGAAGGGTGACAATAGTCTCACGGTGACTATATTATCTGAATTTTAAATTTAATATGTAATTATTTCATCTCTTATTTTAACATAGTGTTTATCAAATTATCTATGAAATTTAAAGTAACTGTAACTATTTAATAAGTTTTCCTTACAACCAATCTGATTCTTGCTTCTGCCATTATGATGAGACAAAAGTCTTTATGGGTTTTTTTTTTTTTTTTGCGGGGGGAGAAGGTGTCCTTGTTCGCATTCCAAAGAGTGCAGAGGATGGTAATTTCAATTATGCCCAAGGCAGGCTCTGAAGAGTTAACCCCTCAACTGGCTTGTTTACAGAAGTGCGTCTGGCTGAAGTCTAAATGCCAAGGTCAGAGCAACTGTCACCCAAATTCCATTCCCACAACTAAAACCTTAAGACTAGAAGGACAATGTTCTAATTGAAATCACATATTTTGTCTGTTCTGTTCCTAATTTGAGACTGCTTTATCTTGTCTTTATGAGCACTGTTTACATTAATTTCCATAGAATCCACATGTTGCCTTTACCTCAATTGATTGCCAATAAAAATCAGTGCCTGATACTTGCCAGGGCCTTTGCTGGTTGCACCGGCATTGATCGTCCTGGCACCCTGTTTTCTCTCTTAGTTCTGTCTCAGTGCATTTTCTACCCCCTCAGGCCTGCATCAAATATTGGGCAGGTGGGTACTGAAAGCTGACTACAGGGGTCTCCCACAAAGACTGATTTGTAGTATTTTCTTTTTGATCAGTCTTTGGAGATCCATTTTACCTCTGAGATATAAATACACCACCTATTCTCAGAGTAAAAAGGCAATTGTACCTTTCGATAGCTGCTTTGTCTCTGTAGAATATGGTGGTGGTCCAAGAAGGGCCAGCAGCCCCCGAGGAATCTGAGAGACAGGAGAAAGTGTTTCTCAGCATCAGGAGCTTCTCTGCTCTGCGCTCTCAGTTGTGTGGCAGTATTCTCTTCTCTCAGGCTCCCAAGGCTTTTCTGCTAGGCTTCTTTAATTTTTTTGGTTTCTCCTATACATGTGGTGATTATTCCTCCCAATACAGAAAACACACTCTGAATAAAAATCCGCCCTGAGTGAGAGACACTATGTGATATAAAGGACTCGTCCTGAGTCTCTGTCTCAAGACTCATGCTGTTTCATGCATGTACACCACTGTGACAACTGGGAATGGAGTTACGCATGGGCGTTATTGAGGAGACAGTTCTAGTTGTTCACTATAAGGGTTCCAGTATCACTAAATGACTGAAAGACCTGAAGTGGCTCACTAATGAAATTCTGTTACAGTTGAGGAAGCAAAGGGCCAGAGGAAATGAGTAGAATGCACATGGCAAATGGAAGACATTAACTTTAAAGGCAGTATGAAACTGGGGGAAAAAAAACCCTGGAATTTGAATAAAAATACAAATTCTACATCTGACATTTTCCAGTTTTACATGTGATATTTTCTACCATTAACAAGCTTTGAGCATCTCTGAATGCCAATTTCCATATTTGCCCTTATTTTTAAAAAGTGAGTGAAAATTTCCTCTCACATTGTTTCTCAAAGAAGAAAATTAATGACTGTAAGTTTTTAAGTGTAAAATACCTTTCACACATTAATTCTTAAAATCTGTTCTTTTTCAATTTGTTTTGAAATCATTTCAAACTTACAAAAAACTTGTAAGAATTTTATAAATGTTATTTCCTTCCCCCAGGTGAACTAGTTGCCAAAAACCTTATTTGACTTATTTTCCTCTCTGTGTCAGTACTTGTGTATGTCTTATTATCTTTTTCCTGAACCATTTGAAAGCTAAATACTTAAAGCCTCATTCCCAATTATTTCAAAAGACAATATTTTCTAAAAACAAACACACCATACTACAAAACCACAATCAATAAAAATCAAAGTAATTAACACTGATATAATGCTAGCATTTAAACCAGTGGCTCCATTAGTATTTTCTCCAATTGTGCTCCAAATTAATTTTCTGGTTCCAGGCAGGATCCAATCCTGAAGCACATACTGGAATTCTTTGTCAATGATGCCAATTTTTCCAGTGTGAAACGGTTCTTCAGTTCTTCTCATCATAAAAAGTAGAGACTTTGAAAATGTCTTTCAGTTCCTAGAATTTCTGATATTAGATCTATACCATGTATTCTTGGCAGGAATACCACAGAAGTATCACCCCACTTTTCTCAAAGCATCATCTCAGAAAGCACTACTGATCATAACTTTAGCACTCAATTAAGACAGTTTCTTCCAGATGACTCCACTACGAAGGTAAAATAAGTATGTCCCTATCAATAAGTATTTAACATCCATTTACCTTCTACTCTAAAGGTATGTTTTAATCTTCTTTAACTCGTGTATTTATTTTTGTCACTAAGAACATCTGTATACTCATTTTATTCAATGGATTATAATCCATTATTATTATTCATGTTCGTGCTCAATTTACCAGATTTTTCCAAGTGGAGCCCTTTTGAACTAGATCCTGTGTCACTTGGTGTCCTCTTCTCACTTCTTTCTCTCTGGGATAATATGCTATCCCATGTATGTTCTTGTATTTTTCTCTCCCAGCTCTGAAATCAGTCATTTCTCCATGAAACTCTCATTAACTTTAGTGGAGAATAGTTTTCAGAAATAAAAATACCAGGGTTAGGAGTAAGAAGTGTTACTGATATCACTGATTTTTCACTCCTGAACCACTAAGTGTACAGCCAAATATAAGCCTCAAACTTCCCCTAGTTAACTATTTAGGTATCAATTTGAGATGAATTGTAGACCGAAAATAAAAATTAAAACTATTACGTTTCTATATATCAAAGAAAACAATTAAGTTTGGATTTTATAAAGATGACAAATGTTTTGATAAATAAAAACACCATTAAGCTAGTACACAGGCCACTGAATATATATAAACACATAAACACAGGGAATGACTATTTAGAATAAGCAAAATATGTTAGAATTTATAAATAGAACTTATGATAAAAAATATAGAAATGTATGAGTAGCTCCTAAGATCAACAATAAAAAGCAAATGCCTTTTAACAGACAGTTGTACAGTTTCTCACAGAGGCTAAACATATTCTCTCCTACAGCCATATTTCTTCCCATTTAATGAAATAAGTTGAAAACATACATTCATGTAAAAGTCTGAACATGTATTTTGGAGAAACTTTATTCATGTCTTAGTCATTTCCACATTGCTGGGAAAAAATACTCAATGCCTGCAGCTTAAATTTGTTTTAGTTCATGTTTTAGAAAGTTTCATCCCTTGCTTGGTTTATGGCATGACGGAAGGGCCTGAGTGAAAGCCACTGGCTTCATGGCATTCAAGAATCAGACAGAGGTGGTCCAGACCAGTGCAGCTGCAGGCAGATCCCAGCTGGGGATACGCCCTGGCCCCAGAGGGCAAGCCCACCCAGCCTAGGACCTTCCAGGAAAGAGCTGCAAAGGGCCACCCCACTGCACCAGTGAGTGTGCATAGATCTCTGGGAACATCAGTGCGGTACAGACCAGCACGGCTACAGGCAGAGCCCAGCCAGGGATCTGCCCCAACCCCAGAGTCTGGAGCAAACTCACCCATTGAATGCCCACCCAGGCAAGAGTGAAACAGGGGCACAAGCTTCAATCAGAGACCCACCCCATAGAATCAGTAGTTTGAATCCAGGATTTGGTGTACTGGTGAGCAACTGACAAAAGGCCTCTTGGTGGCTGCACCTGTTTAAATGAGAAGACACAGAAACAAGACCCAAAACCAGACTTTCTGATCACCTAGGGCATCTCCAAAAGGTAAAAAGATGCAAAAATCTGATAATCAATCACCTGGACTCCCTGAACTGGCAATGAAAGAGGACCTGGAAAAATGAAGTAAACAATAATTTCTCAGATAACAGCAGAGATTGGGCCCATAGTGAAAGATGTGACTAATAAATCTAGAGTGGACACAGATAAAAAAAATAAAGGAGCATAGGAAAGTAATGGAATCCCAATATAGGAAACAAATAGAATCCATAAAACAGATGCAAACAGATACCCAGGAGATTAAAAAATCCACTGAATGTTTAGGCAGCAGAACGAGCCAGTGCAAGGACAGTATTTCAGATGTAGAAGGCAGGATTGCAATTAGTGACCAGGAAAAGAAAGATTTCTTAAAAATAGTAAAGGACCATGAGAAAACAATCTAACAGCTGCTAGATGATGAAAAAAAGAATAATATAATACTTATTGGAATCAATGAAGAAACAGGAGAGATTGCAGGGCACATAAAAAAAAACTGTTCACAGAAATAATAGCAGAAAAATTCCCAAATAGGGGAAAACAATTTGACATACAGATAAGTGAGGCATATAGGACTCCAACTAGCCATGATAAAAGAAACCATCAGCAGAACTAAGAGACAATCTACAATGTGGGAAAAAATTTTTACCAGCTGTTCCTCAGACAAAGGACTATTATCAAGGATATATAAAGAACTCAAAGCAATCAGTCCCCCCAAATATAAAGACCCGATTCAAAAATGGGCATCCGAAATGAACAGACATTTCTCAGACGAAGAAGTAAAAGCAGCAAGAAAATATTTGAAAAAATGTTCCACATCACTGGTCATTCGAGAGATACAGATGAAAACAACACTGAGATTCCACCTCACCCCACAAAGAATGGCTGCTATCAAGAAATCACACAATAACAAATGTTGGCGGAGTTGTGGGGAGAAAGGAACCCTTCTCCATTGTTGGTGAGAGTGCAGACTAGTGCAACCACTATGGAAATCAATATGTAGATACCTCAAAGAGCTTGGACTGGAGGTTCCATTTGACACAGCCAT
>NW_022900951.1:116914830-116923766 GCF_012274545.1 Fukomys damarensis | reverse complement strand
AAAGAATCATATCACAGAGAAGTATGTGCACCCATGTTTATAGCGGCACAGTTTGTAATAGCTAAATCTTGGAAACAGCCTATTTGCCCATCCATTGGAAACTGGATAAAGAAGTTGTGGTTTTTCTATAAAATGGAATATTACTCAGCCATAAAGAATGAGAAAATAGATTCATTCATAGGAAAATGGATACATATTGAAGATATACTCCTAAGTGAAATAAATAAGTCACACATGTGTAAATACCGAAGAGTTTCCCTGGTGTAAATAATCTGCAACAATGCATAAGATTCTAATAAGATTACTGACATTTAGAAATGGGAACAAAGGAGCTAAAGGTGTAGGGAAGGTGGGATGGGTAGGGGAAGAGTAAAAAGGGAAAAAAATGTGAGAGAATGAAAAGATGAAAATAAAGTGTTTGTAGATGGGGAGGGGAGGAGGGGGTGAAGGGAGGGCAGATGTAAGGGGAAAAAATGAGAATCAAGACTTGTCATGTAGAGGTACAAGATCCCAACAATGAATGTAACTGTACTGTATCCCTAAAATGTACCAATAATCTCAAATAAAGCTGGAAAAAAAAGAAAAACTACACATAAGCATACAATGGTGAAGATTACAAAAACCTAATAGAAGAACAAAGTTCCATAAGCAATCAGAGAAAATAAATAAATTGCATCCAAAGGAAAACCTATCAGAATCACAGCAGACTTCTCAACACAACCCTCAAGGCAAGAAGAGCTTGGAGTGATATATTTCAAGCTCTAAAGCAAAACAGTCTCCAAATCAGATAGATGTACCCTGAAAAACTATCCAAATTCATGGAGAAATGATACTTTTCATGACAAAGAGCACCTTAGTAACTTCATGAATACAAAACCAGCACTCAAAATAGTTTTTGAACAATAACTTAGGAAATGACCATGAAGATAACAACACCAGGAAGCCCAGCAGAGGAAATCCATCAGGCATGACAAGAAATTAAATGACAAAGGGGAGAATCCAACAAAAAGAAATAGTCATAAGAAGGGTAAGTCAACACATACCAGTTATAACCATCAATGTTAATGGTCTCAATTCCCTACTCAAAAGAAATAGATTGGCAGAATGGGTCAAGAAGCAAAATCCAAATATATGCTGCATACAAGAAACCCATTTAATTAAAAAGGAAACACAGACTGAATGGTAAAGGGTGGGAAACAATATTCCATGCAAAAGGAACCCCCCCCCAAAAGCAGGAGTAGCTACCTCTTTGCAGATGGATTTCAAACCAATACTAATCATGAGAGACAAAGAAGGAACTACATTTTTGTTAAGGGAACAATCCAAGAGGAAGAGATGACAATCATAAATATATATGCACCAAACAATAGTGCACCCAACCATGTAAAACAAATGCTAATGGACGTGAAAAATCAAGTAAGCACTAACACAGTAGTAATAGGGGACATCAATACTTGACTGTCACAAATAGATAGATCAACTAGATAGAATATAAACAATGAAATACTAGAACTCAATCAAACTCTTGAACAAATGAACTCAACAGATATTTACAGTGTTCCACCCCACAAAATCAGAATATACATTCTTCTCAGCTGCACATGGGTTGTTCTCCAAATTAGACCATATGCTTGCTCATAAAACATGTCTAAATAAGTGCAAAGGAATTAAAGTTACCCCCTGTATATTATCAGACCATATTGTGATGAAACTGGAGATTAATCATAAAAGAAACCACAGGAATTTCAGAAACACATGGAAATTGAACAACACACTCCCAAATGACCAAGGGGTCACACAGGATACTAAAGAAGAAATCAAACAGTTCCTACAATTAAATAACTATGACAATACAACATATTGGAATTTGTGGGACACACTGAAAGTAGTCCTATGAGAGAAATTCATATCACTGAATAATCATATTAGAAAAACAGTGAGAGGAATTAAACAACATGATGCTAAACCTCAAGCTTCTAGACAAAGAAGAGTAGGACAAACAAAAAGATCAAACACTCTATCAATAGAGCCAAGGAAAAAAACCATATGATCATATCAATAGATGCAGAAAAAGCATTTGACAAAATCCAGTATGTATTCATTATAAAAATATTACAAAAAATTGGAATACAGTGTCATCACTTCAATCTGATAAAAGCCATCTATGAAAAACCAACAAACAATATCATACTAAATGGTCAAAAACTGAAATACTTCACACTAAAATTAGGAACAAGACAAAGATGTCCACTATCACCACTTCTGTTCAATATAGTTCTAGAAACATTAGCCACAGCAGTTAGGTAAGAGAAAGAAATAAAAGGAATAAAGATAGGAAAGGAAGAAGTCAAATTGTCATTATTTGTAGATGACATGATATTCTATATAGAAGACCCCCATAACTCCACCAAAAGTCTTCTAGATGTAATAACCAAATTCACTAAAGGATATACTCCTACATGAAATAAATAAGTCACACATGTGTAAATACTGAATAGTTTCTCTGGTATGAAAAACTATAATAGTACATAAGATCCTAGTAAGACAATTGACAATGTGAAATAGGAAAAAAAGTGCTAAAGGTGTAGGGAAATTGGGAAGGGTAGGGGAAAGGTATTAAGGGAAAAGAAAAACATATGAGAAAATGAAAAAAAATGGAAGTACAATGTTTGTAATTGGGGAGGAGAGGAGGGAGCAAAGGGAGGGCAGGGAAAAGGGGAAAAAAAGAGAACCAAGACCTGTCATGTAAAGGTACAAGATCCCAATAATGAATGTAACTGTACTGTATACCTAAATTGTACCAATAAACAAAAAAAAATTCAGGAAAACTAGTTGGATACAAGGTTAACACACAAAAATAAGTAGATTTTATGTACATGGAAAACAAACTCACTGAGAGAGAAATGGAGCAAGTAATTCCTTTCACAAGAGCATTAAAAAATTGAAATATTTAGAAATCAACCTAACAAAAGAAATCAAAGACTGCTATGCTGAAAACTACAGCAATCTGAGAAAAGAGATTGATGGGGATATCAGAAAAAGGAAAGACATCCCTTGTTCCTGGGTAGGAAGAATTAACAGTGAAAATGTCCATACTTAAAAAACTGCTGCACAGATTCAATACAATCCCAATTGAAATCCCAGAAGCATACTTCACCGACCTTGAGAAAACAATTAAAAAAATTGACTATGGGTGCATTGATTTTATTTGTTCTTTCAAAAACCAACTCTTTGATTCAGTGACTTTTTGTATTGTTCTCTAAGTTTCCATTGGCTTTTCTGCTCTCATTTTAATAATTTCCTCCCTTGTATGAGATTTGGGTTTTTCTTGCTCTTCTTTTTCTAGGAGCCTAAGATTCAGCATTGGGTTGTTTATTTTAGCTTGCTCTGTTTTTCTAGTGTGGGCATTCATTGCTATGAATTTTCCATGTAGAACTGCTTTCATTGTATCCCATAGATTCCTGTATGCAGTATTGGCATTATCATTTATTTTTAAAAACTTACTGATTTCTTCTTTAATTTCCTCTGTGGCCCATTGATTTTTCAGGAGAGATTTGTTCAATTTCCATGTGTTTGGGAAGTTTTTATGGTTTCTTATGCTATTGATCTACACCTCAATTGCACTGTGGTCTGATAATATACATGGGATAACTTCAATTCCTTTGTATTTACTTAAGTATGTTCTATGAGCTAGTATGTGGTCTAATTTGGAGAGTGACCCATGTACAGACAAAAAGAATGTATATTCTGATTTTGTTGGGTGGAACACTCTGTAGACGTCTATTAAGTCCATTTGTTCAAAAGCTTGGTTCAGTTCTAGTATTCTGTTGTTGATTTTTTGTCTAGATAATCTGTATATTTGTGATAGCCGCATATTTAGGTCCACCACTACAATTGAATAAGTGCTTATTTCATTTTTCATGTCCCTTAATATTTGTTTTATATAGTTGGGGGCATTAATATTTGGCACATATATATTCATGATTTTCAACTCTTCCTCTTGGATTGTTCCCTTTACAAGGATGTAATGGTCTTCCTTTTCTCTCAATCAGTTATGGCTTGAAATTTATTTTATCTGCATGTAAGACAGCTACTCCCACTTTTTTCTGGGTGCCTGTTGCATGAAGAACTCTTTTCCGTCCTTTCACTTTCAGTCTATGAGTTTCTTTTTGAACTAGGTGTGTTCTTGTATACCACATATTGTTGGATTTTGCTTCTTAATCCATTCTTCCAGTCTATTTCTTTTGATTGGTGAATTGGGGCCATTGACATTGATGGTTTTAGCTGATATGTATTGACTTATCATTGTCATGTTATTGTCCCATTGTTGGCTCTTTTTAATTTTTCCACTCTCCTTTTAGTTTCTTGCCTTGCCTAATGGATTTGCTCTGTTGAGTCTCATAGTGTTGTGACCTTCATTGTCTTTTTTCTAGTATATTGTTTAGAACAGTTTGCAGTACTGGTTTGGTATTCATGAAGTTTCCCAGGTGTTCTTTGTCATGGAAGTATCTTATTTCTCCATCCATTTTGAAAGGGAGTTTTCCAGGATACATCAGTCTAGGTTGGAGGTCGTTTTGTCTTAGGGCTTGGAATACCTCACTCCAGGCTCTTCTTGACTTAAGGTTTTATGTTGAAAAGTCTGCTGTGATTCTGATGGGCTTTCCTTTGCATGTGATTTGTTACTTTTCTCTAATTGCTTGTAGTATTTTGTTCTTCTGTTGGGTTCCTGGGATATTGACTATGATATGTCTAGGTGTAGCTTTTCTTTTTAATCATGGTTACCTGGAGTTCTATATGTCTCACTTATCTGTATGTCAAATTATTTTTCTCCATTTGGGAAGTTCTCTGTCATTAATTCATTGAACAATTTTTTTAAGTATTTTGTACTTTCTCCTGCTATTTCATGGATTCCTATCAGTCTTAATTTAGTCTTCTTTGCATCATCTAGGAGTTGTTGGATCAATTTCTCATCATCCCTTGCTGTTTTTAAGAGATCTTTCTTTTCATGGTCACTGACTGTAATCCTATCTTCTATATCTGAAATTTTATCTTTACATTCATTCATTCTACTGTGAACGCTTTCGACATAGTTTTTAATCTCCTGGATATCTGTCTGAGTCTGTTTCATGGATTTAATTTCTTTCCTATGCTGGGCATTCATGACTTCTTTCATAGTCCTAAAATCATTTTCTTGGTCTGTTTCTGTTCTAGAGTTATACTCATGTCTTTCATTATGCTCACCATCTCTGTAGTTATCTGAGAAACCATTTCTCATTTGAATTTTTCTAGAGCCTGATTGATATGTTTTA
Source organism: Fukomys damarensis (assembly GCF_012274545.1). Taxonomy (NCBI): domain Eukaryota; kingdom Metazoa; phylum Chordata; class Mammalia; order Rodentia; family Bathyergidae; genus Fukomys; species Fukomys damarensis. Next base: position 116,918,457 of record NW_022900951.1, on the reverse strand, counting down.
TTACTTCCTGTGCTATGAGTTCAGGGTTTTGTGGTGGTTGATTGTCAGACTTTTCCAATTCGTTTCTCCTAGAGTTTTCTGTTGTTGAACTGGAAGTCTGTATTTGTGCATTGCTTAAGTGTTTGCTCATTTTTATTTTTGTTGTTGGGCTGTCCTTGGTTTAATTCCTGGGATAGTACTTTGATCTTCCTGATATAGCTTCTCTTTAGGTTTTGAGTCTCTAATGACTCAGAGACACTCTCACTTTCATAATATCATGAAAGATAGCTCATTAAATCCATCACAACCCTTTAGCCCAGTTGATACAATGAACAACAAAATAGTGTCAAGAACAGCTTAGAAATTGACCATTTGTGGTAGTAGTTATTAATCTATCACCTTTAAACATGTGAATTAAATCAAAATCAAGGACAAGCCCAGCGTATGTTTATAGTGAATAAACTCTTCAATATAGCAAATTTTCCCTTCAGGATGGGACTTAGAAGGAGTTGGGAGGAAAGGAATGATAGTTAAAGAATAGGAGAAGGTTTCAAGTGAAGCCAGAGAACATAGGATGATCAGGCAAACTCTAGGAAAGTGTTGAAGACAAGAGTGAAAAACAGAGTGCAAGAACAAAGACAAGAATAGAACAACTTAACAGTAATAGGGAACCTATAAATTGTACTTACTTTCCTTTGAAACTAATGACAATTGAGTGATGGAAAAAGAAGAAAAGAAAAAGGAAGAAGAAATTCAAATTTGGGCAGGAACAGGAGCAGAAAGGGAGATGAAGAATAACTTGGGGGTATAACAGACTATGCAGGAAAAAGAAGAAAAAAAGGGAAGAATTTTCAGAATGAGAAAAAACAAAATATTAAAAATAAAGATTAAAAATTAAAAAAATAAGAGGAAAAGAAAAAAATTGAAAAGACTCTTTTAGGGCATGTCTCTGCTGTCACAATAGACAATGTGGGTAGCCATGTGGAGAACTAAGTCAAGCCATCGACAGACCCCTGAGATTCAGACTGAATTTTGGCTGCAAGGCCCAAGTTAAGCTTCCTGACCTCCTTCAGGATTGAACTCTGCAAGGCTCTACTGCAGGTTCCCACTGCCCTCCCCCTGAAGATAGACCAAGTTCTGATGTAAGGTGGTGATCCCACCAACTCAACAACTATGGAAGTCTGATGTGACTTTATTGCAGTTGGTCATTTCTGTTCTATCCTCTGGAACTCAGTAAGATGGTTTTTATGAGCACTTGTGTCTCTGCAGTGTGGATCCATGCACCGGCACAACCAGGAGGCCCAAAAGCATGGGGCAGAGGATGCTGCAGAAGCTCCCAGGAGGCTGTGCAGTCATCAACACTCTGCTCCGATGAAGGCCTGGGGTGTTGGAGGTGGGGGAGCAGCGAGCTCACCATGTGGCTGGATGGTCCTCACCAGTCTACAGAATCCATAGTCTAACATGAAGTCAGCTGTAAGCCCCATAATACAATCACCTTCTAAAGCCACACCAAAAGAATATGAGGTTATTGGGAGAATACAGATATCAACCATAAGAATTAACAATTACCAAAATACGAAAGGAATAAAATGACCTTGAAATGCTATACAGATACCCTGTGGTAAACACAAACAATGGCATATTGTATATCACTAGAATAAATGAATTATAAAGCCATGAAAAGGCATGGCAGACATCTTGCCACGTGAAAGGGCTTGCCCTGATAAATGAAATAAACTAATATGTGAATGTACAAATTGCAACTATGTGACCATAATGGAAAAGCAAGACAATGGAGGCAGTAAAAGCTCATTCATTGCCAGCGAATGAGGGGATGAAAGGCTGAAAGTCTAAAACACAGAAGTCATTTAGGGCATTAAAACTCTTCTTTTTGGCACTATAATGATTAATACATGTTATCACATATCTCTCAGTACTAATCAGTGTACAAGACAAAAAAATGAACCCTAGTGTAAATTACAGACTTTAGTTAATAATAATGTATCAACATTGGCTCATCAATTGTAACACACTTATCTCACTAATGCAAGATGTTAATTGTAGAACTAGTGTGTTTGAGAGACTGTGATGTTGTGTAAGAACACTTTATAGTCTCCACTCAATTTTTCAATAAACCTAAAACTGTTATAAATATAATTTATTCATTAATAACAAAAGAAAGCTTCCTTGTTTATAAATGGATAAAGGTCTTCAATAAATTAATTCTCAATAGAAGATATAAAAATGGTCAAGAACTGTATGTAAAGGTATAAATTTGTATAAATGAAGTACAATAAAATACGATTTTGAAATAAAATTTGCATTCACAATATTTTTAATTCTAATAGTTTTTAAAATTAATTTTATTGGTACATTTTAGTCATACGATACAATGACAATCATCAGTGGAAATTTGTACTTTTATATTATCTATCTTGAAGGGCAGGGGAATGGGAAAAACTATATCTAGTTTTAAATGTTGAAATGTGAAGTGAATGGAATTTTTTATACAATTGTTGTGGGAAATCAAGTTGGAAGGCTGCTTTTGGGGGGGTTCAGACAGGGTCTCACTATGTATTTGAGACTGACCTGGAACTCACTATGCAGCCCAGGCTGGTCTCCAACTCACAGCAATCCTCCTGCCTGAGCCTAGCAAGTTCTTGGATTACAGGCATGTGCCACCTTGCTTGGCTACTGCTTGGTTTTTAACAGTTAAATATATATGTGCAATGACTCAATATTTTACCCCAGAAAAGAAATATATTCACAAAGGTCTCCTGTAACAATCTTCATTAAGAAATGGAAGCAAATCCAATGTCCACAAGGAGAAGAATGGATAAAACAATCTGTGGCATATCCTTATGATCAAGACCACTCCTCAAACTACTAATACACACAACATAAAGATGATTCCTAAAAGCACTATACTGAATGGAAGAAGCTGGACCCCCAAAGAGTACTATATCTATGTAGTTCAACTTACATAAAATTCCACAAAGCATAGGTACTCTCCCATGTAAGATATCAGAAGGGAGATTTTTTGGGAATACATGTATAAGGGAGACTGATTGACAAAAGACTCAAAAGAAATGTTAGGAGTGATTAAAATATTCTATAACTATTGTGCTGAGTGCTTGCATCCACATAATTATTAGAACTTATCACAGAAAACACTTAAGCTTTGTAAATTTATGTAAATATAACTAAATCTTTGAAAAAATAAAGAAACAGAAAAGGAAAAAAAAATCTTGTTTTGAAGCAGGGAAAAAAATGACTGGGTTCACATGGCACCAGGTGTAACAATTCCCAATTTGAAACTATACTACAAAGCCACTGTGATAAAAACAGCATGGTACTGGCAAAGAAATAGGCCTGAGGATCAGTGGAACAGACTGGAAGACACAAAAACAAATGCAGATGTACTCAGCTACCTCATCTTTGACAAAGGAGCTGACCATCCTCAGTGGAGGAAAGATAGCCTCTTTAATAAATGGTGTTGGAAAAACTGGATGTCAACCTGCCACAGATTAAAATTAGACCCTTATCTTTCGCCATGCATTAAATTAAAATCCAAATGGATTAAAGATCTAAATATTAAAACAGAAACATTAAACTTGCTGGAAGGTAAGTTAGGCAGAACTCTGGAAG
>NW_022900951.1:116897627-116913903 GCF_012274545.1 Fukomys damarensis | reverse complement strand
GAAAATAAAGTGTTTGTAGATGAGGAGGGGAGGAGGGGGTGAAGGGAGGGCAGAGGTAAGGGGAAAAAATGAGAATCAAGACTTGCCATGTAGAGGTACATGATCCCAACAATGAATGTAACTGTACTGTATCCCTAAAATGTACCAATAAACTCAATAAAATTAAAAAAAAAATGACTGGATTATTGCCTTCCAAGACTACAACAAAAGAAAAAAACAATGCAAGAAGTCTAAACATAACAGAATTGGTATTTAAGTAGAAGGATGGACAATGTTTTTAACAATTAGCAAAAACTAATGGAAGTTATTTCAATAATATTTGAAGATGCTTTTAAATTTCAAATTTTAGCTGTATCTGTCTCAGGGCCTGTCCTGTAAATAAAAGCTACTCTCATTACATACTTTGTATATGCATAGAATTCAGTTACTTTTTATTATAGGCTGAATTCTGTCTGTTATTCCAAATTCCTACTGGGAAAGCCTAACTCCTATACTTGAGAATGTGACTTGATTTGGAGATATGGTCTTTACACAGATAATTTAGTTAAAATGAGGGTGGGATACAAAAAATATAACTGATGTGCTTTTAAAACAACAAAATTAAACATAACTGAATCACAAAGAAAAGACCATGTGAAGGCATACAAAATAAAAAGGCAGCATATAAGTGGAGAGAGACCTAGAACCAATCTTTTCTTCAGAGCCTTTAGAAGGAATCCACCTTATGAAAAGTATTGTTTAACTTCTTGACCAGAACTGTTAGAAAATAAATTTCTATTGCCTAAACTCAGGTTTATGTTCCTTTGATACAGCAGCCCTAGCAAACCAATATATAGTGGTATGGTTAATTACCATCAACTCCCTGAATCCTATCTCAGATGCCAGTTGTCATTCTATATCAATGGAACTACTACATAAAGTATAGATTCTGCTGAAACTCTCCAGTCCACATGCCATTATAAAAAGTAGCAGGTATATATTATGAAAAATAACCCACCACATCACCTAGTAGAAAGTTTATTGTCAATTGATCACTACACTTCTGACATTCATTCCAAACACAGAAAAGTGTGGTGGGTTTCCTCCTTCCCTCCCTCCTGAATATGCCAAGTTGTATTTACAAAAGTGGAAAATAGAAAGATGGACTTGGTCAAAGAAAGAAAATGCAACAAATAAAGCACTCAACATGAAATTAGAAACTGTTTGGAATGAAAAGGTTGAAGATGTCCTACAGGAAGTAACACTGGCAAAAACATTCACATTAAAGGAATTTTTGAAGAAATGGAACAAGACTGAAATGCAATGAATGAAATATTGGAAGCAGATTCGTAGTTAGAAAGAAATATGACAATTCCCCAAAGACAGAGAAAAGGTATTTGCTTCTAAACTTAAATTATATAGTAGTGATATTATGACATACACTTTTTGATTTCTGCCTGTGATTTCTGGCTTATACCAGGAATCCTCCTCAAGGCAGACCATAGAAAGCACACTTTCTCTGTGCCAAGGCAGGAAGATTTCCTTTCTGTCTTGGAGCTGAATAAAAAGAAATTTTCTACAATCCAAAATTCATTTGGTACCAGAAGAGACCAAGAATAGCAAAAGCAAGTCTAGGCAACAGAGATGTGGCAGAGGGCATCACAATTCCCAACTCAAAACTATAATGCAAAGGCACAGTGATTAATAAAAATGACAACAACAATATGGTACTGGCAAATAAATAGACCCAATGATCAGTGGAATAGATTAGAAGATGCAGAAACAACACCAGACATACTCAGCTACCTCATCTTTAAAAGAGGAACCAACCATCCTCACTGGAGGAAAGATATCCTTTTTAATAAATGGTGCTGAAAAAACTGGATTTCAATCTGCCAAAGATTAAAACTAGACCTCTATCTTTCACCATGCACTAAACTAAAATCCAAGTGGTTTAAAGATCCAAATATTCAAACATAAATACTAAACTTGCTGGAAGATAAGCTAGGTAGAACTCTTGAAGACACTGGCATAGGAAAAGAGTTTATGAACAAATCCTTAGTAGCATGGGCACTAGCACAAAGAATTGACATCTGGGATCTCATCTTATTAAAAAGCTTCTGCCCTGCAAGAGAAACCACCAAAGAGCTAAGAGACAACCTAAAATGTGGGAAAAAATTTACCAGGTGTTCCTCAGAAAAGGTCTACTATCTAGACTATATAATGAACTAAAAAAAAAATCAGACCCCCAGATATAGAGAACCGATTAAAAAATGGGCATCTGAAATGAACAGGCACTTCTCAGACAAACACGTAAAAGCAGCAAATAAATATATGAAAAAAATATTCAACATCACTGGTCATTCAAGAGATACAGGTGAAAACACTAAAATTCCACCTCACTCCAGAAAGAATGGCTGCTATCAAAGAATAAACCAATAACAAATGCTGGTGGGGCTGTGGGGAGAAAGAAACCCTTCTCTATTGTTGGTGGGAGTGCAGACTGGTGAATCCACTGTGGAGATCAATATTGAGATACCTCAAAGAAATAGGACTACAGGTTCTGATCGACCCAGCTATCCCTCTGCTGGGTATCTTTCCAAAAGAATTTAAAAAATCATACCACAGTTATACATGTGCACCCATGTTTATTGTGGCACAGTTTTTAATAGCTAAAACTTGGAAACAGCCCAATTTTCCATCAGCTGGAGACTGGACAAAGAAGATGTGATTTTTGCATAAAGTAGAATACTACTCAGCCATAAAGAATGAGAAACTGGAGACATTTATTGCTAAATGGATGCACATTGAAGCCATACTCTTAAATGAAATAAATAGGACACATGTGTAAATACCAAATAGTTTCTCTGGTGTGAAAAACTAAAAATGTAGATAAAGTTTGAATGGCATAATTGATAATGTGAAATAGGAACAAAGGGGTTAAATGAGTAGGGGAAGTGGAAAGGGTAAGGGAAGGGAAATAAGGGAAAAGAAGAAATATGAGAAAATGAAAAATGGAAATAATGGTTATGTAAACAGGGAAGGGTGGGGGTGGAGGGAGGGCAGAGAATAGGGAAAAAAATAAGAACCAAGATAAGTCATGTAAAGGTACAAAATCCCAATGATGAATATAACTGTACTGTTTTAGGACATAGGACACATGTGTAAATACCAAATAGTTTCTCTGGTGTGAAAAACTAAAAATGTAGATAAAGTTTGAATGGCATAATTGATAATGTGAAATAGGAACAAAGGGGTTAAATGAGTAGGGGAAGTGGAAAGGGTAAGGGAAGGGAAATAAGGGAAAAGAAGAAATATGAGAAAATGAAAAATGGAAATAATGGTTATGTAAACGGACACATGTGTAAATACCAAATAGTTTCTCTGGTGTGAAAAACTAAAAATGTAGATAAAGTTTGAATGGCATAATTGATAATGTGAAATAGGAACAAAGGGGTTAAATGAGTAGGGGAAGTGGAAAGGGTAAGGGAAGGGAAATAAGGGAAAAGAAGAAATATGAGAAAATGAAAAATGGAAATAATGGTTATGTAAACAGGGAAGGGTGGGGGTGGAGGGAGGGCAGAGAATAGGGAAAAAAATAAGAACCAAGATAAGTCATGTAAAGGTACAAAATCCCAATGATGAATATAACTGTACTGTTTGCCTTAAATGTGCCATTCAACCTAATAGGAAAATATAAAAGAAATTTTCTCATCTCCTTTATCTCACAATAGCCCACAATACCGCTATGGCAAAACACGTCCTACCCTATAGTCAAGAAGAAGGAAGGCTACATGGAGAAGAAAAAAAGAATGTGAACAGACAAAGCCTTGCTGGATTTCCTCACTTAGTCTGTTAGCGTTAGGAGATACGCTTTTGGTCCAATCGCATTTCCATCTGACTGCGTGTGCTTCAATCCTGCTTATAGGATAAAATCTCCATAAAATCCCCAAAAGACAGGGATCCGAGAGCTTCCCAGTACCTGAGTAGATGGAGGTTCCCAGAGGGTGGCATAGCCAGAGAAGGAAGAGAAGCTCCGTCCCCATTCCTTTATACTTTTTCCTATGTACTGCTTCATCTGCATCCTTTGGAATATCTTTTAGAACTAAACCAGTACATTTGTTTCTCTGAGGTCTAAGAGCCACCTAGCAAAGTAATTGAATCTAAAAGAGAATTATGTACATAGAAACTTATCGCCAGTGAGTCAGAAACACAGGTAGAACGAGTGGAGCTCATAATTTCACACTGAAGAGTGAGGGTGGTGGTGGTGAGGTGGGGGGGGGGACATGTGCAGTTTTGGAGACAGAGCCTTCAACTTGTGGAACCTGAGGATGTGAGCTCCAAGTGGATAGCGTCAGTTCAGGAGTAAATTAGGGGTCGCCCCACTGGTATCCATCTCAGAACTGTTTGCTTGCACTGTGTGTAGAGAGTCCCTGAACATAGAGGGTCAGAAGGGATCAGTATCTTCTGAGTGTGGTAGGAGAAACTGGGACTCCTGAGTTGGAATTTTTTGTAGTCAACGACGGCTACACTGGAAAGCTGTTGTGATTTTCAAGGAAGCGTGGGGAAGAGGCTTTCTTTACTTATCTCAGTCCCCCATATCAAAGCAGATTCTCTCAAAAGTTTACTAGGAAACCCAGTGAATCTCTCATCTGCCTCTGCGTCTAAATGTATCTAACTGCCGTATGATGTCGTGGATAGATCTCTTCCACCTTCTAAGTTTTCAAGTGTTTCTGATTGGCAAATTGTACTTTGGGAAGGAGATCCGGGGAAACTGAATTGGTGTTAATACTACTGTGCCAAAAGAAAACCTTAACAAAAAGTTTAGGGGTTGTGGTAGGCAGAAAAATGCCCACCCAAACATATGCAATTCATGCAAACTGACTATCTTACTTTATATTTCAGAAGGAAATTCATGGATGAAATTAATATTACCTTACAATTAGATTACCTGGGTTATCTACACAAGGCCTAAGTAATGGCAAAAACCTGTATTAAAAGTGAAAGAAGGAGGGAAAAGAGTAAGTGGGACTATTCCAGGAAGATTCAGAGTGTGAGAACTCTGACTTACCATTTCTGGCTTTGAAGATAGAAGAAGAGAACTGAGAACCAAAGCACACAGTCAGATTCTAAAAATTGGGTATAATCTTTGTCTACTAGACCACGAGCAAACAGAAATCTTAGTCCTGCAGTTACAATCTGATCATTGAACAAAAGGATTATCACCATCTCCAGAAAGGAACACAATTCTGTTGTCTTCCTGATTTTTGTCTTGTGAGAAATTTGTCCAATTTTGGCCCCAGAGAACTGCAAGACAATAAATATGTGTTGTTAAAGGCACTGAGGTTTTGGTACTTTGTTATGGAACCAGTAGTAAGCTAATACTGTGGTGATGCTGAGTTCATAATGTGCATCCAGGAAAACAAACAGGAACATAAAATGAAAGCCTGGCAACTACACCAACTTTAAGGGTTGAACCCATGGAAATACAGGGCTAAATTAAAACAAGCGTATGGACATGATTACAGATTTTAAAAATAGAAATTTTATAAACTGTGATTCTTTAGAAATAAAGGGATTAAGAATTGATGATGGCTAGAGTGAAAGAGCTAAGTTTATCTCTCACAACTCAGTTAAAGTCATGTCACTTTAACTATATAAAATAACACATATGCCCATGTATTTGTAAAGATAATGATAAGCACTTGGAAAAATAAAATAACCGACTAAGATCTTGGCCACAGACAGAAGGGAAAAGCAGAAAAAGTGAAAAGTCTTTCCGCTATTTTCCACTCTAAGCAATGAACACCGTCTAAAACTAAAACTTTATAATTAAAGGAAAATTATAAGATTAAAATATAACTCAACATACCACAAGAAATAGTCCAAACAACAGAAAATTAATGTCAATAAAACCAGAAAACACACCACGAAATATTTCGCAAAACTAAGTCCATAAATGACTACCATTTCAACAAATACAATCACCTCAGCTCACTTATTAAAAGATACAACTTTCAGATCAGGTACGGCAAAACACTCCTGTATAATTGTAACAAAATAACACAGAAACACTCATATTTCATTTCTCAAGGTGTTAAAGCACACAATTGCAAGCAAAAATAAAGCAAGGTTGATAATTTAATAATCAGGCATGCTCAATTTACTGCACATAATATTAGTATAGAAAAATGTGAGACGTTTTGTCATGATAAATGCTGCAGTTCCCAACAAAGATCCAACAATACTAAAAACCCATGTTTCAAAAATATGGCATTAATGATACACAAGGCAAAAATTTCAAGAAATAGAAGTGAAAAATATAGTAGTAAATGATTTTAATTCATCTCTGTCTATGATGAATCCAAGAGGCCTAATTAAAAAGCATAAAAAATGATAGTACACACATGTAATATCTGCACTCAGGAGGCTGAGTCAGGAGGATGGACAGTTCAAGGCCAGCCTAGACTACATAGCAAATCCTTGCAGCAGCAACAACAGCAACAGCAGGACCTCAATATCATAATTAGTGGAATATGTGTAATTGATAACTATTCAATCAAGTATTAGTAGCAGGAAATGGGTTAAAACCACAAGTTCTTGAGTTCCTAAATGACTGCTTTGTGCCCCTAAAATTATGATCTTCCTTTTACAGACATTATATGCAAAATAGTAAAGTTGGATTTCTACCTTACACCACATCCAAATAACTCAAAATGGAAAAAAGAAGCTAATGTAAGAAAAAAAAAACTATAAAACTCTCAGAAGAAATCATAGATTTAAATGTTCATAACCTTGCATTTGAAAATGATTTGCAGTATGACATCAAACACAAGTGGCAAAAATATAGAAAGTCTGAACTTAATTAAAAGCATTTGAGCTTCACAGAACACTGACAATACAATGAAAATACAACAGACAGCATATGATAAACTATTTTAAAATAAGATATTGGATGTGGTATTTCTATAAAATGGAATACTACTCAGCCATAAAGAATGAGAAATTAGATTCATTCATAGGAAAATGGATACATTTTGAGGATATACTCCTAAGTGAAATGAATAAGTCACACATGTGTAAATACCAAATAGTTTCTCTGGTGTGAAAAACTATAATAGTACATAAGATCCTAATGAGATAATTAGCAATGTGAAATAGGAAGAAAAGGGCTAAATGTGTAGGGTAAGTGGGAAGCATAGGGGAACGGGAATAAGGGAAAAGAAAAAAATATGAGAAAATGAAAAAACGGAAATAAAGTGTTTGTAAATAGGAAGGGGAGGAGGGGGTGAAGGGAGGGCAGGGACAAGGGAAAAAATGAGAACCAAGACCTGTCATGTGAAGGTACAAGATCCCAATAATGAATGTTATTGTATTGTATACATGGATTGTACCAATAAACTCAATAAGAAGAAAAATAAAATAAAATAAGGTATTGGAGAAGTCAGAAATACCTAGAATCTATGAAGACCTCCTACAACTCAGCAACAAAAAGGAAAAATCCTGAAATTCAAAAAAAAAAATAGACAAAGGACTAGAATAAACATTTCTTCAAAGTAGACAATAAGGACAATAAAGAGATGAAAAAATAATCAATACCAGGTATCATAAGAGAAATGGAAATCAAAAACAAAGTTAGATAATGTTTCACACCAACTAAGATGTCCATAATAATATATTTTTAGAACCACAGCAAGTGGTGCTAAAGATATATAAATAATGAATCTCATCAATTGCTGGTTGGAATGGAAAATGATATGGCTGTTATAAAAGTCTGACAGTTCCTCCAATAGTTAACTATAGAGTCATCACTTATTTAACAATTCCATTTCTGGGTCTTTACCAACGAAAAATAAAGATATATGCTCTTATGAAAAAACATGTGCCTGATTATCCATAATGGCATTATTTATAATAACAAAATCTAGAATCAGTCTAATGTCCATCAGTGGATTTAATAAATAACACAAGGTCCACCATATACATGAAATCTGAAAACAAGACAGCAAGTGAAAAAAGCCAGTCACAAAACCACATATTTTATGATTCCATTTATATAAATTCCCAGAATAATCAAATTAATAGTCACAAAGAATAGATAAGCATTTGCTTATTGCTAAAATGGAAATTAAGAACAAGTAGAACTGCTAAAATTCTAAAGAAAAGGGCCGGAGATTTAGCTGAGTGATTCCACCACCTGCCTCACAAGTGCAAGGTCCCGAGTTCAACCCCTGGTACCACCCCCCAAAAAAAACCCTAAAGAAGATTGTTTCCTTATTGGTGAAAACACCCTAAAATTTATCAAAGCAGTAGTTTCACAACCTTGTAGAAATACTAAACTCCACTAAGCCATACATATTTAAGGGATTAGATGCACAGTACGCAAATTATCTATTAAAGTTAATATGTGAAGAAATAGCACTGATATTTGCACCCCATTTAGTATAGAATGATGCACTGTGGCAGTTCCCTCACAGTGTCACAGAGCTGATGTCTCACATTGTTCGCATAGGCATTTCGGCCCCTTGTGTAGCTACTTTTGCTCTTGCCGGATGTTTAGAATTAGCTGCTCTGACTTCTGAGCCAGATGTTACTTTGTCTCTTGATGATGGACATTGGCTTCTCTTACAGGTCACTTGGGCCATCAAAGTTGGAGGTTTCGAAGTGGTAGAACATTATGTGGCTCATCTTTGTGGCTTTGCATTTGTCCCATCGCTCTCCCACTTCTCAGGCATCTTTCCTTACAACTGCCTGCCCTGCTTTTCTGAGGGATATCACAATACTACTCAGAAGTGACAGGTGACTATGGTCTGCTTTATCACTTCCCACAATAGCCTGTATCAAAAAAGTTCCTATGATGAATGCTTTTCCTATGCCACTGTAATGCTCTACTGTTCCTCAGTGTTTTTCTAGTCTCTGACCTCTATCTGCCTGAGCAGTATTATTGTCTACACTTCACTTTCTCACATAGAGTTCTCTCAGATACAAAGATTTCCACCCAACCAGTTTTTTACTTCTGACAGTATCATTTAAAGAAACACTTTGCATCTTAGCTACTCTTTCAAACTCCTTTTTGCCACTTCCAGTATCCTTCACATTAATGCTGTGCTCCATGATGCCCTGGGATATAAATTGGAATTTGTGGATACAGATACTATGCTGGTCTTTGCTGAGCAGCTAATTAGGATTTAACTGTAACCCTGAGGGACATTTCACAAACTAAAGATATAACATGAAGGGTTAAAAGATAACTTAAACTCAAGTCTACAACACTCACATAAGCTACCATTGCCTTTGAAGAAACTAACATCCAGTGAGCACCTACACTGTGCTGGCATCCTCTCGTTTACACCTAATGAGTTTGCATGATCAATATTATTTTGGCACACTTTGCGGATGAAAAAAACTGAGGTGAAGAGAGACCATTAGCATATAAGGACTGACAGCACTGTACGCATTTATGAATGAATTTTATTTGTTTGCTCTCCCCTCCCCCTCCACATCTTTTAAGTCACTTTCTAACTGCATTTACCTTATCCCCTTCCGCTGAATGAAGGACTCACCCACCCAAGACTTAGAGTTGCTGACAACTCTAGGCTTCTGTTTTCCCAGTCAACTGTTTCTACTACTTAAAGAACTCCCATCCAAAATGCTTCCTTCTGAAAAAGAAGGCTAACCGTCTAAACCTTGCTCATGCCTCCCTTGAACCAACAACTATACTAAGAGGTACGTAGAATGATGCATGACCCAGCCTAATTCGGGGGATCGTTCCTCATGGCAGGAACAGGAGGTGAGAAAGCAGGAAGGTCTCACCATTATGACTTCCATGAAGCAGGCTTTTCCAGAGAAGCAGCAATAAGAAGGAAGGGAAGGTGTGCTGGGAGCTTACCTGGTGATAGTTACCAGAGTTGCCTATATCTGCTGACTCTTTACAGAGGTAAAGAGTTTTGATAAAATTTGTGTAAAGTTTTCAAACGAATAAAGCTGTTATGCAATCATTTGTTCCCAAAAGAGTAACATACAAACAATATTTATTTTATTGATTTAAATGTGCACCGTCCAGTTGTTTTCTGTTCAGTTTTATGATTTCCCAATCTAGAAACTTTTTCACCTGAAATGGGAATTTATATACCAATTACTTTTCAATAAAAGACACTAGTCTATGTCCCTAGGTGGAGCGGAAATCTGTACTTACGGATTTTCACACTTACAGAATCTCACAGCAGTGAAAACATAGCAATTTCTCTACTGGCTTTGAATAGATATGTTTTGTTAGCTTGATAGTGACTCTCAGAAATGATCGACACAAAATGGAGACAATACTCAGGGTTTAAGTTAATTTCCCGTGAGATATGGCTTTTCTTCATCTAAGTGCTACTATTTTGTTTGGCCTCAAATATAACAGCAAATCATAACTTAGTGGGAGAAACAATCAAACAAAAGCCAAAAAACACACAGTTTTCCTGTTTTCTAAAGCCCAGTCTTGCTATGCCTCCAAAAAGAAAGACCAATAAACCCCGGCGCTGGAGATTTAGCTCAGCGGTTCAGTGTTGGCCTGCCTTGCAAGCGCAAGGACCTGAGTTCAATCCCCGGTACCAGAAAAAAAAAAAAAAAAAAAAAAGATCAATAAATCCTTGAGTTATTTGGCCTTATATTGTGAGCAAATTTTAAAAAATTCAATGTTCAGAATTTAACATTAAGTATTGGTACAGCAAATTAAGCTAGATATGCACAGTGTTTCAATGTAAAACAGTTTTTAGTGCTTTTTTAAATAAGAAGTTCATTATAAAAAAGAAGAAAATATGAAAGGTATAGAAATTCACAATAATATTTTAAAATAAAATATTCACTCTTATCAGACTTTTAGAAGAAACCACTGCAAACAATTGATAAATCATAATCTTCCAATGAAAAATCCCTAGGCTTGTAGAGAAAATAGGATGGATACACTGAAGTTTGCATTACTGTTAACTTTTAATTAATCAACTCAGCTACCAACCTCTGAAAATATAATAGCACTCTATGGACTCCCAATTTTGACAGGCAGTTTCCAAACAAAGCCTGCATGTTGCTTCTGCTGTAATGAGTCCTGTTATCTCCTTAGAACAGCTCAATGGCAGAAGGAGCTCTATGGCTTTACCAAAACAGGAGTGGGAACTAAGGAAGTCATTTAAATTAGTCCTGCATTTTCCTGCATATCTGATGAAGGTGTGCTCTCATATTTTCAAATGATTTGGAAAATGCATTGCCTCTTTACCTCATGGGTGCCTACAGCTTTAGTCTTGAAGAGACCTCAGGTGTCTAAGACTTGTCAGTTTTAGGCTTAATGTGGAAGGTAAGAGATACTAACAAAAAGTAGAAGATTGTAGGTTCTTATGGGGAAATAACCAGAGAACCAAGAAAAGGTGGGTGGAAGATTGTTTTTGAATTTCAGTACTTTCTGACTTTGCTGCTATGTTCCAGGAAATACCTAGGATTAGCCTCAAACACTTGGGGTTAGGACATCTCATGTATGTTCACCCACTTCCGGTCTGCTGAAGATCTATGTGAAAAGGTATTCAGAATGAAATGGAGGACTTTTCTAGCAAGGTTCCTACTTTACATATGCATCTTATCAGCTCTTTTTCTACTACTGTTAGAAAACTACACTTGAGATGTTCCCCTCCCTCTTTCTTACCCTTCCTTTTCTTTTAGTTTATCTTCATTTCGCTTTCTTTCCAGTCTCAGTCTTTCTTTCCAATCATTTATTTCAAAACTCTCAGTTTATCACACCTTGCCCAAATGGGACAGATAAAGAAGGCAAACATTTATTGTTAGTATTTGCCCAGGAAGAAAGTAGCTATTGCCTTTTCTTGAGGTACAATACAATGAAGAGAGAAATGTCACAGGGAAGGCCCAACTTCAGAGTGGAAGGAAAGGGATCTCCTTTCCAACCTGTCTTATGAAGCCAGAAAAAGTGTTTCAGGAGAATCTCTTGGCCTTCATATTGAAGAGATTATAATGGGAGGCAAATGGAAAGTAACAGTAAGGGCATTAAGGCTAGTAATGAGGAGATTTCAGTCAGAGTGCTGGCCGTGCCATGTGATTTTCAGAAAGTCATCTGACCTGTAGGCTATAAATTTTCCAATAAAAAAACAAAGTTGATATTACTGAAATTGAAGTGGAATATGTATGTTAAGCAATGAATATGACAGTAATTTTTGCACAATAAGCATTGTATGGATGTTTATTTTCATATGAGTATGTTTCAATATATTTGTTCTTAGCATATTATGTTCGTTTCCTGTATAGATTGTTTATACCTCAGAAATAGTTTGTGTTTGGGGCCTCAAACATGTTTTTAATGAAGAGTTTTAGCCTTTCTCATCTAATTCCTGTTATTAAGGGAAGCCTCCATTAGAAATCATAATTCTGTGTTCAGTAGAATTTATGGCTATCCTCAATATTCACACTGTAAATGGCATGATGATTACCCACCAAATTCCAATGTTAATAACATGACTATTCCCCAATAAAAATATAATCCAAACAACCCACTTGAGTTAGAACTAAACCAACATTTCAAAAAAACGAATCACAGTTTAACTAATGCACTTTTGATTGTTATTCATTATGTTTGTCATTATGGCTGATACATTTAATGTAACATTTCAACCTAATTGGACTACTCGGTGATTGGGTAACATGATAAATGTCCCCTCCCTATCTACCTCTCTAATACTGAGCTGGGTAACTAAATAGCAGGAAACTTCTAGACCTTCATATATGTGGGCCACTGTGTAAGCCACAAGATAAAATGTCTTTTAACAGAAAAAGAGGATACTATCTTTCATTTTTTATAAACGAGCAGACTATTCCAAAAAGCCATCATAGGTTTACAGAACAGCCGAGTAGAAAGTACTTCTGTCTCATTTTCTGTGTTCTAAAAACATGATGTCAAGCTATTTCAGGTGGGGAGCTTATTTTCTACTCTTTTTCTCCTGAAGAATCTGATTTCAATTTCAAAGCTGCTTCAAAATGAAATGATACTCAATAATTACATATTGCTACCTGTTAGGGCCTCATCTAAAGTGTATCACTCCACTACTGGTAACCACTCAAAATAAGAAAAGGTATGAAAAACGTGCATTTAAATTTGGGATAAGAAAAATTCCCAAGAAGAGTTAACATAACACACACACACACACACACACACACACACACACACACACACACTACAATTCGGGGACTATAATTGGTTCTGTGAACTGAAAGAATCCTCTTAGATAACTCTCACAGCCCTCAGCTATAAAATGAAGGCATGGGACCAGCTCAGTGGTTCCACTGAGGCAGAACAAGGTTGCGTGAACTCCCGACGTTGGCTGTAACACACTGAGACTTGCTAAAATCTTTTTCAAGCACACTAAAGCAGAATCCCAAAAGCAGTTTGCATAATACAGGGATTATCTCCTTCTTAAGGATTTGACAAAAGTGGACCATAAAATGGCTGGTATATATATTTATTTGTGTGTGTCAGTGTAGTTTTCACAGGTAGGTTTTTAATCTACTAATTCAATTTCTTCTATATTTGTATAGATATACTCAGGTTTTCAATATTTTTGTGAAATACTTTTCAGAAGTCTTTTTTCTATAAAATTGACCATTTTATACATATTTAAATGTATTTTGAGGTAAAATTATTCATATTTGTTTCATTATGCTTTTTAAATTTTTCTGGCCTGATCGTATTTCATATTTCCCCCATAATATTTTTTATTTTGCTATTTTCTCTGTCATTTGGATTCATATTTCTAGAACTTTTATCTACTATATTCAACCTTTTTAAAAAACACAAAAAACAATGTTTTGAGGAGTTAGTTTTAGCTAAAATCCTCTAGCAATCGCCTCCCTAGACTCAACAATTTGGACAGCTATTCATGCATCAAACTACCTTCACAAGAGTTAAGGAAGCCAGGTGAGAGGTCATACTGCCTAGTTTTAGTAAATTAAGAACATAAAAATACATCGAAGAAGGCAGAAAGTACTGTATGCCACACCTCTCCCAGCTCCAAGCAACATGGAGAGAGAAGGAATAAGTCCAGACCATAGACTTGAAACTCAGTGCCAGGAAGAGCCTGCAACCTATGCCCAACTGCCTTAACTGAGTAACGAAAGGACTGTCTCTACTACCACCCATTCCCCAGCCTTGGGCAAGACAGTGGAAGAGTAGGGCATCACCTGTTGGGGAGCAGGACAGGAACTCTAGGACTGACCTTTGCCTTTGCACTGAGTGCTGGGTAGTGCCACTCAGCAGTAGGCCGAAACCAATGGCATCCACATCCAAGGCAGAACTCACAGACAGAACCTCTAGATTAGCCAAGGCATCAGAAAGAGACCTGGAAGTCAGTGGGAACTCTACCCAAGTTTTGACTGGCATCATTGCCAGCCTTACAGTCAGACTGGCACAGCCCTAAATCTGGAGATTGCATAGATTCCTCTGGCTGTGAGATTCTGTTGCAACCCAGCTTAGCAACAGCCTTGATAGCTGAGGGACTCTCTATTACTCTTTCGCTAGGCTCTGGTAATACTGCTATCCCCAGCACAGTGCACACAGACAAAGCACCTGCACCACAGTGACGCAGATTTATGTATCTACCTGATTACCCTCCACTGTGGTATGGGCCAGAGTGCATCTCTGAGACCATGCAGGTCCTTGCAGGTGTTAAACTCAGACAAAATTCAGCTTAGCGTCAACCTTAGTGGCAAAAGGACTGCAGGTAGTAAGCACAAGATTTTTGCCTTGGAAGTCAGTACTTGACTTGTAAGACCCAATGCTGTGAAGAATGCTATTGGTAGTTAACGCTTCTGCAACAGCCCTGATACCAGGACAAGATATGTGGCCTCCATCTGTCAGACTTCTATTCTAGCCCCCATCACCTGTGACTGGTTTCAGTACTCTTGTGTCATGTGTCTACCTTAGTGACAGGAATCTCAGAACAACCTTGGCCCTACCTCAGAGCTGTGCTAGTCTTGGCAAGCTGTGAGCTCAGACGGTGAAACAGAATTTCAGCTTAGTGGCTGTAGGCAGGGTATACTGGCCTGGGAACAGTCCCTCCACAGGGATCATGCCCAATAGAATCCCACTGTGTTTGACCACAGGGATTGTGCCCAGAAGAATCCCACTGTGCTTGACGACGGGTTAGGCTAGGCTGTGAATGAAATATATGGGCTTAACATAAATCCATAGAGAGGCTTGTGGGGACAAACTACCCTTTGTAGATAATCTCATTCCTGGGGAACAAGGCCAGAATTGTAGTTTTGGGGCAAATTTAGGCTTACATTGCTCTCTAGTGTTCAAACAGCAACAATACAATGAAAGTGGACCCACAAAAACTGGGCTAACTGCTCCATCCTGTGATGAAATAGCAGAAGTATATACACATTAAAAAAAAATGAGTAAGTTGCTTAGAATTTCTGGAAAGATGGGCGAAAACAAACCCAGATTATGAAGACTTCAATAAAAACCTAATCTTTCAATGGACAGATGAAGTCACAAGCCAGCACATATCAAGGACTTTCAGGGAACTGTGATTTCACTTAACGACCAAAATAAGGTACTAGAAAGCAATAATAAAGTAATTGGTATTGGCAAACACATGGAGAATTTGAGAAAGCTGTATTAAGGAAACTCTACTAGTATCTAGAAAGCACAAATAATTTAATAATCTAACAGAAATGGTAAAGATGGAAGCGATTTTGAATCATCTAACAGGAATATTTGAGCTGAAAAACATACAAAGCAAAAATGTAAATGTGATAAAAAGCATTAACGTCAGAATAGATTAGGTAAATTGGGACAGCATTAACGTACTTGGGTTATTGGGGTTCAAGAAGGATTTGAGAATGCTAAAGGAATAAGGAGCTTATTCAACGAGATAAGAGACAACTTCCCAAACATTCAAATAGATAAAATTTAAAAAATAAAGGACAAAATTTTCCAGATACAAGAAGATAAAAGGTCACCATTCACATTCAACTCAACCAAATCTATGCCAACATATGTCTCAGTAAAATTCTTAAAAGAGGACATTCTCAAGGCTATAAAAGAAAGGAAACAAATAGCATACAAGGGTATCGCAATCTGCCCAACAGTAGACTAGTCAGCAGAGCCTTACAGAGAGAATCATGATATTGTCATAGCACTATAGGAAAGAAGATGAAAATGGGATCCACTGAATCCAGCAAAGCTATACTGTAGAGATGAATAAGAGATAAAGGAATCTCCAGACCAAAAAAAAAAAAAAAAAAAAACTGACAA
>NW_022900951.1:116893834-116897365 GCF_012274545.1 Fukomys damarensis | reverse complement strand
AAAAAAAAAAAAAAAAAAGCTGAGAGAATATATCTCCAACAAACATGTCCTACAAAAATATGCTAAATTCAGTTCTGAGAACTGGAAGAGATTAACGTTAGTGACAAAATATCAGAAAGTATAAAGCTTAATGTAAAACTGAACTCTAAAATATCTAGAAAGAGAAACAAAATTCTTTTTAACTTCAGATGTACTGCGATCTTTACATACAACAAGCAGCACAATCTATTCTGAAATAATTTAATAAATCAAATGTAATGCAAAGGAAAACGTTTCTGATCTTTTAAAATAACTATTTAAGAAGTTTAAAGATTACAAATAACCAACAGGTGTATGAAAATGATCATCATCACTGAGCACCAAATATATTAGTCAACTTTCCTGTCTCTGGGACACAATACCTTACACTCAAAATTTAAAGGGGGAGAGGTTTAATTTGTCTCACAGTTTCAGGGAATTTTATCCATAGTCATCTGGATGCAAGGCAGAAAAATCATGAACAAAGGAATGACATGGGAAAGATGTTTAGTTCATGAAAGCAGGGAAATAGAACAGGGAACAGTATCACAGAGAAAGGGGTAAGAGAGACAATCTAGACCCTAATGTCATATTTCTGTGACCCACCAGATGCACCAGAATTGAGATTTATTAATGCCCTGAGTGGATACCAAGCCAATCAAGTTGAAAATATGCCTTAGCCATCACCTCTAACCATTTGTCAACTCGATACCAAACACATCTCCTTAAACCATACTTTATTCCAAATAAACACAAGATTATAATTATACTTAACATGATATAACTGTCCCACATGCAACTGGAAACATAATAGTACCTCCACCCAAAATCTCAACAATTCCAGCACTTTTCAAAAGTTAAACTCCATATATCTTCTGAGACTCAAGGAAAATTCTCAGCTATGAGCCTCTGTAAAAAAAAGTCATAAAATCCCAAGACACAATGAAACAAAGTAAGCATTCCCATTCCAAAAGGGAATATGGAGATAGAAAATAATCCAATCAAACAGCCTATTGTTCTATATTCCCATTCCAGGGCATGTGATAGTGAGATATGAGTTTCAAAGGACTTAGACCTTCCTGTTTGCATCTCATATGGCCTCTATCTTAACACTGGTTCCTCTCGCAGGCTACAGCTTTCCTTGGCAGGTATTTCCAGGGGTGGCATCCCTTAATTCCTGGAGTCTTCACTGCACCTCTGGCTTCATTCCTACAACTTCTTGCCCCGCTCTCTTAGTGACTCATTGCCTGGCATCTTGGGACATTCCCTGAAATCTGTGTAGAAGTCTCCTTGACTCTACACCTTGTGAATTCTGCATGCTGGTAAGAGCAACATCATGTAAATGACGCCATGATCTGCTATCAGCTATGTCCCCTGGAACTATGGGTGCAGGGAGCTTTGAGTGCAGGCCTTAGGAAGCCCTTCCCAAGCAGAGATATCAGAAGCCCACTTCTCAAATGAAAAATTTATGCTTTTGAACTGTTGAACCATGATGAATGAAGTCTTGCTGATTCCTGAGATGCCCTCAAGGCACATTTCTATTTACTGCCCTATTTCAAAATACTTGGTGTCCTTATAAGGGTGCTAATCTCTTCAGCAGCCCTATTTCCTTTTGCCCAAGTTTTACACATACTCCCTTCAGGACCAATATTTAAGTTCTCCAAACTTTTTGGCCTTGTTTTTTGTACTCAGTCCTCACTGTAAATTTGGCTAAAACCAGCCAACAGTACCTATGTCCCAGCCTAAACTGGGAGCTGCCTTGAAATTTCCTCCACTGTATCAATTAGTTCACCATCCTTAATCTCAGTCTCCTGCAAAGATGGGGCATGAGCAAAATGCAGACAATTTTTTTCCTGGGCATAATACATATGCTGTCATGTCCAAATAACAATGGAGTTCTGTTCACAATTGAAACTACCTGAACCTACCGTTACTGCCCACATTCTTACTAGTATCCTTGTATTCTGAGATCTGACCATAGTTACCTATCATGCTGTGTGTATAGCACTGTAAGATTCCTATGGCTGGCATCTCCAAAGCTTTCCAGACTCATCCCACAAACCAGTTTAAAGGCTTTTGAATGACATGACCAGATTTGTTCACAGCAATGCCACTATGTCTTTGATACCAATTTTCTGTATTCATCTGCTTTCATGGTTCTGGGTCACAGCACTTGACATCCACAACTTAAAGGAGAAGAGGTTTACTTTGGCTCACAATTTCAGATGACTCATTCCATGGTCAACTGGCTACAAGACAGAAATATGATGGAAGGGCATGGCAGAACAGAGAAGCTTAGTTTATAGCAACTGGGAAACAGACCAGTGGAACAATGCCAGAGAGGAAGGAGCAAGTGAACAGATCAAGTCATACCCAAATGTGTGCTTTATTAAATTTCCAAGTAGATCTCATGCCCATCAAGTTGACAATCCAACTTAGCAGTCTGTCAAGGATATGCAAAACAAAACCATAATGAGATAACACTTTGTTCTAGTAAAAAATGGCTATTATCAAAATTACTGATATAAAATACTGGTGAGGATGTGGGAAAAGGAGAACACTTTCAGACTCTTAATGGAAATGTAAATTAGTATAGTCATTAAAGAAAACAGTGTAGATGTTAAAAAATAAAGATAGAATTATTTTATAATCCAAGAATCCCATCACTGGGAATGTATTCAAAGAATATCAATACAGTATGACCAAAGATTTCTGTACTCTCATGTTCTTTGCAGCACTGTCCACAATAGCTAAGAATCTAATCAGACTAAATAAATGTCCAATAATTGACAAGTGGTTAAACAATATGTACTATATATCTCTGTTGGAATACTATTCAGCTATAAAAAAACATAAGATGCTGTCCTCTTTGGCAACCTAGATGGAACTGTAGGTTATTATACTAAATGTGACGAGCTAGACACAGAAAGATGAGCATCACATGATTCTCATCTCACTCAAATGAAAAATATGACAAAGTTAATTTCAGAAGTTGAGTGTAAAATGGCAGATGTTAGAAGCTGTGGTGAAAAGGAAGGAGGAGTAGGGAATATTTGGTAAATGGGCAGTAAGTTATATTTAGGTAAGAGGAAAAAGTTCTGGTGTGCTATTACATAGTAAGATGATTATACTTAATAATATAACATGCATTTCCAAAATCTAGATGATTTAAAGTTTCTATCACAGAGAAATGACAAATGTTTGAAGAAAGAGATGTTAAACCCAATTTGAATATATATTTGAACTATAAATATTTGAATTATGTATATATATATATATATTTGAACTGTATATAGATGGCCCATTAATATTTATAATTTTTTCTTCATGTATCAGTTAAAATAAGTTCAATTTAAATATAAATATGTTGTTTCCAAGATTTAGCAATTACAAACTGTGCCGCTATAAACATGGGTGCACATACTTCTCTGTGATATGATTCTTTTAGTTCTCTTGGAAAGATACCCAGCAGAGGGATGGCTGGGTCAAATGGAACCTCCAGTCCAAGCTCTT
>NW_022900951.1:116874903-116893542 GCF_012274545.1 Fukomys damarensis | reverse complement strand
GAAAGGAGCTAAAGGTGTAGGGAAGGTGTGATGCATAGGGGAAGAACAAAAAGGGAAAAGAAAAAAATGTGAGAGAATGAAAAGATGAAAATAAAGTGTTTGTAGATGGGAAGGGGAGGAGGGGGTGAAGGGAGGGCAGAGGTAAGGGGAAAAAATGAGAATCAAGACTTGCCATGTAAAGGTACATGATCCCAACAATGAATGTAACTGTACTGTATCCCTAAAATGTACCAATAAACTCAATAAAATTAAAAAAATAAAGAAAGAAAGAAAGAAAAATTAAATATAATGCTGGGTTGACATTTACTTTTCTTATGGCTTATTTCAAAAATATTTCCTAAAGACCATGGGTGGAAGGGGTATGTCCCCGGAGCATGACCTAGAGGAATATATTCTTGTCCCTAGATCCACCATTTTCTCTCTGCTTCCTGTCTGTCTTGGATTAAGCAGCTTTTCTCCGCCATGTCTTTCCACCATGCTATTCATTTGTGTTTTGCACCTAGCCAATTGTGGATTGAACCCACTTAAAATATTAATCCAAACAAATCTTTCTCCTTTAAGATGCAAATATCAGGTATTTTGTCCCACCAATGAACAGGTGACTAATATAACCTTATTACATCCCTAAGTGATATTTTCATTTTCTTCTGGTTTCTATCATTGTTTTTGAAAAGCTTGCACCTGTGTAAGGGTCAGTCATTTATTTGTAGACAATCTTTTCCTCCCCCTGGTAGCTCTTAACATTTGTACCTTATTGGTTATGGCCTGAAATTTCACTCATATATTATTATAAGTAGTTTCAAGAAAACGTGGGTAAGCTGAACTAAAAGAATATTCATTTAGGATGGCTTTTTTTTTTTTAAACCGGGGATTTAACTCAGGACCTTGAGCTTGCAAGACAGGGGCAGTGCCACTGAGCTACATCCCCAGTAGGATAGCTTCTTTTTTGTCAGTGTCCTGAGATGCAAACAGTTCCTTTTCAAAACTATGCTAATATATTAGCTTCAAGTTTCATGTTTCATAAATCACAGTTTGTAGAGAGCAGCTTTCAGCCAAAATACACAAGTGTAGATATCTAAAGTTCTAAACTGCTAAGACAGATACTTTAATTTTTTATATCCAGAGACATATGAGAGGAAATTTTCCTTTCACTGTACAGTGTGCTTCAGTAGTTGAGAGACTTGATTCATTTTATTTATCCCCCACACACACACAAGTCATCATTTAGATCATGGTACAACTCTACCACGATCCGGCCTTTAAACCAGTTATCTTACTACAATTTTGTTCCTTTTGTGAGCTAATGAGCCATCTCCTCAGATGCATATTAAAAATTATTGGTATTCCACACCTTTAGGATATTAATAATCAACACCCCTTATCATTCCTATCCCTTGGCTAATTACAGCAGTAAGTCACACATTTACTGATCTGGTTTTCAGTTTTGCCTTATTTTTGATGCCAGACACTACATTCCTGCTACATACCTGAAAGAATTTATTATATTAAATTCAGCATCAATAGATTTTCATTGTAGAATTATTTTCAATTCCCTTTGTCTGACATTCTTTTGCAGAAGTTATTATATGTTTGAGTGTCTGCCTTCTGTAGTAGACTAAGAGCTGCTTTGGCTGAAAATGGGAGTTAAGATCTCATGGAATGTGTGGCAGAGCAATCCAGGTAGTAGGAGCAGAAATGTTGAAACACATGGAATTAAAACTGGGCACAGTGGCACACACGTTTCATCTCAGCGCTTTGCATGAATGAGGCAGGAAGACTGCAAGTACAAGCCCAACCTGGGCATCTTGGTGATTTAGCATGACACTGTATCAAAATAAAAAGTTAAAACAAAACAAAAAATAAAGTGTTTGTAGATGGGGAGGGGAGGAGGGGGTGAAGGGAGGGCAGAGGTAAGGGGAAAAAAATGAGAATCAAGACTTGTCATGTAGAGGTACAAGATCCCAACAATGAATGTAACTGTACTGTATCCCTAAAATGTACCAATAAACTCAATTAAAGCTGAAAAAAAAAGTGACTGGTGATTTAGTTAATTGCAAAGTTCCTAGGTTAGTATTACCAACAAGTCAACCAACCAACAAACAACAACCTACATGGAATTAAATAGTCTGCTATTTTCTAGGAATAATCTAGTATGATTTCTATTTTCCTTACGTGAGGGTATGTGTGGGAATAAGAGGTGCCAGGGATAATGGTCATTCCCCACCGTAATAAACAGTTTGGATTTGTATATTGGGATGCCATAACAAATCTGTGTTTCCAGATGACTGCTCCAAATTTTCTGAGGCTAGATTGAGTATAATAGGAAATTGATGAAGAGAGAACAATTACATTACTACCATTGTCCAGGAAAGAGTGAATTTTAAATCAGCTGCCTTTTTCATACTGCAATTTGACATTTAGTTTTCCTGGAAAGCAGAAAAGATACTTTCTAGAAATATATTTCGTACACACGCACACTGTTCTTCCTCCCCCAACTTTAAATAAACTTGGCATTTTTATGCACTCAATAAATCATTAATTACTACCTAACTCATTTGCAAAAGCAATCTATGATTCTGTCCCCTTAATTCAACTACAATATCAAGCCTATATGAATCATTTTTATCTTTCCAATGACATAGAAATAGAATAAAATTTAAGATAAATAAAATACAATGAAACTCTGAAACTGACTCAGCCAGAAAAAGCAGTTATATGCCTGTCTGTGATTTTAAATTTAGTTTAAGGTAAATCTGCCTGCTTGCTTGAGTGATGAATTTGGCCTAAAGCAGCCTTTGTGCATGGAGTGGTTCCCTAGATTGATTCTAAGCAAGTTGTAAATTAATCTAAGAATGTACTATTACAACAAGCAAGTGATTTGTAGCCAATTATAGCCACTAAAGCCAAGGCTGGAAAGTGGCATATTATGCCCAAATAAGGCAAGCAAGAAAGTGTACCCATCAGGTCATCTCTGTGTCATTTCCTGTGTTCTATTGATAAATGTAGCTCACCACATGGGAGCTGGGCCATTTTGAACTATCTTTGGCCCTCAGTGTCGCCTACTTCCAGAAACATTTTCTTCCTCCAATAAACTGTTACCCATTTGGGTTTTTTTTGTTTTTGTTTTTGTTTTTTTTTAATGGTGGAAACAACGATGGCTTCAATTTTGAGACCTCGGCTCAGCTATTTAGCTTTCCTGACATTCGGGGTCACTGAAAAAAAATTGTTTGTGTGGACAATTCAGCTTTCTATCAGTGACTCGTTACTCTATGACGTACAATAAAATAATTCTGCCTTGCATAAAATCTCACTGTTCCCCCTCCCAAGTAACTCACAACAAATCATTTCTGCAAAACAGAGCCTAGGTGTCAACATAAGTCTGCTTTTTAAAATTCACTCCCTTTTATCTTCTAGTGAATACCTTTCAGCATACACTCAGTTTGCCTGCCTTAACCAATTCCCTTGGTTGTACTACGACACAGAGTTCTAGTGGTGTCTCAGAATGTTTAAAACTCTTACAACAGCTGCTGAATACAGGTGAAGCTCAGAAAGACTAATATAGATGATATAGATATATGTATAGACATGCTACAAAATGACACATTCTTTCAAATATTCTGCCTTATGGTCTACCAAAAATTTCAAGAGTATTCTTCTACCTTATTTGGTCAAGGTTCTTCTAAGTAAACGAGCTGTTCTAAAAATATAATAAATAGAGAGGAGATAAATAAGCTATTATGAACTAGTAAGCATTCTACTTACATTATATTACTATCCATAACATCAGCTGAGAATTCTGTGAAGATTTTATTTTGTCAAAAAGAAAGATAACCTTCTCATCTCTATATTTATCCAACTCATAAGCCTTAAGGTTTATAAGCAATTCAGACTTTTCTTCTGATTCAGAATGACCTTGCTGCTTTCAGACACGAATACATATCAGGAAAAGAACAGTCTCCCTAAGAGTACTACACTGACTGAGAAGTGATAATCTTCCCAGGAGCAAAAACATGGCTGTTTCTTCCCTGAAGAAAAATGAAAAAAATTCAAATGTACTATATGACAGTATTTGAACATAAATAAAACCTGTGGCTCACTTATAGATTGAAACATTACTTTAACAATTCAATTTAAAATTACAATTTCTGCTGCTTGCACTGCAAGCCCAGTGTGAAACAAACTGAACAAGAGGTGCCACATATTTGGCCACATTTCATGACTTGGTATCATGCTTCTTACATGTCACGTAGAAATTGACATTCTAATTTAAACAAATTTGAATTTCTTTAATATGGCCAAACCCTCCTCAGCTGTGGTAAACGCTGAACCAACTGTGGTAAATGCTGAACCAATTCATAACCCTTGCCATACCATAAACTGTAACAGAAATGGAAGAAAGAAAACAGGCAATTGGCATTACTGGGAAATATCGCTGTCTTTTTCTCATTATTTATTTAATTTTTAAAGCATAAAAAGTTTACTATGAAAACAAGTCTACATAAGTGTAAGCAAAGCACAAAGACATGCAAATATAAGTTGTGTGAACTATATTATAAATGAATATATATTCATTAAATATTGAATGTATATTCCATGAATATTATGTTGTGACTGTTATAGTCAATGAGTATTATATGAATGTTAATATTTATGATGAATATTACACACGTAGAACTGTGTAACTACCAACCAGGATCAGAAACAGAACAGTCCCATCAGCTTCAAGGTCTCTAGTGTCATCTTCCAGCCCTGTAAATCGGTTTTTTTTTTTTTCCTTTACCCGCAGGTCACCATCATTATGGTAATTCTTTTCTTGTTCTTCTTACTACAAAAATTATACTGTCATATTCAAGATTTTACTGTATCCATATTTTATGCAAAGAAGGATGGGAAAAGTTAATTTGTTCTTTTCATGACTTGGGATCTTGTATGTTTCAAGTCTTCCCCAGAGTTCATTTCAGTATTCCCCTTCAATTTCAGCTGGCACTCAAATTGTGACTCTTCAGAGCTTTTATACACAATCATTTATTTTGTTGAAGAATATACAGAAAACCATGGAAGCAAGGATTGAGATATATTTGTCAAAAGGATGAATATTTCTAGATACAGGTTATATTTTGCTAGTGCTCAGTGTTTATCTTCAAATTACAAAAATCTCCAAGTGTTTTTAAGAATTTGTTTCAGTAACTCTTTCAGAAAGATACCCAGAAAAGGTATAGCACAGTGATATATGCATAACCCTTTATAGCAGCACAGCTCATAATAACTAACTCTTGGAAACACCTCACATGTCCATCAACAGATGAGTGGATAAAGAGAATAAGATACATATACACAGTGGAGTACTACTCAACCATGAAGAATACATTGAGTCATGTGTAAGAAAATGGAGGCACCTTAAAACTATAATGCTAAATTTTTAAAAAAACACAGGACCAAATAGGGCATAATTTCTCTTACATGAAAATCCAAGAATTTAAAGGGCAAATGAAAGACCGATGATAGGAAACAGGGATGTGCACTGTGTGGAGAAGGGAAGCAGATGTGGGGATGGGGGCGAGAGGAAGGAGAGGAAGGGGAGGCAAAAATGATTAGCATGTGAGATATATATCCCATGATAAATACAATTATTATGCATCACAAATATATACTAATAAAAAAGAAACCAAAGATGAAAAGCATGAGACATTGTATTTCTGTATATTTGGAACATGCAGGACCCCCTAAATTGAGCCAAGAGAAATAGAAGCACATGTCTAGGTCTACCCATAGCACTTGTGGAGGGAGTCAAAAGCAAGAAGATTCCTTACATTTATACTTGAACATAAAGCCAAAGACTCGGTCATTAATTGACATGGGCAAAACTCCACCGAGTGTGTGGTGTTGAAAGATCAAGATCTCTTGTTTTGTCAACATACATTTGATATTACTATCAGCCATACATATTGTACGGTGGGCTCATCCTATAAATCCTAGGAAGCCAATTGATATTATTGCTCACACAAAGTAGAAATGTCAAGAAGGAGGTCTGGGCGAGAGAGAAAAAATTAGCAGCTATTAACATATAGACAGTTTATGAATGAACACATGAGGTCAGGTGAAACCACTGAGGTTGGATGTGTATTTAGAGAAGACCACTCCAATGGATATTGATGCCTGGGTATGTTCATGTTCTGAGACTGTGAAAAAAAAAACTAGAAATATGGCAAAAGAGTCTAAGAAGGTGACTGAGATCAAAGGGATAGAATGAAAATAATATTGTAGAAGCCAAGTATTCAAGCCCAAAATTGTTTATGAACATATTGTCCAAAGCTGTTGGTGTGTGACAGATGAGACTTTACCACTGGTTATCAGAATGTGATCATCCTTGGTGACTGTGATAAGAGCAGTAAAGAATGATATGGTGGGGATAAAAGCTGCATATGGTGAAGAGAGAGTGAACCCTACACAGTGCTGTTTGGTTGTACTCTGAACACAGGGAGGCTGAGGCAGGACGATCTCAAGTTTGATGCCAGCCTGGGCAACTTAACTACTTAGTGAGACCCTGCTTTAAAGTTAAAAAATTAATTTTTGGAAATGTAGCTCATTGATTTTTGAGATCAATTTTTAGTCCAAGGCAGACACGGGTAGGGGGAGAAAGAAGGAGGAGTTGGGAGAACACATAGTGGAGGAAGAGGAGAGGAGTGAGGTCATCAGATAAAAGCAAGCATAGAATTCCCAAGGAATTTTGGTGCAAAGGTGACAAAGGTGTGGTGGTTTCTCAAGAGGGAAGCGCAGCCACAATTATATTGTAAAACAAGGATATATAGCAGCATGTTTCCGTGCTAGTTTGTAACATGTATTAGAGGGGTGGAAATAACAGTATAAGAAAGAGCAAAGATAGCTGCTGAGGCAATATCTAGAGTGAGAGGAGATGAAGACTAATGTGCAGATCACAGGAAGTAGCGTGAGAGAGGTGCACACAGCTGAAACATATGAATGGGTAGGAAGGCGGGTGCTCTTAAGGGGGTTGTGATAATGTGAATCTATGGAAATTCTCTTTTGAGCACTGCAAATGTCTCAGTAGTAAACATACTCATCAGGTAAGACTAAAAGTGGGATAGGAAGTTTTAGAGGTTTGCGAGAGAATATGTATTATAAAATATGAATTTGAGGAATGAAAAGTGTATGGGTCACCTTCAGGTGAATGTGGACATGCATTTCAAGTGATTCCAGTAAGCATGGCCATACAATTTGGTCCAACCTCATTCACTGGCACACGTACCAGAGTAGGAGATAAATACAGATGGATTTAGCTAAAATATCATTTTTTCTAAGAGTTCTCTGAATCAAGAAAGAGGCCAAGATTGTTGAGGGCATTTACAAAGGATAGAATTAGATGTTTGACTTTGGAATACAAGCTGGCCAAAGAAAGAAGATAGAAGATGAATTTTTAAAGCAGTGAAAAAAGTGGTAGAAACAATGAGTTGAAGAAAAGAGTTGGTGTAGCAGAAATCAGCTAATTAGATAAGAAGTGGTGGACAGGTAGAAATAATTGAAACTGAGATTGTGGCCACGAAAAGACTATGACTATGGGAATGTGTGCCCGAGTGTGAGTAAAACCACAATCACTGGAGAAGGGATTAAGATATTGAGACACTGAAATGTTGTAATATCATTTGTGTCTACTATGAAATCTCTAAGAGTTAGGTCAACAATACTGTGAGAGAGAATGACAAAACTGTATAAGTTTAGGGAATGGCCCAGGGAACATTCAAAAATCACAATAACATATAGTAATTATTATGGCTTGTATCTCAATGTCTCCTCAAGTCTTCAAGGGCTTGAGGTAGGGCTTTTTGAAGGTGGCTCAGTTTAGGGTGTGTGAATAGGGATTAAATGTGTCTGGTAACTAAGTCAGTCCACTGATTGGTTTAATATAGTTCTGGGTATGCATAATAGGAAGATCCATGCTGGATATGAGTGGCACCAGCCAAGAGGCTTGTAGCCTGAATGGGAAAAGAAGAAAAGGAAAGAGAGGCTCCCTGCTTCCTTGCTTCCTGCTTGCCATGTCCCTCTATCGTGACACTCTGCTTTGGAACCAGCTGAGTATGGACTGAAACCTCTACAAATTGTGAGCTGAAATAAACTTTTCCTCCTGTAACTTCTGAGCGTTAGGCATTTTGTCCCTGCAATTTGAAACAATTAAGACAGATTTGGGTGCCACAGAAGTGGAGTCACTGCTGTGACACTACTTGATAATTTGGTTTAGCTTTTGAAACTGGCTTGTGGGGGTAGTTTTGAAAGATTCGGAGTTCCTGGCTGAACTTGGTGGGAGACTGTGGTCAGAGCTCGGATAAGAATGCTGATACAAATGTATCCAAGCACAGGTTTCTGAAGAAGAAGTACACTGACAGTTGGATTCCAGACCATGTGTGTTAGGCTTTGGAAGAAATTTGGCTGCATTTTGTCTGTGTCCAGAGACATTGCAGGAGAGTGAGACTGAGGAGAGTGAACTAATTAATCTAGTAGAAGAACTTTCAAGACAGTCTAGTGTTGAGGCAGAGGCATGGCTACTGTTGGGGAATTTTAGCCAGATCTATGTTGAGAACCAAGAGCAAAGGGCCCAATGAAATGATTTCAGAGGTTTTGAGTTTGAATAGGGAAGGGTGCAGGGGGTGAACGGAAGGCAGGGGAATGGGGAAAAAATAAGAACCAAGATACATCATGTAAAGGTGCAATACCCTAATGATGAATCTAACTGTGTTGTATACCGAAAATGTACCAATAAACTTAATGGAAAAAAACTGTTTTGAGTTGGACCAGAAATAAAGCTCCAGTAAAATTATGGCCTGCAAAGATGGAACTGAGGAGAAATTAGAGCTGAACAGATTAGCAATAAAAGGCCAAATATTTCAGAAATGGATAGTTGAAAAGATATCCTGAGGGGATCACAAGAAAAAGCAGGACTCTACCCTTTGCAGCCTCAAAACTACAAATGTGAAAGACTGCTTGGAGAAAAAAGCCCCAGCCCACTATGTTCCAGAAAGGTGACAGCCTAGAGAATTTGTTCTTGGGATCAGGTCCATAATGTTCAGCAATCTAGGCACTCAACTCCTACAGCCAAGAGAGAAGGAAGCCTGGTTACTGCTCCAGCTGGCAACAGACCTTGGCGTCACCCACACGGTGTTGGCTTTATGCACATGTAGAGTACATGAGCTATGGTGTTAGAAAGGCTTCCACCCAGATTTCAGAAGGCCTGGGAGGCCAGACAGTGTGCTTCTGAGATGGAAGTATATGAAGCTGTGCATGGGAAGCCAAATGTACAGTGAAGATTCCAGAGGGTTAGAGAAGCCTGGAACATGGATCATCTGAGGAAGGCAGAAAGATGCCAAACAAGGCTGGCTCAAAAGAGAAGCCAGGAAGGCTACAACCATGATGGTGCTATTGGGCCGGAGCTACCTAAACCCTTTGGAGTTCACATCTCTCTGCAGATTGCACCAGGTGCTGAACATGGATCTATGGGATTTCATAGATGCCCTTCTGAATTTTAGTCTTGCCTTGGTCTCATCCCTTTCTATCTGCCATATTTGTACTTTTTGTAATGGTAATTTTTATCTTGTGCCATTTTAAGTCAGAAGTGTTTAACTGTCTTTTTATTTATACAGGGACAGAAAGCTAAGTGTTTGCCCTAAATCTCAGGGAACACTCTGGACTTGGACTTTTTAGCAATACTGAAACTATTAGGAATTTGGTAACTCGTAGAGATGCTTTTTACATAAAGATAATGTGCATGAATATCTTGGGGGTTAGTGGTGGAATGTTATGCCTTGCATCTAGATGCCCCCCACCCGAAGCCTCGTGAGCTCATAGATGGGGCCTTTCATAGGTGGCTGGATCTAGGGTGGGTGAATATCCATTAAGGGTATGTGATTACTAAATTATTTCATTAATTGATTCAGCATAGTTCTGACTGTGGATAATGGGAAGGCCCACATTGGGTATGGGTGGCACCAACCAATAGGCTTTTAGCTTTCATGACATAAAAGTAAAAGGAAGCTCTGCTGCTTCACTGCTTTTTGTCTGCCCTGACATGAACTATTTCTCCTCTTACATGGCCCACTGACATGCCACCCTATCTTGGAGCCAGCCAACAATGGACTGAAACCTCTGGAAACTGTGAGACAAAATAAACCTTTTCTCCTTTAATTTGCATGTGTTGTGTATTGTGTCCCAGAAATGAAGAACTAAGACAGTGACTCATTTAGGCTGATTACATGAGGATCAAAAGTCATGGTTTTTAGGGAAGAAGGTGGGAGAATTGTCTAAAATCAGCAACGAGAAATCAAAATGGACAGCTTTCTGACCTCCAAGTGTAGTGACAAAGGAGGAAATGGGAGAGAAAAGAGGTACAGTATGAAAAGACATCAGAAAAAGTAATATTTCAAGGGAAATCTAGATTTTAGTTGCAGCAAGAAAAGAAAAGAACACTCAGAAAAGAGCTAAAGATGGTGGTGGATTTGGCTGATGATGGCAGTGGATAGTTCCAAAGAACACAATAGAAGGTTTCTAGGAGTTGGAGAAAGAGCAAAGAATTGGGCAGGACAGAAATGGTATTGCAGAGTGGTATGGAGTCTAGATTGGGAGAGATAAGCTCTGGGAATCTGGGGCATCCAGTAGTAACTAGTACATCAGGAATAAAAGGCTAAGGATACATTCCAGTTAATTTCAAGACAGACAATAGTGGTGCAGCTAAAGTGCAGTGGAGTACTGAAGACTGTGGAATGATGAATGTGTAGGACTCACTCTTGACCCCGGAAATGGCTGCAATAATATCAATTACATAAAACATCATCTTGAACTGATCTGGCCCAGTAGATCCTAATAAAATATTCAGGAAGTCTTAGTGCTAATTGTATCGATTCTTACTGTTACTGGTTCAGTGACTACTTGTAAATTGTGTGTACGTATTTGTGTGTATGGCCCTCTAGTGCCACTAGTCCAATTTCATTTATTAATATTTACTAATTAATGAATTAATTGTATAGCCAGGGGACAATTCTCTTGAGCTACAATGCCAGCCACAGACAAGAGAATACAATACTGCCCCTACTTTTGAGTAGATCACAGGACATCATATTAGAAATTGTAGAAAAATAATGTGCAGCTCAGTATAAATTTTAGTTCTGAATTTGGTATAAAAATAGGTTAGTTTTTTGTTTATCCCATAAATGATTGTTGTTTTGGACTTCCCATCAATAATTGTATTCATGTTTTACTGCTCCAGAAAAATGCACACTATAAAAATAACATTTAGCATCTAGAAACCAACAATTTTAAGATCCCTTCTATTTTATTGTCCCAAAGAAGTCAAAGATTGAGCATCTGAGTACTGAATATAAATCCTAATTAATGACAGCAAGACTTAGTGGAAATAAGTTTGGCCTGGGAATGGGGAAACCCAACCTAGCTGCCTGGTCTTTTCTTGCTCCTCTACTTTTTCCCGTATAAGTTAGTAAGTTATGACATTAACTTAAATGTAAATGTGGGCTTAAATTTAATTCACAAAGCATGTATTGGGTGCTTATTATGCCTAAGGATGGCTAATAGAAAAGGATATCCATAAAGTTTCACCTAACCCTCTGCAGCCTAGTTATTTCACAAAGGCAAACTGTTTTTTTCATTAGGAATTTATCAGAATATTCTCAAGAAAATGCTTAAAATCAGTAATATTTGGGATCTCAGTTTTTGCTATCATTTAAGCCCCGCCAAAAGTGTAACTGATAATGTAGGTATCAGTTATCAATTGACTGCTAATTAAGATATTAATTGGTAATTAGGGTGATGATTGATAGTACCTCAAGTCTGAATACTCCTAACGTATTTGTATTCCCTGTCCCATCATTTCATTGCCAAAAAGCAGAGAAAGGGTGATTTTTCAGGATTGATGAACAATTGAAGGGTTTCTTACTGTAAATGCTTTGACAAATTTCCTTTAAAAGCTATTGAAAAGGAAAAAGAAAGAGGAAATAGGCTAAACTGTTGTCTTAGTTAGTTTTCTCTCATTACTGAAACAAAATACTCGACAACTGAAGTTAAAGGAAGAATGATTATTTAGCTTAAAGTTTGTAGAGGTTTCAGCTCATAATCAGCTGGCTCCGGGGCAGAGGGGCAACAGTTCATGGCAGGTGATAGGCCGTAGCAAAACAATAAGGAATCTGAACTGTGTCTTTCTGCCCCATTTATCTTTTCCAGACTACCGGGATTGGGGCAGTGCCAAACCAATCACTGGCCTGATTCAGAAACCAAACACCCTTAATCCTAGCACTACACACTCTCGATTCAGCCACCTCTGAAAAAGCCCTATGATCACATGAGGCTTTGGGGGGACATCTAGACTCAAGCCATAACGACTGTATTCCAGAGAAATGTAGATGACTTGAAAACAACAAAAGTAAATGACAGTTTCTATTTCTCCAGGGCTTTAATTCTTCCTTATAAAGCATTGAAAGCCCTGGTAGCAGTTAGTTGGGAGATCTAGTCAACAGGTTCACAAGGGCACCTGTACGATCACATTACAGCTGAGGAAAATGTTTAAATGTTTTTGAGACCAGCCAAACAGCAAAACTGATCTTCTGTCATTTTCTCTGCTAGTAAAACCGATCATTGTCTCATGACTGAGTCTCCTGTGTGCTGAGATTGAAGTTCCGGTTTTAACATTTAGTGATCGTTCACTTTCTGAAGCTGTGGCCCCTTCGAAACGAGATTCTTGGTGCTTTTATGCTCACTCAATTTTTCTGGAGTAAGAAGACAGCCATCACTTGCTGTAACTTTGTTAGCTTTATTCAGCCTGGTTCTTTTTGGAGCTAGCCAATACAGGTTTTGGGGGAGGCATATGAACTAAAAGCATGCTTGTGTCAAAATCAGATGGGAAGTCTAACTTTTCCAGGGAAAAGACATTGACAATGTGCTGGATAAGGCAATCTCTGGGACTGGCAAGAACCTTTACTCATGGAATGATCGATGTATTCAACAAACTCCTGAATATCTGCTGTTGGAAGGTTCTATGCTTAGTGCAAAAGATAGCTGAATATTAGCTCATCCAACAGAAAGTCATGGACTACCATGGAAGACTCAAACAAATAAGAATAACACAGTAGCCAGAGATTCAGCTCAGTGGCACCACACCAGTCTTACAAGTGCAAGGTTCTGACTTCTTTGATCCCTGGTACAGAAAAAAAAAAAAAAAAAACACAGTACAAAAATACTGTGACTGCATAATCACAGTTAGCTGTAGAAATTCATTGGAGCAGCACCTAACAATGATTTACCTGGCACCTGACATGGCATAGAGAGAATTTCCCAGTGTTTAAGCCCCTTTATTTGTATTCAAATGATCCCTTATTTTAGTCTTGGAGAACAATTATTTAATTAATTAATTACTGAGCACTCACTATGTTTGGGTGTGTGCTAGGTATTAGAATCATTAAAAATATAATTTAAAAATAAAATCTCATGAGCCTAAAGACAGCTAGTAAAAATACAGACAAAAACAAAGAGCATTTTAGAAGACTCAGAGCATTACAGGGAAAAGAAAACAAAAATAGAGGGTAGTGTCTGACAGGGAGAAAATGTTGCAAATATTTAATATTTTTACTTGAGAAGTATGAAGCCAAAGTTATACTTTTTCAGAGGGACCACAATATCTGATTAGTGTTTCAACAAGACCTCTATGGTTGTTTTGTTAATAATAGATTTATGGATCCAAATTTGAAAACAGAGCAACCATTCAAATAATCAAAACAGAAGATACAGCTTGGGTCAGATTTGTAGCAATGGAAGTGTTGAGAAGTGGATAGTTTTGGGGTATATATTATGGATATTACTCAGACCATTTGTGGATATATTTTGGAAGAGAGAGGAGAAAAGTGATATCAAGGATGACTCAGAATTTTGAGCTAAGCAACTAGAAATTATCACCATCAAGCAAGATGGAAATGAATGAGGAAACAGCAGGTTTATGAGGAGAAGGTAGGTAAATATCAAGAATTCAGCTAGAGTTATAATAATGTTGAGGCTTTTATTAACCAAGTAGAGGTGCTGATAAGTTAATTAGCTACTTGAATCTGAAGTTCAGAAGACATCTTGCAGGGATGCAATAAATTTGAAAATCATCAGCTAATACAGTATGTAAAAGCCTGTGGCTGTATGATATCATCTAGGAAATGAATGAAGATAAGATTTATGGCACTGAAAAGTAAGTGTTTTGGGAAAAGAAGATGAGCTATCAAGAGAGTCAAAGAAGGAATGGCCAGTAGGTCAGATGAAAAATTAGGAGTATAATGTCAGCTGGCAAATGAAGGAAATTTATAAAGAAAAAGATAGTCATCAATGGTTTCAAATGCTGCTAAAAGGTAAATAAGATGAGGACAAAAGATTCAGTACTGATTTATCAAGATAAATATGATTAGTGACTTACACCAAAGTAGCTGGGGTAGAAAGATACCAAAAGCCTAATGAAATCAGATCAAGAAAGAATGGCAGGGAAAGAATCAGAGACAATAATTAGGTAGACAACTCTTGGAAGTCAGTTCTGTCATTATCTGCTTGATAGATAAAGACCTTCCTAAGCAACCACTGATTCTTTTCTTGTACTTAAATAGACATGGAGTCTAGACTGGGGGCATAGTTTTATAAAATAAAGGAAAGCAGTGAGGAAAATAATTTGGAATGCAATTCAGCAAGAGGTTTTCAAGTTTATATAAGGCAACATGTTACCAGGATCTTTCAGTTCGAAGAACGGAGGCCTATTCACATTGACTGAGTTCAAAAGTGCTAATTGGAAAGACATACAGAGGAGTGGAGGCCAAGAGGGAGCTGCAAGAACAGCTCTTTAAAGCTATAACAAGCAGGAAATTAGCCTTACTCCATGCTTCTCACGAATGCATATTCCTTGCTCCCGATTCTAGCAAGTCTATCATGTCCTTCACTTTGTTTTTCTATCTGCTTTGATTTGTTCTCCTAAACTGCTAGTTGCTATCATCTCTTGTACACATTTTCTTTTCTCATGCCTTCTGAATAAACATGGATTCTGCTGGTGTTTTTCTGATTTGTCTCATTTGCTAACTGCTCAACAGCCGTTCATTCACTTTTCCTGTGTCTCCACATTAAAATTCTCCAATAAAAAGTATTAGATTTGTTTAGTTTCTGTTCTATATACAGGTGATCTTAACCTTTGATTAATTGTGAACAGAGTGTTGGACTCATATGGTTCCTATTCACAAAGGACGAGTCATTGGAATACGTTCATGGGTACGAATATACATTCAGAGCTTTACAAAGCCCTTATGTATACTGTTGGCTGATGGTAGAATGTGTCGCAGAGTTATAAATTTATGTATAAGATACTTTAAAATGAGTTTAAAATCAGTTGTAAAAAACTTTTGAAAATAAAAGCCTCTATAATACCAATATTGAAATATATATAGGTAAACATAAATGCAGAGCTTGGCTATATTTCTGTATAGAAATGTTCTATATTATAATCTTTTTCTAATTGAGCCCTTGTCTCAATTCCATTAGAACCAGAATCATAGTGAACATATCTTTTGAAACCTGCCAGATTAATTCTAAATTTATTCTGGAGAAGGAAACGCATTGAGGTCCTATTGTTCTACACATATAAATCTCTAAAAACTATAGCCAAAAAACAATATGATCCTGGCAGAGAGATAGACAATTAAATCAATGAAAAATAAATAGACTTTTCAAAAGCCAAACAAAAATATATATTGCAATTATGATAAAAGTTTCCTTTTTATATTACTAATAAAGGAATAATGATGAAATGACAGGCTACCTTACTGTGTGCTAGGAAGAACAGAAACAAAGTTAAACTTTCTACTTCACACCATGCATCGATTACAATCCACAGAAGTTTAAAACATTAATATCAAAATTAAAACTATGAAAGAAATAGATGACAATTCAGTAGGGAAGGTTTTCTGAAGCAGCAATCAAACTTGCAATATGTAAGAGCAAATTTTCCATATTGGACAAGATACAAATTAAAAACATACCTGGAACGAAGTATAACATAATAAAGTAAGAACAACAGACACCATAGATGGCACTACTCCCAGATATCTTCTACCTGCTCTGTATAGGGAAGAGACAAAGTTTGTATTCAGTATACAACATACAGCGGTGTATTAGGGATCAAGGAAAAGAAGTCAACCACACAGACAAATGAGCAGACATCATGGAAATACCCGCTTCTCTGTGGAGGTTCAAAAAAATAGGGTGTGTGCACTTGGAAGCTGGGCGTAAAGATATACATTCAACCGCTTAGTCTGGCAACACATCCACTTCAGCTTTCGGAAGTAATGACCATGCCTAATTCATGGAAAGGAGTGTGCTTAACTCAAAGACAAGAGTCACCAGTGATGTCATGTCACCTATCAAATAACGACCTCCAAATACCATCTACTTACTCTATGCCTACAGAGTCCAGAGATCTCAGGAAATAATGTAACTTGTTTTCTTAGTGATCCGAGACCTTTCAAAATAATGAGCAATTTCTGCTAGCAATCCTACCACATGAATCCCTGCTTTCCAGCATTTAAGCCTCTGTCCATACACCTTGGATGACTTGCTTACAAATATGTTCCTCAATTGTACAGTACAGCTCTCATTAGGATCATAAATTATTACTAGGCAAGTACTATATCCCCAGTTTATTTTGTATTGCCTTGTATTATTTATTGATATTTAGTAGATTTCTCTTCACACATACTGTGAATATTTTTAACTGCATATGTCTGTGTCCACGTCTAGGCACACTGGCAAAATGAAAAGTGTTGATTGTAACAGAGAATGGAGACTCAGATGATTTCCTTATAGAAATTGAATGTCTCTCTAGTGAAGGACTAACAAGTGCTAAATCCAAGGAGATTTTTGATTAATTTATTTTCTACTGTCATTGTTTCACCTACAGTTTTCTGAATTAATTTTAGTACTAATTCTTACTCTATAGGAAACTAGTGTGAGTTAACCTACAACACATGTGAAAACAAAAGAAAAAATATCAGCTGCATTAGTCCTACGCATTATTGGTTTAATTGCTTTTTCTCAGCTGCATGATGAGGATATTAGGGATGACATCACCATGTGTATACAATATTTCAAATCCCCATTTGGGTTGCAATGACAGTCATAGTGTCATAAAAGTATTATACTACTAAATAATTAACTAAGACATTATGAAAAACATAATGGAGAATAAAAGACAATTGCACAAGCATCCATCACACAAAATAATTGTCTTTTATAGTTGATTATGCGTATTTTTCTGTAAATGAAGAACAAAATATCAATTATAGGCAGATGGCCATTACCATAATCCATAATGCAAGAAAACAAAACAATGCTTTGTATCTATCACCTTTGATTAGTAGCATAATATTTTATTAGACCGTGTATAAATAACACCAAGTAGCAAAGCATGGGCTTTGTCAAAGCAACAGTTTTAATAGCAGCTTCTCCGTTAGGAAATGAAAGAAAGGAAGAAAATATTGTTCAAATTCTGAAACATGTATCAAAATGGTGGATGTTGCTGATTTGTTTAAACCAAGGGCACATATTCAGTATAGAGCAATCTATTTAAATAAAGAATTAGTGCTTCCATGAAAAATAATCTTTAACAAGATATAGCAATTTGGGCTTTCTAACATAAAGCCAAATGGCTTCAGAGACATCCCCACATTCTAAGCATTTGAGAGATAGTTTTCACTTTTAAAGTTGCTTTAGGTTTTACCTAATGGGTCTTTACCAGCTTCCACTCTATGCAGTTTCCTTAACTGCCAACCCCTCTTTTCTAGTCCCACCAGAAGAGAAAGAACTATAAGGCCACATAAAAGAAAGCCCAAGGAATTTCCATCCCAGCATTTGAGATGCTCCTGTGGCTTAGACTGGCTGAGTCACAGCTAATAGCAAATTCAGGTGAACATCTTCCCTAAACACAGCCTCTGTTGGAAGATGGGCAAAGGCTCTGA
The DNA here is from genome assembly GCF_012274545.1 of Fukomys damarensis. Lineage (NCBI taxonomy): Eukaryota > Metazoa > Chordata > Mammalia > Rodentia > Bathyergidae > Fukomys > Fukomys damarensis. The sequence goes on along the minus strand of NW_022900951.1, from coordinate 116,875,510 downwards.
AAGATGAGATGGAAAGTTCTTTAATTCCACTGGAGTACAAAAGTTACAACCACTTTTATAATCTGCTTGAAATACAATAAAGCACTAGCAAATGTGCAAAGAGACAAGCGTTAGTTGTAACTATGTCAGCTAAGGAGATGACTGATGCTGGGGGTAGCAGAGAAGAATCTATACAAGCGAAAGGGATGCTAAGTAAGAGAATCTTCCAGGACCTACTCAGCAGAAATTATCCCTTTCCTTTACCTATGTGCAAGGGTAGCCATTGTGCAAATACATTTTGCAGCAAATATATTTTGCAGATAGCATTGGCAGAACAACCTTGCACCAAAAAAAGTTGCAGTGCTAACATTTCACAAATCTTGAAGATAGAAAGTAGATTTATAGAAATATGAGGATTTTGAGCAATTGCTCTTATGTTAAAAAATCTGCAGTTGATATTTTGTAATTTAATGGCCAAACCTTCTTGACCAACTAAGAACAAGCACTCTCTATCTGAAAACACTTCTGTAAAAATATCTGTCTTTCACTTAAAAATATTTACACTTATTTCTGATCATGAAAATTACTTATGCATTCCATGAAAATTTGAGAAATATTTATAAATAAG
>NW_022900951.1:116838373-116874536 GCF_012274545.1 Fukomys damarensis | reverse complement strand
GTATATTCCTAATCTTTTTTAAAAACCTGTAACTGTGTACCTCAGTATATGTAATGAGTGTTTAAAAACCTAGATCATATTCTGCAACCAATTTTGTATGTTTTAAACTTAATATATGATGAGTATGCCACATGCCATTAAATTATCTCCCAAAGTGATGTTGTGAATGGTTGCAGAGTATTCATACTTTCTGTATAACTACTGAGTATTAGTATGTAAAATATTTTCTTCTTTTGGCAATTCTTGTTTGGAGTAGTAGATATTGTAATAAGATGGCACAATGAAATGTGTTGTATACATTTTAGAATGTGAGATAAATTTTATAATATTTGAGAATGTTATGGTTTTATACTTAGAAAACCCCAAATTGCTAAGTAAATCATCTAGCACTGTAAGGAAATGTAGTAAATTGGCCAGAAAAAAGATGAAACTTCTTTTTTTACTGAGAATACGTAACTAAAAATTGAAATATAAGAACAGGAAATTCCATTCACAATTTACATCAAAACCATTAAATACCAATGAATAAATGTTATAATGAAAAAATAATATGAGAAAATATGAAAACCATAAGACCTGATTTAAATTAATGAAGAGACACACCACAGTCTTTGGAAAGGAATACAGTCCTATACAGGTGTAATATATTCCTAAATACAAGTTAAGTTTCCATTGTTTGGATTCATTTTTCAAATATATTATAGAGTATATAACCTGAGATAAAATGTAACCAGTCAGCTTACATGAAAATCGTTTTGAAAGGCTTTGGGAGGCACCTCAAAGAGTAAGGACAATACCTCTTTAACAGTTGACACTGAAGCACAAACTTATATATGACTGTTCATCAGTAGGCAAAGCGCATGTGCATAAAATCACAAAATCAGACATTATGAACTGTATCGTTGCATGTGCAGGCACGATGATTTTCTCACCAGAATAGCAATATCTATCATTAAAGAGCTGAGACTTATTTCTTTAGTAATAGATGATAATGCCAAGACTTGGCAACAGGATTCTTTAATATATTAAAGCATTTTCGATCAAAATACAAATAATTTCTTTGTAATTGAAAAAAAAAAGAAATTCAGGCAAATGACAGAAGAAATGTATAAGAAGTGATGAGAATTTTTTGGAGATTACTATGAAGGGACTTGTCATTTTAATGTCACTATAAACAAAAGGGGATAGCCGGGTGTGGTGGTGCATGCCTGTAATCCCAGCACTTGGGAAGCTGAGGCAGGAGGATCGCTGTGAGTTCTAGACCAAACTGGGCACCTGGGCTACATAGTGAGTTCCAGTTAGGTCTCAATTACATAGTAAGACCCTGCCTCAAAAAAAACAAAAAAACCAACAACAACAAAAATAGGGACTGATATCAACAAAAGTATGGAAAGTGGATGACACAGACTGAAATGCAAGACAAGAAATATATACCAGCATGCATAGGAATGAAATATATTAAAATGGTGACAATCACAGGGGTGAAGGGGCAAAGTATTATTCAATATTTATAATTGGGTTCACAGAATTCATCCTCGAAGGAATAAATTTAGTGTCTTATCTAAAATATTTTGGAATGATTGAAAATGAAATAAAATAAAACAAATATACTGAGGAAGCATATGATGATATCTTGTAAATTCAGTGTGTGTAAACATTCCTGAGCAAAGTCAACAATTCAGAGTGGATAAAATACAAACACGATCATTTTAGTCATGTGACTAGTAAATATTTCTATATAGTAAAAGGTTCGATAAATTCAAGAGAAGAAATTGGGAAAAAATATTACATCCGATGCACGAATATCCTAAAAATAAACAATTACTGATTTATAACATGATATACAATATAATCTAGAATGGACAAAGGCGATGAATACACTCTGGAATTTTTAAAAGTAATCTGTAACTATAAGAAAACTTATGGAACTTTATGAATTGTCAAATAAGTGAACACAGAGATACCGCAGGTGATAAGTTTCTGAAAACTAAAGTAGAAAATGCAGATAGATTGATAATACCTACTGCTAGGGAGCTTACAGAACAATGGCAATGTTTCGCAGATGTTCGGTAGGAGTATAAATTGGCACTCACTATTTTGGAAAGTGATTTGGCAGTGACTATGGACATTTTCAGAGTGCATACCCTCTAAGGCAGCTACTTCACTTGTAGGAATTTACCTGGCCAGTTTAAATGGTTACGCATGCACAAATGTTCACTAGAGCACTCCTGTGGGCTAGACATTGCAGTGGCTCTTCGTTGTCCATAAACAATGGAAATGAGCTGCATTTCGGAGCCAAGATAATTGACCTTTAAAGTTCTCCCCAAATGCAGGCATCCAAATCACGCTATCAGACTTACACAAGAAAAAGTCACTTATCTAACTAATGCATTTAATCCTTTTATGAACTTCCTAGAAATATTATTTTTTAAATCCAAGCAATAGACACAGGATTTAAGGGCAGATAAAAGAAAGCTGTTCAGTCTATACCATTATTAGATCCTTTTCCAACTTCAGCTCTTTATTTCACTCCTTATGGATAAGTCTTTAAATGTGGAATAAAACATCTGTGACACTGCACGTTGTTGTGTGATTCTAATATATCACCAATTTATTTACAGCTCAGCTAACAAAGGTATAACAAGACCTCAACTATTAAAAAAGTTCCATGTAGCAATAACTTCAATGTTAGCTTCTATTATAATATCACTGGTACAAATTAGGTCCTCAATAAATAACAATTGAATGAGCGAGCATTGCTTCTTGGCCTTTTGGCTAAGATCAAGTGAATGAGCTCGCAAATATTCTTTATAAGAAAAGGAAAATTTGGAACATGGTTTGGAGAAAGAAGTAAACCATTCATCCAGGTTTCTGGACTATGTCCTGAGTTATTAATTTTTCTGCAGATAGTTTTAACTCACAGGTGCCCTTTATTTACTCACCAAATTTTAATTGAGCAGCTTTTATAAACAGACACTCCAGGAAATATGGAAACACCACAGTGAATAAATAATACAAATGATGAAGCTTTTACTGTGTTAGGAATTCCTTAGCATGGCCCTTGTACAGACAAGACCTCAGGATTTTTCCAACATGCTTTTTCAAGTGGCAAGTTGCTTTACATTTCATTCATATGATTTATGTATTTATTGCATATTCACTGCTCAGAGATAGAAACTGTTTTAGGCATTGGATCTACATATGTGATTGAGACAGGCAGGTGTTGACCTCATGGGGATTATTATAGAAACAATTAAGCAGGACCATCTCAGATATTGATAATAAAAAGAATGAGGGAAGTGCAATAAAAGTAATTTGGGAGAACTACAGACTGGAGTGGTCTGGGAAGATCACTCTGTAGAGATGACAAAAAAGGCATGATCAGAAGAAATCTGCCATGGAAATATCTAAACAAAGTGCTTTCCAGATAGAAGGAATAGCTTCTGCCATAATGAGTGAACATGCAGTATTCTGGGAACGGAGAAGACCACATTCATCAAAATGGAGTCAGTGTAAAGAGAGGAGTTCGGAGAGGTGGCAGGAGGCCAGATAATGTTGGATCTTAGAAGTTTGATGAAAGAGTATGATTTTATTCTATATATGGTGGGAAGTCATGGGAGTCATGCTGAATAGGAGAGTGATGGAAAATATTTACTTTTTTTAAGCAGCTCAACTATTTTCTGTGCTTGGCTTCTTTCACCTTATAAAATGTCCACCAAGTTCATTCATGCTGTCACATATGACAATATTTTCTTACTTTTTAAGCTGAAAAATATGTCATTGTATATGTGTATTGTACTCTCTTTATCCATTCATCCATCAATAAATTTTTACTTGATTCGATATTTTAGCTATTCATGAAGAATGCTGCAATAAAGATGGGAATACAGATATCTCTTCAAGAAACTTATTTAATTCCCTTTGGTTATGTATGCCGAAATAGAATTGCTGGATCACGTGGTAATTCTTTTAATTTTTTGAGAACATTCCATAACATTTTCTATAATTCATAGACTAAAATTAAGTCCAAACCAGCAACACAAGGATTTCCTCTTTACCAGCAACCTCACTAACACATTTTTTTCTTTCTTATACTAATCATTCTCTTTTTTCTCTTTTGACAGATGATATATTCTTATATATAGAAAACCCAAAATATTTCACAGCAAGTGTCAGAACTAATAGACAAATTTGATAACATTGCAGGTTGTCAAATCAACATGCAAAATTCAGTTGTGTTTTTGTACACTACCAGTGAATTATCAGAAAAATGTATAAGACAATACCATTCAAAATAACATTCCAAAATACATACAAATAAATTTAACAAAGGAAATTTGAAAAATCGACATTGAAAATTAAACAATGATAAAACACTGCACAAGATATATATAAATATAAATTCATGTAGATCATCGAGAAGACAAAAAGTAATGAGCACAGAACTCAAGTGGACTGTGAGTTTTAAATAAAAACAGTTCCATTAGAGATTATGTATTCAAACATAAGTGGGTTCATATATTTGGTGGTGAGGAGTAACATAAATTTTCATTTCTTTGCCCCACTTTTCTCACTGAATGTGAGATAACATCACTTGAGAGCAAGCATAGGTGACGCATATTGGTCTTGTAAGATAAGAAAAATATATAATTATTCAAAATTTACACATTAAAAGAAAATGTGGAAAAGTAAGGAAACTCCTATCTGACTGCTTCAAGGAATCAACCAATAACAAATGTTGGCGGGGTTGTGGAGAAAGGAACCCTTCTCCACTGTTGGTGGGAGTGCAGGCTGGTGCAACCACTATGGAAATCAATATGGAGATACCTTAAACAACTAGGATTATAGGTTCCTTTTGACACAGCTGTCCCTCTGCTGGGTATTGTCCTAAAAGAATTAAAAACATCATACCACAATGATATATGCTAACCCATGTTCACAGAAGCACAGTTTGTAATAGGTAAAATTTGGAAACAGCCCAGTTGCCTATCAACGGGAGACTGGATAAAGATGTGGTTTTTTTGTTGTTGTTGTTTTGTTTTGTTTGGTTTGGTTTTTTTTTTTTAGTAAAAATGGAGTGCTATTTAGCCACAAAGAATGAGAAACTAGAGATATTTATAGCTAAGTGGATGCACATTGAGGCCATACTCTTAAGTGAAATTAATAAGTCCCACGTGCAGATACCAAATAGTTTCTCTGGTGCGAAAATCTAAAAGTATGAATAAGGATAAAATGTATAATTGACATTATGTAATAGGAAGAAATGGTCTAAAAAGTAGAGGAAGTGGGAGAGGTGGGGAAAGGTAAAAAGGGAAAAGAAAAAAATATGTGAAAAGTAAAAAACATGGAAATAAACTCTTTGTAAACAGGGAAGGGTGGAGGAGGATGAAGGGAGGGCTGAGGAATGGGGAAATATAAGAACCAAGATAAATCATGTAAAGGCACAAGATCCCTATGATGAATGTAACTGTATTATATACCTAAAATGTACCAATAAACAATACAGATTTAAAAAAGAAGGAGACATACATGATTGTTAGGCCCTGTGCTTTGGAGCCAATTAGACTATGGTTCAAATTTCAGATCCACTGGTTATGATGTGAATCTGGACATATTAGGAACATATCTGGGACTCCTTATTACCATCTGTAGCAACAGGAATATTTTTAAAGACTAAATGATATTAATATAAAGTATTTTTCTATAGTGCCTAACACCTTGCTAGAAATAAAGGGTCATTTATTGTTTAGTAAATATTATTGAGTCTGCATAATCCATTCAATTAATAATTATTGGACACCTCACTAGGCTAGGTCTTTGCTATGCAGAAATTTACAGGACCAAGTGTTTTTCCTCAAAGAGCTTACTTTCTAACAAAAGACTGGACATACACAATGAAACAGATATTATAAATATAGTGATAAGTCTGATGAAGTAAAAACAAAATTGAAGTATTCTTGATCCTGTCATGTGTCTGTGTGTGTTTGTATATATATATACTTTGTACCAGGGATCAAACTCAGGACCTTATGCTTGCAAGACAGGCAGTGGAACCACTGAGCTAAATCCCTGGCCCCCTTGTCATGTATATTTTAATCACGTAATAAACAAAAGCAAATATCAATATTATTCCCATTTTGTATCGGAGGAAATCTGGGCTTCTACATACTAAATAGCAAGACAAGGTTTAAGGAAAATGAATAAATGAACATTCTAATGAATCCCAACTTACTGGACTAGTAAAGATTCATCACGGAGATGCTGGAATGGATCATTCTATTTTGACCCCATTGCATCTGACCACCTTAGCATATGTCTTGGTCTTGAAAAGTACCCAGTGCACTGAAAATAGGCTCCAAAATATCATAAATACCTAAGGTCCTGGAAACACAGTAGTTTAAAAATGCAGCAAAAGAAACCATGAAAGGGAAAAAATAATCAATTTTTTGCTTTGAGTGAAATTAAAGTTTACAACGCTTTTGCACTTGCATACAAATTTTCCTGAGTTACATAGGTTCTGATTTAAAACATGAGTGCAGGCCGGGGATTTAGCTCAGCGGTTCGGTGGCCTGCCTTGCAAGCATAAGGACCCGAGTTCAATCCCCGGTACCAAAAAAATAAGTAAAAAATAAAATAAAACATGAGTTCATTTGTCATTGCCTTCATCCCTATCCTGGCAGCCTCTGCAAATGGACAGCTAAGCAAAGCTTCTCCTCATCTGGCAGCCCTGTAGAAAAATACTTCATCTCCTTAGCATGCCTACTTCTTAGGCTCCACTGCCCTTTCCATGGGAGTTGCCATCTTCCCCAGAAACTCTGCTAAGTTCAAAATGTTAAGCCCTCAAGAGGCTAAATTTGCATTGTTCCGTGGCCAAATTTGAGAGATCACTGCTCTACTTTTTGGTACCATGAGCAAAGTTCCAGGGCGAAAGCTTGGTGTCAGATGCATCACAGGCTCTTTAATGGAATACCCACTAAATGGAATTTCCTCCCAGCTATCTATTTGCTTTGGATCCAGACTTAACTCTTTTGGCAGGATGGGAGGTCTTTTCATTTGGCATCATGTTCCTAAAGGAAGGAATTTACACTGGAGTAACACTCCCAGCCTTTCTCCACAGGAGGAAGCACGTCTTCACTGAGCTCAACACTTACTCCATCTCCCTTTGGGATAAGCGTACAACGAGGAAGCACACGGTCTTAGTTCTGCAAACTATGAGCATGCACGGGTCTCCAGTGGAGTGAGTGTACTACTTGTGTTCAACTCTGTGTATTCCTAGTAGATCTTATCTAATCCTGGGGAGTAGGCTCATTTGTGCTGTGCACCTAAAACAGGTTATTATCCAGCAACGTTTAGTACTAAAAATACTATTTTTGATCTCCATCTGTCTCGTTCTGATAGTTTTAAACTCTGACAGAAAAGAAAGGAGTCATTTAGTGGGCTTATTAAACCCCCCAAAGACTATAAGAACCAGGCAGGAGAGTTTTTAGTGACAGATTTTCCTTAAAATCACTTCTTTACAATTGCCACTGTATTCTCCTCAGTGGGGTAAGGTTGGCAGCCTGAATTTTTTCTTTAGGGAAATTAATAACGATACTTGCAACTTTGGGTTGAGCTGTTCATCTTCCCACTTCCACTCCTTCAATAAGATTTTTCTGGATGCATGTTTTGTTCCAGCACTGTTCTGAATTCGATGGTGAACAAAGCAGGCACAGCAGTTGCTGTCTCTCTCTCTCTCTCTCTCTCTCTCTGTCTCTCTCTCTCTCTCTCTCTCTCTCTCTCTCTCTCTCTCTCTCTCTCTCTCTCTCTCTCCCCCCCTCTCTCTTTTTCTCTTTCTCTGGAAGTGTATAGGTAAGTTGTCCAACAGGCACTAGTAAAATGGTCAGACAAGTGTTTCAGGGTATGATATGCAATAATAATGACATACACAGAGGAAATGCTCTGAGTTTCTCAGGTTATTATTACAGTCTGTAGGTTGGAGGCAGTGTTCCTTGCAAAGATGGCACTTAAGCCAAGATCCAAAGATGAAGTTAGAGTTAGTCAGACTAAGGAATGGAGTAAGGGAGTGTATTTTAGGTAAAAGTGGAAGGGATAAGCAAATCCTTATCTTGGCATGGAGCTAGCAGGTTACTGTGTGCTAAAGGTTGTACCCACCTCTCATTTTAGACCTCTTCCAATGCAGCAAAGTAGTTATGGGCTCCTATTTTATGGGTAAGCAAACTGAAGCACAGTTCCTAGCTGCATGGCCTCGTGTAGCTAGTAGAGACAGATTTTAAAGACAAGGTTTAGTATCTGTCTGGTAGCAGTTTCCAAACACAAGTTATTCCCGACCACTCCACCCCATAAGCACTTTTGAGAATACCTGGAGGCATTTTTCATGGTCAGAGCTAGAGGGTTGTATTACTGATATCTAGTGGGTTAAGGCCAGGGATGCTGCTGAACACCCTACGCTGCACAGGATAGCCATTCATACTAAGCAAATGTCTGGCCAAACCTTCCAGTGGTCCCAAGGTTAAGAAACCCTAAACTACAGCCTACACTTCTAATTCTTGCATAATGCTATCTCCCTTCCTGCGGGCTTTTCATGTCCTCATGCAAATTGACTTCTGGACAGTCAGGTTTAATTAGCCATCTCTGGCCAGTAGTGGACATGGGTTAGACTTCAGTCAGAAACCTCTGCTACTCGACAATTATCTCAGTGACTTTCACCAGCTTTGTATTGTCACTTCATTTCACCAACATAGCAACAGAGGTCTCGGGGTCTCAGAACCCAGGGTGATCTAACTTTTGAGTCCAGCTTTTTAGAAATTGAACCTGATGTTATTGTCCCTTGCCACGGTAGCCCTTCAAAGAATAAGTGTTTCCTCTCAGCTTGCTCAAGTAAAGCTGGCAAAGATTGGAGATGTAGGGCTGGATAGGGGCTGCAGGGGTGCTGTAAGGAGTTTGTCAAGTTTAGTGCCTGCATTATTTTTTTAGAAGCTTGAAAATCAGCCCAGTGTTATTCAGCTTGAATTCTTCTCCTGCTAGGCTCAAAGCACACCAGACATGCAATCTGCTGTTTGTGTAGAAAATGTGTCAGGAGAGAAAAGGATAGCACCCACATGCGAGCATCTGCTCGAAAAATCCATTTCACCATTAACCATACAATTGAGTGGGAAAAACATCTGTGCCTGGTATTGCAGATGTAATCATAAAACCCAAATGTAGCAATGAAACAAAACTGGAAGAAGGGCAGAGGATGTGAAGCAGGAGAAATGCATAGCTTTAGTGACAGAAAGGGACAGATCGGTGGCTCAGCTCCTGCACTGAGCACTTTCGCCTTCACCTCTCAAACATGACACCATCCATAGGGAACAGCAAGATCGTTGGCAGGCAAATTATGCGGAAGGCGTAGTCCCTCAAGGCTCAAGCCAGCAAGGCAGCTCACAGGAAGCAAACAAGGCAGAGGAATTCCAGAGATTGCAAATCAACAGCAAAAAATTATATCAAAATATATGTTGGCAGCATTTCAATGTTAAGGCAGACTTAGAATCATGAAACTAGAGAATGTAGAACATGTCAAAGACGAAGGGTCCTCGGAGATCAACTAGGTCAATCATGAGTTTTTACTCATGTGGAAACAGGGATCCGGAGAGGCACGTGACTGCCTAAGTTCACACAACTAGTTAGTAGCAGATGATTTTGAAAGAGATGCATTCTTTTTAGACTCCCAAGAGGAGGGACTTTCACAAATCTTTTCAAATGCCTGGGAACATTCGCTTGAAAGCATAACTGTCACCGTGATGTCAATACATGCCTTGATTCGAGCAGCCAAATGCCAGTGTTGATTACTCATTTTTTGTCCAATGTGCCATGGCATAATTTGGACACTTAGGGCAGAATACAAACACCCAGTATTTCCAAAAAGTGATACTGCACACTACTTTGGAGTCAAGTCTATGTGAGGCTTAAATGCACCGCATGATCTAAACATGGGAAGAAAATGAAACTAACCAGGCCCAAGGCTCCCCATCCCCGCTCCCTCCTTGACCTCTTCATGTGACCCAGTGAATTCTGTACCTGGGGATTCAGAAAGCCTGGCATTGGCTCTGGCTTTGCCAAGAGCCAGCCATGTGACCCCAGGACAAAGGAAGGCCACGGGATGTGAGTCCTCCATACCCTTTTCACCATGTGATTACAGGATGAGGAAAAGAGAAAGGTGAGGCATGCAGAGGAAAGGATGGCGAGCAAAGACAGGGCTACCCTCTCTCCTGTCCATATCCTCAGAAACCAATATAACTGTAAGAGTGTTATGGAGCCCAGGCAATGACTTTCCTAAGTTCACCCTACAGAGTGCACTGTTCATTTCTTATCATGTGAAACCTTAATTCAAACCCTTGTCCAACTTTACAAGTTTCTTGCTCTGTACTAATGAATTATAAGAGGTATTTATATATTTGAGATGGAAGTACTCTGATATAATAAGTGCTATGAATACTGGAATTCCTCCCCATCCATGCCTTCCCTTTTCATTTTTTAACAGTAACTTTCATAAAGGAAGGGTTTTTATAACATTGAAAACATTAGATTTACCATTTTTCAAACTTCTAGTCTTACTATGGTACCAAACTGTATACCACAAAGTCACAAAGATTTTTCTCTATGCTTTCTTCTAGATATTGCAGAGTTTGAGATTTTTTTTTCCTATGCAGACCTACTTAGAATCCACTTTCATGAACATTTTGGAACTAATTTTTGTGTATGACACAAGAGAAAAGTGAATGTTCACTTTTTCACCATAGTACCATAAGCCGATTGGGCACCACTTGTTGAAAAGATCATCTTTTCCCCCACTGAACTGCTTTGACACCTTGAATGTATCAATCATATATATATATATGTGTGACATGTTTAGCTTGTGAGCACCCCTAACTCTTAAAGACATTTCAATAGAGGACACAAGTTTACCTGCATGTCTGACCTAATTGCAACTCAATGGGGTTCAACTCATCAGGTGTGACTGCTGTCTAGGACTTTGTAATTCTGGGGATGAAGGAGGGTTGGAAGGACAGGAGGATACCTAGGAAAGTAACTATACCAGACACATATATAACAATACTCCTCTCCGTTTCACATGCATCACATCATTGATCCTTCAAAACAACTCTGTGAAATAGCAATTAATTTGATCCTCATGGTTCAAAGTGAGGCATAACTGCCATACATGAGCTTTGAATCTGTTACTATTGATCCTTGACGCCCCCATTACACTAACTCCACAGTATTGCATGATGATTCTCACTCAGAACAACCTCCTACTGTCCCATTCCTCCAAGTTACCAGGAGAAAACTACCACAAAGTAGTTAATGTTTGTTGTAACTGAAGGGATTTTTTTTCTAATCCTAACACATCCCTAAATGAGTTAGGTACTATCACTCATTTAACTGATGTGGAAACCTGAGTCCAGAGAGTTTTAGTAACTTCTTCAAGATCACACAGCTATTAAATGGCAGAGCCAGGATCTAAAGCCAGGTTTTGTTGCCTGCAATCCCCAGCTTGTAACATACTACAGATGCCACCTTCTCAACTTTCAAGCAGGTTGCCACTGAACAGTTGTTCAGGGTTAGGTAAGGACACAGGTCCTAATGTGCTGCCATACTAAAACACATTTTGGAAAACAAAGAAAGGCAGTCTTGCCCTAGCATTACAAAATGACTTTCATGTTTTCCAAGTTTTCCCTGTATCCATGTCTGTTTTACAACTCTAACCATGGGGAGGAGGTGGAAATGAACATTATGGACGCTTCCACAGCACACAGAATTTCTGTGAAAGTGCCTGTCTTCGGGAGATCAAAGCCTTCCGCAGTATAAAGTGATACCATTGGCTATATTCCTCTTTAAACCACAAGAAGAAGACATTCCGTAAAGTGATTCATTTTGACAAGCTAATATAGCCTAACAACAAAGAAATTATGCAGGTTTATCTTGCTAACGACTTCCATCTTTATTTCAATATGCTTTCACCAGAGCTCTTTCATTTGGTTGTTGCTACCATACAAGAAGAAGAAACCTTATTATTCCCATAAAACTGATGAAGAAACTGAAAATCACTCGTTAGTAATTTGTCCAGGTTCACACAGCTAGTATGCGTTTGAATTAGGATTGAACCCTAGTTCCAAAGACGGCTTGCTACTAATTTGCAAATCAAGGACCACTAATATTGCAATCATTTTTTTCTTAATATGTGTCTCAAGATGTTCATGTGGAAATTCTGGCAACATGAATGTCTTTGACTATGTTACTTAGTAATTCTTTTTCCAAATTGCCAGCGTTCCAGCAGCACTATGTGAAACAGTAGGAAAAGGAGAGTTGAACTCGTGATCTCGTGATCTTTCGCATGATGTGACTTTAGCAAGCTTTTAAAACAGACTGGAACAAACAAAAAATATTCCTAAAATGCAGAAAAGCACATGTTACCTTGAAGAGCAATCAATTACGTGAACAGTTTCATTGCCTGTTATATCATGGATTATGCTTTCATTTTTCATATTAATGTTCTTTATGTTTTTCAATTAGTCACAGCAAATTACCTGTCCTTTGCCTTGGCAAGGGCAGCTCTGTGGGCCTCAGTGGAGTATTTTCTAAGTTCTCTCTGGTGAATTGTTTCTGGAATTCTCCTTGAGGCATTCACCTGTAATTTTTTTTGAATGAACAAATGTGTCCCATTTGACACCATCTCATTCATGTAAGAAATTACCTATTGAATAAGGAGTTTGCGGAATTTGCCTTTTTTTTTCTTTTCTGGCAATGGTGCATTGCAAAGGATAATTTTAACTTTTATTTTAAAAATAATTTAACATTAAAGAAAATTCAAATGCATGCAATACTTCTTAGTCGTTGTATCACAGAGGACTTGTGCCATGGAGCACACAAAAGAGCAAATACTTCCCAATCCGCTCCCAACTGATTCGCCCTGCCCACTATGGTGAGGTGTCTCTTCTTTCTCTGCACTCTACCTTTCATGTTTCTCATCCCGTAGAACGTAACCAGCTGTATCTTAATAGCCCACCGAGCAGTCAGTGGCTGCTCCTCTCCCCTGGTGTGTACAGCCTTCTAGGACAAGAACATTATCTTCCTCAGGACTGGGTCCCTAGCTCTTAGCACACTACATTGCACAGGGGTAGGGATTTAGGGATGAGCAACTCCATCTGCCTCTGGAAAGCACTACTACATCTCTGTTACATAGAGCCTTATCCCGTGAGTTAAGCTTACTTAGACTATAATGTGTGATGTTGCATCCCCATAATCCTCTAGGTGGGGAAGCTGAAAAATTTCTCCCTCCTTGAGGATACTACTCTAACCAAACACTGCCAAGTATTGTTTTCATGAATGCCTTATGGTAGCCTCTTTTTGGAGTAGTTTGCCAGGGATTGCCTTTTTCATTTTTCTTTGATGTGGGATATGGTCTTTAAGATGTGCAAGCCCCATCAAGCCCCTCAAAAACTACTACAATGGTTTTTCAGGGGCCAAATGCTTTGTTCTTGTAGGTTGGTAAGGTCTTTTCAAAGGCATCTGAATATAAGGGAGAAGGAGCCTCATCTCTTCTTCTTCCTTAAACATCTTTATTTCACTCTAACTTTTGTTGGTGTTTGGGGAAGTGCTAGAGACACCCCAACCCCAAGGCACATCTACAATTAGCTTCCTGCTATTCAGTAGAACATAAAACATAATTCAGGTTTTTTTTGTGTGTGTGTGTTTTTTTTTTTTTTACATTTCAGTTCCTTTCATTGTGTCATTTTACAAGTTTGGGGGAGGTAGTAAGAGAGCTTCTGTGGACTGTGAGTTTATGTAAAGAAATACAAGTTATTATTAAACCAGTATCTCTACTGTTATAATCTTTCTTGCTATTAATAATTATTGCAGTCACTAGGGTAAAGAGCTGTTTACAAAAGTCTAGTATTATTACTTCAAACTCTGAGTTAGTTAAGCCCAACACATGATTTAAAATAGATTAAAAATATCTCTAATTTTTATATACTATGTATATACAGTGCATACAAGTAGTAGTCACTGAGTCAATATTTGACTTGAGAGACAACGAAGCTATGAAAGATCTGCAAAATAGCCTATAAATTTTCTCCTTCCGGAGAAGAATAGAAGAATGTTTAGAAGCCATCAGAGAAATACTAGAGCTGAAGATTTGTAAGAAGTTTGAGAGATTACCTGATTTCGTCAGATTTAGTACAATGTATCAGCTATCGAGGATCAGCAGTGATTTGCTTCTTTCTAGAGACCTACAAAAAACAGATATCCCGCATAACAACCCTAAATGACCCATTCCGGCAATTTATCACTACAACAAATAAAAATTCCTTCCTATGCCTAAACAATACCTTTGCTGCTTGATGTAAGTACAATTCCTTGTGATATAATGTTTCACTGCATAGAGGACAAATTCATCCCTGCTCTCTTTTTAGAAACTCTTCATGCCCTCAAAAGCCATAAATAAGATGGCTCCATTTGACATAATTTCCAGACTAAATACATCTAATTTGTGTCATTTGTAGTCTCTCTAATTTTTCTTCTTTTAATCTAGTTTAAAGACCAACAGGCCCAAAATATGTTTTCTTTTTTCTTGGTCCTGAGATCTACCACAGACTGATACAAATTGGATCTTCCACCCACAGAATCATGACGTCATATTCACAATCACCCATAGGTAAAATAAAAATATATAAAGAATCCTGAATGAAGTGATTCTTTGTAAGTGTGTATATTTCACTAGGGTTTAGAATTGAGTAGACATGCAAATTTGGTGGCTTTAAGTCTGCAATAGACAGTTTTAAAAAGAGTAATAAGAAATTAAAGACAGCTAATTTAGAGGTATCAATTTGGTAATGAAGCATCCAATTTGTAAATTCCTAGAAAAAGACAAATTACTATCATTTAGAATTCCTATCCAGACAGGGACAAGGGGAAAAAATGGGTGCCAAGACCTGTCATGTGAAGGTGCAGGATCCCAGTGGTGAATGTGGCTGTTCCATGTTCCTAGGATGCACCAATAAACTCAATAAAAAAAAAAAAAGAATTCCTATCCATGGGCCAGGGATGTAGCTCAGTGGCACAGTGCCTGTCTGGCAAGCAAGAGGCCCTGAGTTCAATTCCTAGTACAAAAGAAAAGAAAACAACAGCAAAGAAGAATTCCTACCTAACTGAAGTTCCACAGTATAAAAAAATACGATAGAGTAGACAAAAAGAAACCAAACCAAAGTGCTTATTTTGTGGTGAATAAATCTCTTAACCTGTACTGTCTTTAGAAATCACCTCTTCGAGTGTTAATCCAGCTCACAATTATCCTTCATTTAAGAGTGTTTCAGTCTGCCCAGGTTAATAGGGTACCAGAGACGACACTGACATCTGGGAGTCCTGATCCTTCGGCTATGCTGGTTGATCCAGGGGTGGGCACGGGATCCAAACAAAGAGACAAAGATTCTTTCTGTCATTAATTAAAAATCTGTAACAGAAAGGCCCAGTGCTCCATGTTCAGCAGAACGCCAAGTTCTTATTTCATTTCTCCTTTCTTATCTAAAGTGTTTTTAGGATATGTGTCATTAGATATAAGTCTCCTCGAGGCCAGTTTACTTGTCATCTACTCCTCGAAGTGATAGTGGAGAAAACCTTTAAAGTTGCAAAATGTTCATATCTTAATTATGGTAATGATTTCACAGGTGTGTGCATATGTTAAAAATCAACTTTTCTGATCTAAACGTGTATATGAAACCGTACATAAGGCGAACCTCAATAAACCTGTAAAAATGCTATGGAAGGGCGCAAGAAATAGCACCTCATCCTGACTGGTGTGAATATGTTTCATGTAAGAAAGTTACAGTTTTCCATTTAGCTTGCTGTTCTTTGCAGCAGTTTCACCATTCCCACTGTCCTTTCCTGAGGAAAACTGCTATGTTTGCAGGCCTCTGCTAATCAAAGCATCATTGGACTGTTTGTTAAATAAGATATAACTGATTGCATCATGAGTGGAGCACCTGTCCCAAGAAGGGTTAAATCCCCTTAAGTACCGGTAGCTAGACCAAACTCTTTCCAGCCAAAAACTGAATGGATAAGAAGAAAATCTTGTGGATTGGAGTTTTAATCTATTTTGGCTGTGATAATAAAAGCACAATAAACTGGATGAGGACCTTATCAACAGTACTGATGTATCACTCACAGTTCTGAAGGTTGTTTTTAGATTTGGTGTCAGGTGAGGGCCTACCTGTCAAAGAAGGTAGGCCTTTTCACTGCATCCTCACATGGAGGAAGAGGCAAAGAAGCTCCCTTAGTTTCTTTTTTTTAATAAGGTTCCTAATCCCAATCATGAAAGCTCTTCCTTTTTGACTTACCTCCCCAAACCCTCACTTCTTATTAATACCTCAATATATCAGTTCTGGAGAGACGTGACATTTAGACTGTAACAGGAGCAGGAGAAAATATTTAGAAGTGAAGAGAGAGAAGCCAAGATGCCATGAAAGAGCTCTGCATCAATAGTGACAATCTAGTGGCCTGGAGGGACAGATCATGACAGCCTAGTAACTATGTCAAATTTCAGTAACTCCATGATTTAAAGGAACCTGAATGAGACTGTCACTTTCTAATTGAAAGACATGAATCATCCCAACTTGACATTATATGGTCACAATGCCCACCTGAGTCCTGATGGGCTCAGATTAGATTTCGCCCTCTGGTCAATTCTACTACTTGCCAAATTTGAGCATTTTTTAGCAACAGCAAGTTTCCTGGGAACCTGCACCATTAATGAAATCTGCCCCAAGTAACCCTGCATTATTAGTTACAAGGGAATTGCTTTAGGTCATTTTCTGAATAGGTGTTCCGAAATGACTAATTTGGATGGGAAAAAGTCTTAGTTTTTTTTTTTTTCCATAGGTAATGAAGAGTGTGTGCTGGATATTTTCCATTTACTAATCCAGATCCATTCTCTGCCATTCTGTGCTCTGTTTTCAGCATTGGTAGCCTGACTATTGGACTGCTCACAAGGGCATTCATATTCTACCTTCCATCTGGGTTCCACCCATGTGGTGACACTCTGGCAAAATATTAGAGAGTTGGCAGAGAGAGCTACTGGGCAGAAACTGTTCTACCTAAGGCAATAGCTCTGGGTGATGATCTCTCTTCTAGACTTTCCAATTTTGTTTCAGTACTGCTTTTTCTCCCATTGTTCCTTTAGGTATAGGGAGAAGAATGGCTTCCAAGGCTTTTACCATTGCTAATTTGATTCCTTCTTGATTACTTTGTCTTCTACTAGTATTTGGCTAAACTGTTCTCAAATACTCTTTTCAAACATTGATTTGTGAAAGAATTCTGACACTGGACTCTGACCAGTTTTAAATGTATCAGTATTAGACACCTATGAAACCTGTCTGTTTTTCTTCAAACTTCTAAGTGACAGAGCCAATATGCACCTCCTGTTGTTTTTTTCCAGTTTTTATTTTGATTAGTGCACGTTTGCATTATATAAGGATTACATTCATTGAGGGGAGTTGGTACATGTGCATAAGGGATCATAGTTGTTTTCATCCTTTTTCCTCTGCTTCCCCCTCCATCCATCTTGTGGTTCCCTTCCCAGGGCCTCACATTCCACACACAAGAATTCTAGCTGCCTTCGAATCTTTTATCTCTAGCACAGCACTTGGTACAAAGCTGGTGTTCATCAAAAGTGTGCTTACCTAATGTTGTTTATGGATAGACTAACTTGAATTCATTCGATCTTAAATTAATGCTGGGATAATTTTTTTATATTTTTATATGAACAATTCTATTTTGTGAAAAAAAAACAAACAATGTATGTAACCGCAGTAGCAATGCAAATTAAAACAGCAATACTATAAGATCATACACATATTAAATTAACAAATTTAAGCCATAACACCAAATGCCAGTATTGTACAGAAGTTCCATACTCATATACTGCTAGAAACTGTATATTGGCATAGCCCTTTTAAAAAGAAAAGTAGTAAAATGTATCAAGAGTCATAAAAATGACCCAGTAATCCCCCTCTTGAGGATTCATCCTAAGGAAATAATTGAGAAGAAGTAAAAAGCCATATGCACAAAGATGCTCAGTGAAGCATTATCCATAACAGCAGTGGCACTGGCAATAACCAAAAATGGCCAGCAGTGGAGAAAAGATTCAGCACATCCAGAGCACCAGCATGACAGGATCCTCCACTCCATCAGACAGTGCTTCCTACAGAGGTATAACAAAAGAAAGAAGGGCTTTGCATGTCTAAATAAATGTCAAATTTAAAAGCATAGAAACATGGGCAGGCTTACAGGAAGAGAAAGGGAGGAAGGAAGGAAGGAAGGA
Source organism: Fukomys damarensis (assembly GCF_012274545.1). Lineage (NCBI taxonomy): Eukaryota > Metazoa > Chordata > Mammalia > Rodentia > Bathyergidae > Fukomys > Fukomys damarensis. The sequence continues at coordinate 116,856,181 of NW_022900951.1, read as the reverse complement.
AGGAAGGAAGGAAGGAAGAAAAAAAAAAGAAGGGATTCTCAACTGAAATGTGTCCTCAATCCAAAATTATAAATTGAAATTTTAGGCTCTGCTATTCAGAATGAAACCATATTTGGAGATAAGGCTCTTAAAAGAGGTAAAATGAGGTCTTATAGGTGGGTTTTAATCCAATTTGACTGGTGTCCTTGTAAAAAGAGGAAATTTAGGAACAGAGACATAAGACGACCACTTGAAAACACAGACAAATGGTGGTCTTCTGCAAGCCAAGCAGAGGCCTAGGAAGAAATCAAACTTCCCAAAATTGTGATCTCAGTCTTCTTGCCTCTAGAACAGTGAAAAAATAAATCTCCATTATTTAAAGAGCTCAATGTGTGGGATTTTATTATGGCAACCATCGTGAATTAACACAGGGGAGAAATTCAGATTGTAAGTTCATTGTAACTATTAAGAAGTTTTTCAGTTACAGTGCACAGGTATGAACACTCAGACAAGACAAAAAGCGAATATGTAAAAACAAAATACAGTAATTAGCTATAGCAGAGGGACATGGCTGATACCCTTTCTTGTGAAATGTTGCAATAGCTACACTCATAACAATAAAAAATTAAAACTTGACCTGAAATTTTTTGTTAAACACTTTTTCCATTAGGCAATGATTACTAGACGATTTTTCCAAATTACAGAGAGAAAAATGTATGTAAAAGATTTTATTGTGGCATCATTTATGAGAACCATATTTGATGACAGCAGATAATGAAGCTATGAATGTGTCCTAATTTTTTTCCATCCTCTCCTCTTTGCATAAGTTTAATAGCTTTGTGTGCTGTACCTGGCAACTTTGTTGTCATTACTGGTATACCCAATTGTGACTGTTATCTACTGAATGACTAAGACATGCTAAATTAATTTGATGTATGTATATATGTGCTTAATCACTTTTTTCTTCTGGAAGAATTAATCTTTCATGGTTGGAAACAGTTGAAAATTTCATACTGACAAACCACAGTTCCACAGCTGCACCTTTATCCCTCCTTAACCACGCTTTCATGCAGCCCTAGAGAATCCTGCCTGGTTTCCAGCTTCTTCCGACCTCTCGTTCCAACACCTGGGGCCACAAGCTTCAGCTACAGACTCAGCCATTGCCAATGGAACCTGACCTCAGACACAGGAATGTGAACAACACTGGGACATGTTGGGAAAGTGCCTCAACATCGCACGTCTAACCTGGTGTCACCACCATCTCTCGTAATTTCATTGGATCTTTGTTTTCTTTGTGCTTAGATCTGCACATCAATAAAATATCAAGCATTCAATCCTTTTCGGGGCCCTGCTTTGTCCCATCCAATACCCAGAAATAGGCATTTTCATTGAGAATTTGTGATACTGCTTCTTTCAACAACAGCATCTTATCCAGTCTCCCTGACTCTCAGATTATTCCTTCACCCCAGTTTGGGCCACCAAATCTATATGAGGAACATTTCCACCCCAAAACATCTCAATTCTAAAATGGTATGTGCATGAGAGCCATACCCTGTTATACAGAGTTCAGATCTAAGAATCAGCATTTTAAAAATTTCCTATGATAGCCTAGAAAAAGAAAACACTTTAAGTCACTTAAATTGAAGAATCATCGTTCAACACAACGACTGGAGGAGATTCCTAAAGTTAAACCACCTCATGTCTCTGCTCTAAAACTTCTGCTTTCTCTTTATTCTTGAATTTAAATTCAAATTGTTAAGAACGTTTGCAAGATCTTCCGGTACCAGACTCCTGTACTCTTATCTAACATCATCTCCTGCTGTGCCCTGTTGATCCAGTAATACTGAATTGCTAGTAATTTTCTGTACCCAAAGTGCTGCTGCAAAGCTCCATGTCTGTGCCCATCCCCATTTGTTATTTATCTGGTGACTATTCTTCAAACCCCTGCTCAAAGGTCCGGGGGCAAACCTACAAAGCCTTTCTACCCCATGCTCCCACCAACATACATAACTGTACAGTCCCCAGTTGCACATTGTCCTCTCTCTCTCTTTATTCTGTATTTATTCTGCATTCACTTAGGAAAAATGGTATTTCTTTTACATATCTATGCATCTCCTCTACCCACCTCACATCACTACCCCATTATTCACTAGGGTGTGAATTTTTGGAAAGCACGGACCCTTAATAATGATTAATACTATTAACCATTATAATGCCCCTTAGTCTCCGACTGGACAGAGGAGAATGGAGAGAAAGCATAGCAGAGATAGAGAGAGAGGATAGCATGTAAAGATCATTTGAGGAAGAAAAGAACTTAAGAGTTTTATTGTAATCAAAGAAGACAGGTAGCAGACAAATGCAGATGTAGAACTAAGATTTGTATTTTCGGTCTTTGCACTGCTACGCTGTACCTAGTCAGTGTGGATCCAACTCCCAAAGGTGATGAATGTGCCCATTTTCAGTAGCAAAGAAAACAGGGACAATCGGTGAGATGAGCAGCAAAGCAGGTACATGGCATAGTCCATTTACCATGGAAGATGATCCAACATGGCAAAGAAGCCAGGCCCTTCACCCTTGAGCCATCAAAACTATCCTCTGGCTCCACTGAATATCAAAGAATTGCCCTGATATTCACCAATGAGAACGGTTCAACTTCACTCTTACAGAATCTATATTTTATGCTACTCTGAATATCCACCTTCTGAAAAAATCAGAAAGGGTCAGCCTACCTAGTTCCAAGATCAGTAAAAGGTTCTTCTGAAGTTCTCTATTGAGACAGGAATGGTACACTGCAATCTTTTAAGACCATATTTAATCTTTTAAACACAAACACAATCCCCTCAGTAACTGTACTGTTTTCTGTATCTCAGTGTTCCAAACAATAGGAAAGTTCAAAGAGAGGTGACTTATGAGAATTACAATATAAGCTCATAATCATAGGGGAAATCAAGACAGAAATCCTTATGGGAATTTAGCTCAGTGGTTCTGCTGCCTGACTTGCAAGAGCAAGGTCCCCAGTTCTATCTCCAATACCAAAAAAAAAAAAAAAGTACATTTAAATAACAATTGCAAGTCAATGCTCAACAAGCTGTGTGGCCTTTCAGGTCACCCAATTCCCAATGCTCATTCTTAAAAAGTATTGTAGAATGGCAATGATAAATAGAAAACATGGCATGAATGATTATTTTTCTTAAAATTCAAGAGAAAAATTAATTCAAATATTGCTGTACTTGAAGTTCACAGTCAGTAAAGTTTTGGAATGGTCCCAAGTGACAATTTCAATCTTAGCTCTTCAAATAAAAGCAGACATATTTTTAGAGAGTAGAACTGACTAAGATGTAAGTGGCTTGCAGTTAAAGTAATTGCATATCTGGTGGTGGTAAGTGAATTACAAGAGTGACAAATGCTGGTACTTAAATAATTTGAGGCAAACAACATCTCCCTTCTGCACGGAGCAGATTCAAATGAGCAGTAACCAGTAAAACATCTGCCTCATTTATTCTGTTCTTGCCTATACGGCTCAGGCCTGGCTCCTGGTTTGAGCTGAAGTTGTCCAAGCACACAGTACGGGCAGAAGAGCTCTCCAAACACCATCCAGAAAAATGCAGTATGTCAAAATTAACTTCGAGTAACAGACACCCTAGTTTTGCTATAATTAAAAAAATAATGACAGTGTCCCTAAATATACAATATTTAGCCTTGAGGAAACACTCTTTTTTGGACATCTGCTCATCAAGAAAAATAAAGACTACTACAGTGGCTCGAGTTTTCCACTCTGCCCACACTCCATGTCAGCACCCTTTCTAGATTTATTCACTTCCACCTTTTATTTCCACCCCTGTTCTCTTAAACTTTTGCTTTTCTTGCTTCCTATAACCTTGGGTTATAGTCTAATACCTTTCATGCAGCAATCTATTAGCTACACCAGGATCCTTTGTTGTTCCCTGATGAATTATAAGGCCCAAGAACATAAGACACAGGACCCACATCCCACTTCTGATATCTAAAATAGTTTCTGATTCATAGTAATATTTGATAGCAATTTGTCTAATCAAATACTAGAATAAAAGTCTTCATTAAGGCAATCACCCTCAGACATCGGAGATCATATTTTGAAGGCTGATTGTAACAACGTGTCTTGAAGAAACTATTTTTGAAGCATCCAAATGACCTACTCAGTTAGAAACCAGTCAGCCATGATCCAGCTATGCAGAAGTATAAACCTTGGAGTTTGTATCCCGGATTCTCTGTCAATCATGTTCTTCAAGGAGGTCCCCAGCTGCAATATTTGACAAATGTACAGATGGATAGGTTTAGGGATTCTACTGCTCACCTTATAAATAGTGCTTCCACTTTTACAAAAAAAAGAGAGATAATTTTTAATATTTGGAGATCCTTCTGGGAGCTTAGGTAAGCAAATAACAAATATTGCAAAACAATATTCTAATGTTTATCCCTCTTAAATTTCACGTCCATTTATTGTGAAAATACCATCTTCTATAAGACTATCCTGACATTTAGAATAAATTAAGAACATAACTTTGATGTGTATTTTTAATTATTAAAGTCATTGCACAGATTCCATTAAAATATACAATCTAATCATTAAATGATTGTTTATGCATTCAGCTAAACTAATAAGTTATGCAGCTTTCTCAGCAACTTCATAGCTAGATCTCACAAATATGAAATTGTAACAGCACAGCATAACTTTTGTTAATGCAATATGTAGATAAGATAATGAAGTGTATAACCTGAGTATTAAGTTTGGAGATTCGATCAGCCTAAAGGTGTGACTGCATAAGGACAGGACAGAATCACAGAAACAGGCCACATAAGCGACATGTGGTGTTCTTTGTCACCAAGTTTATCTGGAATTCTAGAAGACTAAATAAAAACATAGGAACAGATACCTGTCTGTGTGATATATATGGCTTTCTTTTCTCTGGAGATCTTACTTGGCAGAATACTGACATTCAGTGAAAGTGTATCTAAATTTATGCACAATTTAGCTGAAATAAGGCATTACTTAAAAATATATTTCCCAACATGTCTTTAAAACTGCCTTTTGAATCAAGGGAGAGAGAAGAGTTCCAACTCAATAGCTGATCAGGGAATTTTAGTCTAAGAACATATAATTAAATACATAAACATAATGAGAATATTTTCCTTGAGCTTAAGTGTGGCAGTGGGCTTATGGTAACTGAACACTTGTATTGGTCTTATTTATTTAGGGAACAAATTTAAGAGCAACAACAACAATACACAAAAAAACAGTTCTTTCCTCTCTTTCATCAAAGATATTACTTTGCTATTAGCCCGCCTCTCTTTGACCTCCACCTTGTTCTTCAGTGGGATATACACACAGATTGAAATCTAAACTTTACTCAAGTCTGGGGAAATTTAATTAAATGTGCAATCATCCACTTCTCTAATGCTTTCTCTAGGATAGAGCACTATATTACAATGTTTCTATTCTAGGATTCATGTATTACTCCTTTTCAGGTGAATCTCAGTTACATTTTTAAATTAAGATATCACATTCTAGTTTAATATTAACAATTTATTTTTCTCATTATTTTCTTATTTGTCAACCAGGTTTTCTCCCCAAAACTGATAACAATCACTATGTATACATATGGTTCTTATCCTTGGCTAAAATGAATGCTAAAAAAGTTAAAGCCCCGCTATTCATTTAGTGTCATGTGATGAGGTTTGTAAGGAAATGTGTATGTCATTGTTTACTATAGCCTGACACATAAAGGAATCTGTACCTATCATGGTAGTGTCGCTGTAACATTCTGGGACATAATCCCAATTAATTTTGTTTTGGACTCATATATTTGCCCTTTATGTATTCTATGGTGGAGCTGGTTTGTTTGTATAGGGCTTTATTTTCTTTTTCTCCCAGTTGGATCTAAGTGCATGCATTTTACCTATAAGCTGAATAACAGTAGCCCTCCAAAGTAGTCCTGGATAAAGATAAATTAAAAGACAGAAGTCTATACTTTCTGTTCTACTTCCCAATGCCCTGCTTCAGTGGCCGCCGAGGGGTAATGGTAAGCATCGAGAGTGATTAAAAACAAATTATCTAGATCAGTGTGACCTTCAGGCAATGTATAAGGTCAGTTACATCTATTTTTGCAGTCCAAGTTCCCTGACATCCAAGGTGTCTTTCCAAGTAGTGATACCAGAGTAGACTAGTGACAGAATGTTAATTCATAAGTCCTTAATTTTTACTTTACAGTGGTTTCACAAAAACTAAGAAGAACAACTGGAATATCTGTGAGTCCTCTCTGGATAACAGGCTGAAGTCTACTCTGTAATATTTCAGTTGCTCTCATGACACCATTTTTTTCCACTGCATTTACCTGTCCTAAACTCCTTTCCAGAACTTTTCTGAAAAAAGGATTTCAATAGAATGTATGCCATTCCAACCCCAGTTAATGTTCATTTTCATGTAGTTTTCTCATTTTAATGCTAGTAGTGAAAAAGGGAGATTATTAATTGTTAGATCTCAAATATCCTCTTTTATGGCTTGTATCTAGATGTCCCCCCAAAGCCTCATGTGGTCATAGGTGCCAGAGACCCCTGCAGGAAGTCTCTAGTCCCCACCTGCCCAGTGTGCAATGCAGAGTTGAAGAAAAACTTAAGACAGAGCTAAAGAGAAAGTGGGAACTGGGAAGGCCAGTGCTCCTTTGGCAAAAGGCACTGGCCCGTCTCTTCCACCAAATTTTACTATTCATCAATCAGGGTAAAGGTACAATACACGTATCGCTGTGTGGTATGTGAAATTAGCATGGAAACAATGCAGGCAAGACTTTAAAGAGAAGTCAAAGCATTTTCAAATTAAGAACAGAATAAACAAAATATGTAGTTGCCATTAGAGCATTGTACTTCAAGCTATGAAGGCACTAATTGTGGAAAGGGAATTTGGGTGCGATTCCTCTGACCTCAGCTGTGGATGTTATCTCGTATTAGTGCCACAGCTTCACAGGCCAGTACTCTGGTCTCCCCTATGGCCGATAGCAGGGAGGTCATACTGAACTGCGCACTACGGCAGTGCTCATGAAATACTTCTGCGAGTCGCATAGCTTCAGTCAGACTCTCTCTTTCAAGTAAGCCAATGAAGGGATTTAACTCTTTGCAACCTGCAATGCTTACCGCATGTTTGGGGCATAATCAATATTGTGGGCTCTGGCACATAGTTAGGGCTTTTTGAAGGTAGCTGGATCTGGGGTATGTGAATATTGATTAAAGGTTCAATACCAGGCTTAAAGGTGTGTGGTAGTGGATTAGTCCACTAATTGGTTTATCATAGTTCTGGGTGTGTGTAATGGGAAGAAGCCCCACCCTAGGTATGGATGGCACCACTCAAAAGGCTGATAGTTTGAGTGGGATAAAAGAGAAAGGAAGGATTGTTGCTCCTTTTGCTTCTTGCGGCCCTCTGCTTGCCACCTCATGAGCTATTTCTCCTCTGTGATGTCCCTCTGCCATGCCACTTTGCCTTGGAACCAGCCAACTATGAACTGAAACCTCTCCAAATTGTGAGCTGAAAAATAATCTTTCCTCTTTTGACTTGAGATTCTGTCTAAGCAGTGAGAAAATGAACTAAGTCATCTTCTCAAGGCTCACTTATTACAGGCTTTGGCCCTCCCTCACAGCACTATTGGGAGGTGTTGGAAATGCTAGGAGGTGAAGAGTAGTAGTAGGAAGTTATGTCACTAGAATTATGCCTTTGCATGGTACAGTTTGTCCTTGGTACTTGGTTCTTTCCCTTCTAGATGCCTGCTCTCTGCTGTGAGGTGAGCTGTTTTGCTTCACCATGTGCTCCTCTCCATGACGATCTACATCAACACTCCCAGAAGCAATTAAGCCAAGTGACTACTTGCTGAAACCTTTGAAATCATAGGCCAATATAAAATCTTTCAACCTTTAAGTTGCTTTTCTCAGGTGTCTTGTCACAGTAACAGAAAGCTAGCACAGAGTCTTAGTGCTAAAGCAACTGAGAGTGGACTATGAGCAATGGGGGCTTGACTAAGACTTTGAAGTCCATCTCTTCAGATTCTTACTCTGCTCTTGGCCACTAGAATAGTTGTCATTAGAAGAATGCAAGGCATTCTTCACTTCTGGTTACTCTCTATATCTGTCTCTTCTGGCTGGCCTAATTAGTTTGTCCACAATTCATTAATTTAACTCCTATCTTTATTAACTAATTCAAATACTTTCCCTCCTCCTAGTCAATATTTTCCCCTCTGATCTATACTTTCTACTTACTATTAAATCAGTGTAATGAGTAAATGAAAAGAGTTCTGAATTTGCTTTGTACATTTAATTTTCATTTTTACTAAGTACAATTACAAAATAGCAAGACCAAACCACTACGATTATTATCTGAGATTAAATGGGGTATTTTTTTAAAGACAAAACTATGATGACTGGTTTTTTTATGTGGCAGCAATCAATAATTCTTGGAGACAACAGAAGAGATAATCAAATGATTAAAATACAATTAAATGATTAAAGACAAACTTAGCTCCTTCATTTTTTTCTAAAATGATTTTTCAAACTGTTGAATGTTTTCAAATATTAAATACAAAAATAATGGGAAAAGAGCATTGTAAAAAAGTTGTGAAAATATCAGTAATACAAATAATTTACCTAAATTACATGAAATAAGATCAAATTTTAAAGAAAAGAGTGCACCATAAAAATCACTTGAAAATTGTTAGTGTTCTTCCAAAAAGAACTTGGAGACAAGTACATTCTACTGGTAAATTATGACAAAAAGACTGTGTTACCACTTTTGAACTGCCCTTAAATCTATATTTAAAGGAATATTCACAGGGTCCAGATAACTTTATTATAGAGTTTAATATATGAATATACTTACCTCTTTTATCAAAAATGCTTTGCTGCATTGAGCCTTGATTTCTCTTTACTCACTGTATCCACACCCCCACATCCGAGCTTCCCTTCACCCCTCGTTCCATTTTCATCTGCATACATCAGCACTTTCCAAGGAGCCACAGCGTGAGCTACATATGTGCTCGCATTTAAAAAGTAAAAAAAGAAGTAGAAATAAATAAGGCAAACAACGTATTTTAGACTAGTATATGCAAAAATGTTATCATTTCAACATATAATCAAAATAAAAATCTGTTAAAAGTATTCAGACTTTTTTTCATGTACTCTCTCTTCAAATTCCCATATATGTTTTATGCTTGTGTCTTGATTCACACTTAGCACGTTTTAAGAACCCAGTAGCCAGATGTGATTAATCATTATCACAATGAACAGTGCACTCCAAGAGTACTGCACAGTGGCTACATATGGAGGGGACAATAATGAGCATATATTTGCCAAATTCAATGAACATTTTAAACTCTTACCAATCTAATTTTTCCAGAACAGTTAATATCATCGAATTTTCCATCTTAAATCTCACTGCCTTTAAGTTCCAAAACATCATTTTTATTTGGTTTCCCTCTTATCTCTCTACCACTTTTAGTTTATTTTTCCTCCTCTCAAAACTTACATTTTAGCTTTTCCTGGGGCTCTCTCCTTACTCAGATGTTCAAAAGATGTAGACCCCAGGCTGAAACTTTCTGAAAACTTTTCAAATTTTCCACTGAGCTTTAGTACCTTGCTAGTCCAGGCAGGTTCATAAGACAGAAAGTACCCGTGTCACCTGGGACATTGTCAGAACTCCACAACCTCAGGCCTCACCCCCTAACACCTGACTCAGAACCAGCATTGTTTACAAGATCTGCAAGTGATGCTTATGCACATCCAAATTTAGGAAGCACGGTGTTGGGGATGTGACTCAGTGGTACAGTGCTTGCCTAGCATGCATGAAGCTCCGGGTTCAATTCCCAGTGCAATCATCATCAACAGAAACAAAACAAAACAAAACAAAATCCTTAAATTTGAAAAACACAAATTCCATCAACAACAGCTTAACCGATTTTTAAAAATAATTAAAACACAAAGCCTTGTTCTTTAAAATTTTGCTTGTTTATTTCTCCCATAAACCTTTTTTTTTTTTTGGTGCTCCCCTACCTCTTCCATATATAGAGCTACATACCCCACTTCTCTTTACTCCCTATGAAATATAATCCTATTACAGGTTCTACTGTATTGGGACTACTTTTCTACTTATTTGTCTTTCCATTTAGAAGATGGTCAGTTTGAGGACGGGTATTTTTTAGTTACTTGGGAGTGATTGATTCATTTTAATATATTCCCATGACAGCTTCTTACATATATACTATCAGGAGCTCACAAAGGCTTGTTGAATAAAATTTGTGAGAATAACCTGCATTTTCTGAGTTTCAGCTTCTTCAACTGTAAACACATGCATTAATAATTATTCTCGTAACACAATAGTTTGATGCGAATATTAAATCAGGGTAAATAATAGCTTGCTATTTGCTAAGTAGAAGTACCCCAAAAGTCAGTAAATTGACAAATCAAATCGATGTAAATGAAGATGGTCAAATACTTGCCTATTAACTGGTTTTCATAAGTGTGTTCACATTCTCATATTCCTTCTGTAGCCCATAGTTATTAAAATGCAACTCTGTTGAAATTCTAAAGTTTTTTAATTCCACCCATAGCCCATCTCCCAAATTCTTGAATTTCTTGACTGGGAAATAGACATATTTAACTTATTAAATTATTTCATCATGAAAGTGCCTGCTGATGAAAAACATAATCACGAACAATAATCTTAGATTGACTTCCTTTCCTTAGTTGATCTACTAAATTCTTCTCATCCTTAAAAATGTCATCTCCAATACCAACATTTCAGAGATTTCAGAAAGAACTCTGGCATATTTTAATCATCAGCTCCCACTGAAACTTTCAGAAAATAAGTACTGAAGATTTTTCACTGATTTTCTAGCATATCAACTATAGCCCAAAATGTTCAACTATCTCTTGCAAGTCTATTTTGCACATTACTGGTTTGTTATATTTTCCTCCTTGATTTAGATATCTCAGAAGCTAAAATTTTATTCCTTCCAAATTTTTCACTAGAATAGTAACCATTGCCTTCCTCTGTTCTTTTTCCTTTGATGAGTTTGTATCGTGTGCTTTTTTGGCTCTGTATGCTGTGACAGGAGAAGATCATTAAAGACCAAACAAATCAGACACCTGGATCTCTACGAGGGTCACACCATGTTGGACAACACCAATGCCTAAAAAGCTCATCTACATTTTTTATCCAATAGGAATCATGATACGTATTTTTTTCTTTTCCACGAGATAATGTGAAGCACAGAGAGAAAAGCTTTTTTTTTCTCCTAAAGTCTTATACTCTTATTCAATAACATCAGCAGTAACATATGTCACACTTGTCCAAAATTGCATATAGGCTGGCTGTCAAGCTAGGAGATATATAAGCAGAAAAAGAAAAGAAATGAAAAGAAAAGACAGTGAAAACACAATTGCTGTGGCTTATGTGACCTCTTCTTTGTAGCCTCCACTGCAGACTTCAGTTTTCTACTCAGAATGTATCTTACTTAGTTCATTTGCTATTGCTTGAATTGATTAGCACAGACTGGGGATTTAGAGAAGAAAAAGATTTGTTTCACTTCACAGTTCAGGAGGTTGGAAAGTTCCAGAGAGGGCAGCTGTATCTGGTGAGGTTCTTGTTGGTGGGTACCCTGAAGAGTCCTGAATGGCACAAAGCATCTCACATGGAGCCAGAGCAAACAGCAATCCAGAGACAGTTTACTTATAACAAAACCATTCTAATAATGACTAATCAACCATGACTGATCAATCTACAAATACAGATTCTAGCACAGGAAATTTAGAGGACACAAGGCTTATTTTAGTTCTTTAAAAATAATCTAAGAATTTTTAAATTATTTTAAACATTTAACACACTCACTTCTGTAAGCAGTAAAAGAGCCAAAAGTTTACAAGTTGTGTTAGTTAGTTTTCCATTGTTGTAACACTTACATAAGTATATCAATTGTCAAATAGGGAAGGTTGGGCCTGGAATTTAGCTCAGTAGTTCCACTGCCTGCCTCGCAAGTGCAAGGTCCCAAGTTCAATCCTCGGTACCAAAAAAGAAAAAAAACAAAACAAAACAAAACAAAAAAAAACAAAAGATTTTTTTCCCAAGTTCAATCCTCGGTACCAAAAAAGAAAAAAAACAAAACAAAACAAAAAAAAAAAAAAACAAGGAAGTTTTTTTGGAGAGGATTCATAATTTAGGATGTCTCTGCCCATGGTAGTTTGGCCCAGTTGATTTTGAGCTTGTGGCAAAGTAGCATATCATGAAAGGAGAACATGACATTGCTACTCTCCTTAAGGCAGCTAGGAAACAAAGAAAGACACAAAGGGGCTGTGGTCCTTATATCCCCTCCAAGGGCATGTCTTTACAAGCAAACTTTCTCCAACTAGGCTCACTTTCTTAAAAGTCCCAACATCTCCTGTTGTCAACCTGGACTACGGACCAAGCCTTCAATACATATGCCTTTGGGGGAATATTCAAGATCCAAACTATAACATCCTATATTCCTAAGTTCTGAGTAGTGCTTGGGCACTGGTTGTAATTTTAGTTTTTGCTAGATAAGTACATCATTTTGGGGTATATGAGTGTAGCCAGATACATCTCTCCCTGAAAAGCAATTTCTTCGAATGGGAAATAGAGAAAATGAGTTTCACTTTAGGATTAAAGGATAAATGTATGTTATGATACCCTCCAACCTGGGTAAACTATACAAATTTTTCTAAAGGGAGAAAAATTCCATGGCACTTAAACAAGAAACTAACAAACCAAATGATCAGGCAGCAGCGGGGTGGGAAAGGGTATTCTGGTAGCAGTAACTCAATCCCTGTTATATGGCAGGGAGTGTGTCATACATTTTCTTAGATAAACTTTTCAGCAATGGTGAGCGGAAGTGTGGAGGCCACATAGTCACTGAGTGAAAGACTTCAAGGAAACGAGGTTAAGAAGATAGATAGGAACCAAGTACCTGTAGTCACAAATTCTAAACTCAGGAATTTTACAAGCAACAAGACCATATCAGTGCCATTTGATGGAGCCTACCAGTGAGTAGTGGTATAAGTGAAGGTTAATCTGCTTGTCAGATGGTTACAAACTGAGCAGTGGTAAATATAAGAGGCGCCTACATTACCACCCAGTTGGAGCACTAGGAAACACAGACATATTTTAGATTTAATTACAAATTGAATAGTGTGTGTGCGTATGTGTGTGTGTGTGTGTGCACGCTGGTTTTATCACATCATTGATGAGGAAATGGCAGTTCCTGTGAAGAAACACTTTTGAACAGCATTTAAGAAAAGGAGTGTAATTAACCAGTTGCAAAAGCTTTGAAACCAATGGGTCAGTTGCAGTCACTGCAAAAATCCCACTTTTCTGGTACCAATTTCCTGTCTTAGCACTTTCTTGTTGCTCTGACACAGCATTAGACACCCACCATTTAAAAGATGAGAGTTTTGTTTTGGGCATGGTTCAGCCTACACTTGGCTGGCTCCAAGGCAGAAACAGCAAGGTAGAAGAGCGTGGTAGAGAAAAGCCACTCAACCAATGGTAATAAAGGAGCCGAGAGAGAAGGAAGGAGCTGGGGCAAAAATTCACCTTTCCAGGTCACACCCCCAGTGACTCTCTTCTTCACACCAGGCCCTACCTCCCAACAGAGCATTGGACTATTAACCTGCCGATGGGTACAATGCCCACATGATCCAGTCATCTTTCAAAAGCCTCACCTCTATACATGAAATTGGGTGGGGGACATTCAGATCTGAACCATAACAAGGAGTGAAGTCACCAGGTCTACATGGACATGTTTTATTCACTTCTCAATCCTATGAGAGCTGTCATATTTGCAAGGAGGCCACATGTGAACAGCTCACTGGGAATCCATAGAGACTTTGCGTAGTCCTCAAATGAGCGTTTCTGACAGTCAGTGAGGAGGTGACAGCAGTGAGTCACACCTCAGCTGCAAACTTGGCCCAGCATTACTTAGAGTCCCTTAGACTCAATCAAATAGCAGAAACACAGCATTCCAGTCGGCAACATGATCAGCCATCACAAGGCGGCCTCTTCACACTGCTTCTAAAAATTTACCTAACAGATGGCTGATTACTGACACACCTACCTTCGCGAGCTGCATACAAGCATGTGTGCCACTAAATATGCAGAAACTTACAACACCAGTTCCAGAACCCAGCAGTGGCTTGCTTCAAGCTAATCTGAAGTGGAATTTCCAAGAAAGAAATCTTGTATCCTGTAAGTGCAAGGATTCCCCCTAAGGCTGCTCTCTGTTACCTTTGCACCTCAGGACTCCCACCCAGATGTGAATGCTTTGGGACCACTATTAGAGAAATGGCCACTTACAAAGCAATATACTATTTGCAGTCCAAATATCTCCCTAGAAGCTAATTTTTTGTTGAATTCAGTAAAGTGGAACTGATTATGTGCTTTCCTACTTTTTACTTTATGAAGATTTTATCCATCTTGGCCAAATCCATTTATGTGTGACAGCTAGTTTTTGCTTTAAGCAAGATCTGTAGAAAGTCTTTATATACTGAATGTCAATATGTACAATATGAAAGCATCACTGGGAATAGTATCTACAAAATGCTTTATCCTGCCATGCAAGGCATTTGCAAAGGTAGATGTGAGGGGGAGAGGGGGAAAATTGGAAAAACTCACCCAAAGATCTGAAGAGCCAAGGAACACCTCTACTTTGAGTCAAAACTCATCATCTTAAACCCCAAAGAAGTAAAGATTCATGCATATTTTCAGCTTATATTTCCCACTAGAAAACAAGACTTTAAAAACATGTAGATTTTCCACATAAGAAAAACATAATAAGGGAGACACTTTAGGTCAATGGAATGGACATGCATTTTTTTTTTGGACATGACCCAAAAAGCATAAGAAATGAAAGAAAAATTATACAAAGGCCATTACATTAAAACAAAAGTGCTTCTGCACAGTAAGGGGAAGAGTAAAGGGAGCAGTCATTAGAGTAAAAAAAAAAAACATCCTATAAAATGGAAGACAACATTTACAAACTAAACATTTGACAAAGGGAAAACACTAGCGATAACAAGTACAGGTAAGGGTGTGGAGAAAAGGCCAACCTTTCACACTGTTGGTAAGAATGTGAGTTAGTACCACTATTACAAAATCAGTATGGAAGTCTCCTCCAAAATTAAAAAATAGAACTACCACATGATCCAGCAATCCCACTCTGAATATATATCCAAAGGAAATTAAATCAGTATGTCAAGGAGACATCTACACTCCCATATTCTTCTCACAAGAGCCAAGAAATAGAATCAATCTATGTGCCCATCAATTGACAACTAAATAAAGAAAATGTGACAGATCCACCCATAAGTGTGATAGATTCGGCCATAAAATGATGAAAGCCTGAAATTTGTAATAACATGTATGGAACCAAAGATTCTATGGGAAGTGAAATAAACTGCGCCCAAAAAGACAAGTACCGCACAACGTTAGCAATATGTAGAAAGTAAAATATTCATCTCATAGAAGCGGAGAGCGGAGTGACGATTGACAGCCGCTGAGGGGAGAAATGGGAAGGGCCGAATGGGCAGAGGCTCATCCATAGACATTAAGTAATACTTGGACATCAGTAAGAAGCTCTGGCGTGCGACTGCACAGTAGGATGACTAGAGAAAACAATAATATACTGCATAGTTTTAAAAGCTGAAAGAAAATGTTGAACATTTTGCCTATAAAAATGATAAACATTTGAGAAGATAGAGATGTGTAACCTAATTTAAGCATCACTCGATGTATACATACATTCAAAATATGTATAACTTTTATATTTTTATTTATCATTAAAATATATATGTATATACATTTTAAAAGATATAATATTCATGTGTCTACCACTCCACTATTAATGCCAAGAGACCTATTTAGATGATCGAATGAAGAGATAAAGGTATTAGCAAGGAAAAGAAAAGCATAACACTCACTTGAAGCATATGTAATTGCCCGAACCCAGCTCAACCTAACTGCATACAGCCCCTTTCCTCTCCGTACCACCTCTCTCATGGTAACCATATGTGAATCGGCCAGGGATTTAGCTCAGTGGTTCTGCCGCTGGCCTCTCACACATGTGAATCCCTAGACATGACCTTCAATGATAAGCATGAAGTATCTTCCTGGAATGTTCCATTATCTGCAGGATTTGAAGTAAAAAAGCATTGTATAGAAAGTAAAAATGGATTTATAATAAGATACTTAATAAATTTTACTTTTTAAAAATAATGAGACGTCTTCAGAAAGTTTGCCTGAGACCACTGGTGGTAGATATCCTTACTCTTTCCCTATTAATAATTTGTGCTTGCAAGAATTTTCAAAACACAGTGAAGACTATAATATCCCAATTCCTCGGAAGTCCCCTGTGCTTTAAACCATAGCATTTTTCATAATCAATAAATCAGACTGGTTATTTAAATAGCTCCCTTTAAAATAGGATAATTTGAAGGCTAAAAACAAAATCCACTGTAAGCAAAGAGAGCAGTTATGTACTGATTGTTCTAAATTTACAGGTGACAAAACAGAGGCTTGGGGTTTAAAGTGGCTTGCCGAAGAGCACAGAGCTACGAAGTTGCAGGCATGAATTCCACACACAGCAGCGCACACGGTGTGTGCTGCCTCCTGCTGAGGACGCAGCTAGTCGGAGACCTTCCCACGATTCCACTTCTTTTCTTTTCATTTTTGTGATACCAGGGATATAACTAAGGGTTTTGTGCACGCTATACAAGTGCTGTACCACTGAGCTACATCTCCAGCCCTGAAAGAACCCACTTTAATAGGCAAATGATATTTGGTGATGCTGCATTTCAGAGTAGATTAACTTAAAGATAACATAGACTGTATCAAGAGAAAAATTTACCTTGTTTTTTGGAGAAAGCTAAGACAGTAAAGCAAGTCCCTTAGCTGGGTAAAGTTTGACCATCACTTCACTGAAAGCTTTCATCTTTAGCTTCTTATTAGAAAATGCTAGCAAATCAAATTTCCAAAATAATCACAATAAATACATAATTGCAGAAATAATAAGAATAACATTTGTCTTTAATTCTTAACAAATGGCACACTTTATACTAAATGCTACCTAAGCTTGTGTAATCCAATAAGGTTTTTTGGGGTATGATATATTTGCCTTGTTATCACATAGTTGTTTTAGAAATGGCTCAACAATTAAATATATTCCAGGTTCTTCTTGCCTCATACAAACAATTGGAAGAAATGGGATGAAAACGATGCCAAACGTTTATTTGAATAGTAAGGAGTGAAGGAGTAAGGGAAAAACTGGCTCTGCAGAGTGAACTTGGGCCAAACAAGAGAGGAAAGGATAAAAGCAAAAACAAAAGTACATCCTGTGTCTGAAAGACACAGAGTGGACTACCATGGAGAGTCACAATAGCAGGTTTTTAGAGGTGTCTTTGTCCTTATATGTCATCCACATCTTGTGGGAACCCATAAGAAGTTCCACATGTAAGGTCCTGAGAAACATCTGACCCTGTACTGGGATCGTGTAATTAAAAAGTCCCATTTATTTCCCAATCAGCTTTGCCTTGACATCTCTCCTATCTCAGATTTACATCTAAAAACAAAAAAAAATTTGATGTAGCATAATGGAAAGATCATTCTAGCTCTGTGAAATAACACACAAAGAAATGAAAGACTAAAAATAGGAGATATACTAGTGTAACTGTGTTCTGCTTTCTGGGAACATTTTCTAGAGATTCTAGGTTCTTCTCAAACAAAGTTTTGTACAAAAAGCATAAAAAGTAGTG
>NW_022900951.1:116835150-116837892 GCF_012274545.1 Fukomys damarensis | reverse complement strand
TTTTTGTACTGGGGAATCTAACTCGGGACATTGTGCTTGCGAGGCAGGCGGCAGAATCACCGAGCTAAATCGCCAGCTGATTTTTCATGTTTTTAAATTAGGAAAGGAAACATGCTCTGAAGAGGGAGTGGAGGCCAATTAAAATTAGGGAAAGAAATAAACTCTACAGGGTGAGAGCAGATCACAATGAAAGTGAAAACACAGTGCCCAAGAGCTTTGTGGCTCCCGTTTTTGTATCTTCACTTTCTCAGGTAGAAAGTCAGGTTTAGGCCACCCTATCAAAAACCTGCTCAAGTTCTTGCAAGAATGTAAAATTCTCTGATCAGTCCCAAGTGCAAGGCTTTGGGAACTGTTTTTGTTTGGTTTGAGGTTTTGTGTGTGTGTGTGTGTGTGTGTGTGTGTGTGTGTATGTGTTTGTGTGTGTGTTCATTTCCTGGATCTCAGTTATTGTTATTGACAGGTCATGTCTGAGTGCTAAGCCAGTTTTCCATGCCTTAATCTCCTTCCTCACTAGGAGCCTATTAGAAAGGTAGAGAAGGGCCAGGCTGTCAAAGGTCCTATTTACGGTGTAACAACTTTGGATTACATCTTGTAGAATGGAGAGAATAATGGACTATCTTTATGTAGGGTAGTTCTATGTTCAGTTTTGTTACTGATGGCAGGAAGCCAAGGTTGGGAGCACACAGGGATTCTCTACAGGGTCATGGCCGCCCCTTGGGCCAAGGTTGTGAGCACAGTACCACCCCTTGGGGTTTTCTCCTGAACATTTTGCCTTGGCAACATTAAGCCACCACCACCAAGGCTCGTTCAGCCTCCACCTGTCTAGGCCTTCTGGCCTATAGCAGCCCATGTCCAAGGAGGCCAGCCAAGGAGCTCTTGCCTGGGACCCTAGAAGACCTATCAGTGTCTGGCCAAGTGGGTGTCCCCATTTCCCCAAGACCCATTTCTGCTTTTTCAGTCTCCTTGGGGGAGGTGTGAGGGTTGGGCCTAGATGAAATTCCTGGAGGACCCAGATGAAGCGGACCAAGTAGACCAGGGAAGCTGTCCCATGGGGCCAGAATTGGGAAGGAGTTTTCTTGAGCCTGCTGGGATTCTGACTGGAGCTGGAGAGGGAGATGCTGGTGGGAGGCAAGGAGCCCTACCACTCACACAAACAAGAGAAATCACAAAACCAGAGTCGACCACCAGAGGAAAACGGGAGGCAGATGAAGTAGCAGGAGGAGCAAAGAACACTTGGTAACAAGATCCCAACAATGAATGTAACTGTACTGTATCCCTAAAATGTACCAATAAACTCAACTAAAGCTGAAAAAAAAGAACACTTGGTAAGGACAGATTCAGGACTGGGTAAAGCACCAAAAACCTTAGATCATTCCCTAATGGTGACATAGTAAAGTCAAACATCAATATAGGTGCAAGAGAACCCCCTTATTTGCAAGGATGACCCTGCTTCTGTTAGGCCATTTATTATCTATACACCATGAGAAATGGAACTCCTCTAACATGGTGGCCTCTGGGATCTCAGCCACACCCACTACCACCTGCATTAGGACGATCATTTTAATATATAAAGAGGACCTTTGGCAACGCCCAACCAGCAGTGGTTACTGTGAACACAGAAATCCTATAAATCTGCGTTAGGGTCTGGCGTTTTTCCTGCCCAACACTATCTCATGCCCCTTTTATCTACCATAGTAATACATCTAATAAATATTTCCTAGTTAAAAAAATAATTGAAGAAGCAGAATTACCTTATGATCCAATAATCGCACTTCTAGGTACATATGCAGAAGATTTGAAGTGACTGTGACAGAGATATCTGTGCTCCCCTGTTCACTGCAGCACTGTTTATTGGTATTAAAGAAATGGATTCAAACTTTCAGTGGATGGAGGAATGAATACATGGAATTTCATACACACATACACTTTTCAGCCTTAAAAAGAAGGAAATTCTGTCACTTGGGGCAACATGTATGAACCTGGAAAATGTTATGCTAAATGAAATAAGCAGGCACAGAAAGGCGAATACATTATGATCACACTTATACATATGGAATCTAGAACAATCAAACTTATAGAAGCAGAAAATAATGAGAATTCACTACATACTCTGACTACCAGAGCCCAGACTAAGATAAACAGAAGATATTGGTCAAAGAGTACAATGTTTTAGTAGGCAGCAGGAATAAGTTTTGTGACATCTACTGAACACCATGGTAACTACAGTTAATAGTAATTAGTTGTACGTTTCTAAACTGCTGAAATTAAATATCACCTCTTCTCACCACAAAAGTACTTTGTTGATTATTCCAAAAAATACTATTTAAAGATATGGCCGAATACAACGAGTTTATGTTTATTTTCAGAGATAATGAATATAAATAATCATATGCCTAAATGCAGTTAATTTGATTTTATCTAGACAAGTCCATTTTTAATACACTTTGGTTTTTGTTGTTTGTAACATTTGCTTATGGGTAAGAAACACAAGGATGTTACCTAGATGATAAAGCTTGCCTAGATAATTAATCATATAAATATTCAGATTAATGATTATATTTAGTATTTGCATTGGAACAAAACTGACACTTTACAAGGTTTAATGTTATTACCATGAAATGCAGTTTAATAACCACTTGGGGCTCTCTAATAATATTACTTATAATGGTGATCATGATAATGCTAGCTAAATTTTATGGAATAACTAATATATTAAGAGACCATGTGAAATGTTTTATATAT
>NW_022900951.1:116833911-116835097 GCF_012274545.1 Fukomys damarensis | reverse complement strand
TAAAAAATCATACTTCCTCTTCTCTTTAATCCTATGAGAAAGTACAGTAGTCTGTCCCCCTTTTGCAAAAGAAGAAACTAAGGGTAAATATTTCATGCAAAAGCACACACCTACCAGGTGGGACTTGATTCCAACCTTACACCAAAACTAAATGCCAAAGAAACACATTCTACTGCCTCCTATGAACAAGGCCTGTGCTAGGATGTTAGAGGGGACACTGAAGTGACCCCATATCGTTCCAGGAATTCAGAGTGATAACATATGAGAGATTCTGGCCTCAGTATTTATGATTCAAAATAGAAAGCAATAGTTGACAGAAATGATTCCCTTGTTTGCCCTGTTTTCTTGAAACAAACAAACAAAAAAAAAACATTAAATTTAACATGTTGTTTTCAACTGAGGATTACAGGACGCTTCATACAATAAATGAGACTTGAAAATGATTTTCAAGAATGGAAAGGAGACCAAAAAGGAAATATGATGGAAACCACCAGAGATGAGACGTGGAAGGAAGAGCACAGAAGAAACACAGAAAATTCACTAACTCATCCAACAGATACCCATATTTAGAATATACTATACACCAGGGTCTGGAACAAAGCTGCAAACGAAGTCTCCAAAGATCAGATTTCACAGAAGTTTTACATGCTAACCGTAGGAGACATTCACAAATATAACGATCCACAAATAGGTAGGGGACTATCTAGCGACCACAACTGATGCACAGATAATTAAAATATTGATACAAACAAAGATGAAGGGGACACTTGACATTAGGTGGGTACAAAAAGCCTTTCTGAAGAAGTTGGTCTAAATAAGGGAAAGACGTCTTCCTCTCACACCCAGTGAGAAAGGATTAAGCGTACAGTAGACCAGATGGACCCATGCCCTAGGGTATTCTCTAAAATAAGTGCATGGTGTTTCTGGGAGCTGCTGGTGCAGCCCACGCAGTGCCTTGAAATAGCTACCTATTCCCTGGTCCTGTGAGCCCCCTGCCTAAAATACAATGACACCATGACCCAATACTGGAGGTGAGATGCCCTCCTTCTCTTAGCTTTTTTTTCTTTTTATTGAGTTTACTGGTATATTTTAGGTATACAGTACAGTTACATTCATTATTGGGATCTTGTACCTTTACATGACAGGTCTTGATTCTCATTTTTCCCCCTTGTCCCTGCCCTCCCTT
>NW_022900951.1:116818667-116833884 GCF_012274545.1 Fukomys damarensis | reverse complement strand
CATTTCCATTTCTTCATTTTTTCACATCTTTTTTTCTTTTCCCTTATTCCCTTTCCCCTACCCTTCCCACTTTCCCTACACCTTTAGCCCCTTTCTTCCTATTTCACATTGTGAATTATTTCATTAGGATCTTGTCTACTGTTAATAGTTTTTCACACCAGAGAAACTAATTGACATTTACACATGTGTGACTTATTTATTTCACTTAGGAGTTTATCCTCAAAATGTATCCATTTTCCTATGAGTGAATCTAATTTCTCATTCTTTATGGCTGAGTAGTATTCCATTTTATAGAAAAACCACATCTTCTTTATCCAGTCTTGAACTGATGGACAAATGGGCTGTTTCCAAATTTTAGCTATTACAAACTGTGCCGCTATAAACATGGGTGCACATATATCACTGTGGTATGATTCTTTTAATTCTTTTGGAAAGACACCCAGCAGAGGTATGGCTGGGTCAAATGGAACCTCTAGTCCCAGCTCTCTGAGGTATCTCCATATTGATTTCCATAGTGGTTGCACCAGTCTGCACTCCCACCAACAATGGAGAAGGGTTCCTTTCTCCCCACAACCCCGTCAACATTTGTTATTGATTGATTTCTTGATAGCAGCCATTCTTTCAGGGGTGAGGTGGAATCTCAGTGTTCTTTTCATCTGCATCTCTGAGCCAGTGATGTGGAACATTTTTTCATATATTTACTTGTTGCTTTTACTTCCTTGTCTGAGAAATGTCTGTTCATTTCAGATGCCCATTTTTGAAACAGAATACAGAGGATCATCAAGAAGATCATACATCCTGACCAAGTCGGTTTTATTCCAGGGATGCCAGGATGGTTCAACATAAGTAAGTCAATAAATGTAATACATCTTCTCCTAGCTTTTGAACCTCAGCTTGTTCTTTGCACAGTGTCGTTGCCTCACTCTTCAAGTCTGCACCTCTTTAGCTTGGCTGATGATTTAAGCATCCTTCTGCTCTTCTCCCAAGTGTAGTTGAATGCATTATCTAAGTTGTGATCCTCCAGGCATGATCTCTCTGCATGTGCTGGCTTGATGGGGATGGTGCCTCCCCTGCTCTGTCTCAGATTTTCAGGAATCTCTGAGGATAATGGTAACAATTCAACTATTATTTCGTGTTTACTGAGCACCTGTTGTGTGCCAATCCTTTCACCAGTCCTGTGGGAAAGGTATTGTTATTTCACTTTTCTACTTGAGAAAATCAGTCTCAGCTAGTTAAGGAAACTTCTCAAAGATCACAGGAATCATTAATTATCAGAACTTGGTTTCAGACATGAGGGAAACTAAGTACAAAGCTTGTACTCACTGTACAAATTAAAAAACAATTTGTATTTCAGAGGAATCAGAGTGCACAAATAACCAAGTTTAACAACCCACCAGATACTGATTCTCCTAAATGTTCTGTCTGTAATCAGGAAGATTTCTGGTTGTTTTTGTTACCCAATTCAAAAATAATCTTAACAATAAAATAACATGCATGTACACATAAACACACACTTATTAATGGAGATTAAATTTTTGCAGTCTCCTTAAAAATGAAATGTTGCTGTCCAAATCTCTAATGCGACAGCATAAGGGGTGGGGCCTTTGTATGTGACAGTCATGAGGGCAGATTTAGGAATGACATTAGTACCCCTATAAAAGATACCAAGAGATCTCCCTTGTTCCTTCCATGATGAGAATATGACCATCTGTGAAGCAAGAAATGTGCATTCACCAGACACTGAATTTGCCACCATCTTCATCATAGACTTACCAGTCTTTCGAAATGTGAAAAATAAATTTCTCTTACTTATAAACTACCCAGTCCATGCTACTGTGTAACAGAGGCCTTAATGAACTAAGGCATACATGCACACGCATGCACACACACACACACACACACACACACACACACACACTTTTTTCTCATTCTATCCTTTCCATTTCCTTCCTTCCTTCCTTCTTTCCTTTCCTGTGAATGGTTAACCTGTCGTTCTGGTAATTTTACCAAGTGACTCTTGGCAGAAATCTATGGAAATTCATGTGTCTTCCCTGCCTTTAGCGTTGGCCTTTAAAGATCACAGTACTTACAATACTCTATAAATAACCCATTTGACAGATAAGTCGTTTTATATGTTACAAAGTTAACCCAATCATCACAGTAATACAGAAAAAAGTAATTAAAAAGCAAAATAAAGGATGGATAGAAAGAAGCAGGGAGATAGATATTTTGCAAAGAAGAAAGGATCCAGGGAATCAAGGGTGAGGGGAGGGGAGGGAAAGAGGAAGGAAACAGATTTAAGATGTGTCAGGTGCACATACCAGATATCCACTGTGAATGTAAATATTAAATGTCATAAACATGAACTAAAAGTAATAATAATAACCATAATAATGAAAACTGTGAAAGGGAATCTAGAGACAGAGGGAGGGAGGCGCGTTGCAGAGCGGGGGGAGGGAAGGGGAGTACAAAAGAAGCGAGATGCGTCGGGCACTTGTACTTACTCCCTAAGACAAAAGTAAACTTCTTACATTGCAAACGTGTACTAATAAAATTGGGGGAAAAACACAGCTAAAAACTTCCAGAAGACACAAGTATCTTTCGAATATCTGTTTCCTCCTTCAAACTATTATAAAAATACTTTCATGGATCTGATTTTTCTCATGACAAAGTGATATATTGCAGCCACACACTGTGTATGCAGGGTCGTCTCAGAGCACCTTATAAGTATGCAAAATTATATCAGATACTAAGTGCCTGAAGCATGAAGTTCTTTGGGTTCTTAATTATTGTGCTGAAATTCATATTTGGGTCTAGATTTCATATGAATAAATTATTCCTCAAATATATAATTGAGGAACATTAATATTCAGTGTTACTTTGATACAGTCGAGAATCTAAGCCAAATTCATCTATGAATAAGAATGTTAAGGGAGGGGGGAAATGAGGAAAAAAAGAAGAATCAAGATATATCATGTTCAGGTAAAAATTCCCTATAATGAATGTGAACACTATGTGTATATAAAATGTACCAATAAAATTAATTTTAAAAAAATAAAACCCCCAAATCTTTTTTTTGTTGTTGTTTTTGGCCTTTTGAGACAGAGTCTCACCGTGTAGTTGAGACTGACTTGGAACTCACTATGTAGCCCAGGCTGGTCTCGAACTCACAGAAATCCTCCTGCCTCAGCCTCCTGAGTGCTGGGATTACAGACGTGCGCCACCATGCCCAGCTAAAACCCCCAAATCTTATGTGTCAGCCAGAATGCAAGTTACCCTTCCCCAGACAGGTATCAGGATCAATTCCCCCAAAGTAGACTGCTATGTTTCTTAATCCTAAGCTTCCTGTTATTTCTGGCAACCATAACAATTTCTGATTGCACTTAGCTCTTCATTCTTCCTCTTGGGGAACTAGTAGCTCATGTAATAGTCTAGGTTCTGACAAGTAACATTCTTAGTAATTTCCTATGGAGGGTGTCATAGCCGCCTGCCCCTTTGCCTTACCCAACTCTGTTCATGGCTTCAACCCTACTCTACTCTCTACTTAATAGGCAATACTGAAGTCAAGGTTTTTGTTACTGATGTTCTTTTCCTTTAATTGAGTTAATTGGTACAATCTAGTTATACAGTACAGTTACATTCATTACTGGGATCTTGCACCTTTACATGCCAGGTCTTGGTTCTCATTTTCTCCCCTTGTCCCTGCCCTCCCTTCACCCCTCCTCCCCTCCCCATTTACAAACACTTTATTTCCATTTTTTCAGTGTCTCCTATTTTTTCCTCTCCCTTATTCCCTTTCCCCTACCCTTCCCACTTTCCCTACACCTTTAGCCCTTTTCTTCCTATTTCACATTGTCAATTATCTCATTAGGATCTTCTGTACTATTATTGTTACTGTTTTTTAACACTAAGTGTGATCCACAATACACATTAAAGAAAATAGGGCCTATAATTACGTCTGTAGGTGTAGAAAACAGCATTTTAAGCCAGGCACAGCAGCATATACCTGTTATCCTAGTACTTAGGAAGCTAGGGCAGGAGAATCATTGCCAATTCAAGTCCAGTATGGGCTATATAATGAGTGCAAGTCCAGCCTGGAATACATAGCGAGACCCTGTCTTGAAAATAACAAATCAAAGAAACAAAACAGCATTTGACAAAATTCAATTCAAACCTCGTGCTTTTCTTTCTTTCTTTCCCTTCCTTTTTTTTTTTTTTTTTTTTTTTTGCAGTACCTGGGATCAAACTCAGGACCTTCTACTTGCCAGGCAGGCACTGCCCCACTGAACTCCATTTTTATTTTCTGCCTTATTGAAGTGTAATTGAACAATACAAATTGGATAAGTTCTAGGTGCACAGCATGATGTTGGGATATGCATGTTCCTATAGCGTGAATGCTGAATATCCTCCAGAGGCCCGAGTGTGAAGTGGTCAGTCCCTTGCACAGTCAGGAAGTGCTGGAGCTTTTAGGAGGGGGGGCCCAGTGGGAAGTCATTGCAGGAGTGTTCTATGGTTCTTCTTTGCTGTCTGCCCATGAGAAGAGCAGCTTTGCTCACCGTGCATTACTGCTATGAGGTGCAGACTTGCCATAGGCCCGAAGAAATATGCCAATCTATCATGAACCAGGATCACCAAAATGGAGTCAAACTAAACCTTTAGTTCTTGCAAGTTAATTATCTTGCTATTTCATTGTTCCTTACAATGTGCAATGCTTCCTACAGCAAAGGCTATTTACTTCTCTAGTACTTCACAGAGTGACCTTTGTGGTGTGTATGGTAAGAGTACCTATAATCTGCTCTCTTCTTCCAAAATTTGTCATCATGTTTTATATCGGTTTCCAGAACTTACTCATATCTGCTACTTTGTAACATTTGACCAACGTTTCCTTATGTCCTCTCACACTCAGACCCCTGGCAATCACTTTTCTACTCTGTTTTTATGAGTTCTATCTTTCTAGGTTGTGCACACATTTGAAATTATACTGTATGTCAGTCTCTGAATTATTTCATTTCGCGTAATGTCCACCAAGTTTATCCATGGTGGCACAAATGGTTTATATCAATATTATCTATTCCACTGTTGCTGCACACTTAGTTTGATTTCTGTAACTTGGCTGTTGTGAATAATGCCGCAATGAACATGGGGACCCAAAAGTGTCCGTCACAGTGATTTCATTTCCTTTGGAAAACTTATATATACAAGAGTGAGATTGCTAAATCACATGTTAGTTTCATTTTTAGATTTTCAAGGAAACTCTATTTTGTTTTCCATAATGGAAGTTCTTAAATGCATTTCAAGAAATAATGGACAGGCTTTCCTTTTTTCACATCCTCAAGAACGATATCTGCTACCTTCTGACTTGGAAAACAACCATCCTTAGAAGTGATAAGTGGTAGGTCATTGTGGTAGTTATTTGCATTTTCCTGATGATTAGTGAAGTTGAGCTCCTTCTCATGCACCTACGACTCATTTGAATTTTTTTGAAAAGCATGTACATGTAGCTTTGCCATTTTTTGGTACCTGGGATCGAACTCAGGACCTTGAGCTTGCAAGGCAGGCGGCAGAACCACTGAGCTAAATCCCTGGTCCCCTTTACTATTTTTAATTGGATTATTTGTTGTCTATATTTGAGTTGTAGGCGCTTCTTCTATATCTTTAATAGACATTAGCTTCTTGTCAAATTAGCAGATAATTTATCTCATCTTTATATTGTTTTGATTTCTATCATTTCACAATCAAATTTGAAATCAGAAAGTGTTTTGCTTGCACAATTTTCCTTTCTCATATCACTTTAGCTGTTCAGCATCCTTTGTGATTCCATACAAACTTTAGAATTGTTTTTTTCTATTTCTGTTAAGTTTCTGTATTTTCTATTCCTTCTGAAAGAGGTAAAACATTAAATTTGTGTTTTGTTCATTGTAGTGTGAGTTTTTAAAAATATTTATTCTTTCAATCAAAAAAACATGGGCTATCTTTCCATTTACTTGTGTCTTTTTCATTTCTTTCATCAAAATTTTATTTTTTCAATGTACAGATTTTCACTTCCTTCATTAAATATATTGCTATGTATTTTATTGGTTTGGGTGCCTTCATAAGTGAGATTTCTGTCTTAATCTCTTCTTAGCAGAATTTGTTATTGGTATATAAAAATATAACTAATGTTAGTGGGGATTATACATTCTATTAAATTAGTTGACTAGTTCTAATAATTTTTTATCTTTAGCATGTCTCATATAGAAAGTCATGTAAGCCACAGAGACAATTTTGCTTTTCAGTTTTATTGTTTTTTGGGGGGATACCATATATCAAACTCTGACCCTTGTGCTTGAGAACCAGACAGCGGAACCACTGAGCTAAATCCTCAGTCCCTTCAGTTTTATCTTATAGGCTCTTTATTTCTTTATCCTGATTAATTGCTCTGCCAAGGGTGTCAAAGGGCCATTTTGAATGCAGATGGTTAAGACTGGGAATCTTTGGCTTAATTCTGACTTTAGAGGGGCAAATTTCAACTTTTCAACACTGAGTATATTAGCTGTGGCCTTCTAAAATAAGGTGTTTATTGTATTTAGGTATATTCCTTCTATATATAGTTTGCTGAAAATTTTTTATCATTAAAGGTGTAGAAATTTTCTCAGGAAAGTAGGAAAAGAAACTTCATTAACCAAATAAAGGAAATCTAAATGGCTAGACAACTCATGGTAACGTGGAGTAATTTCCTTCTAAGATCAGGAACAAGAAAAGAATGACTGTCATCACCATAGGCCACTTATATTCAACATTTTACCTCACTAGTGTATGTAAGTAAGAAAAGATTGACTTAAATTTATACATTTTGGAAAGATAGAGAGGGATTCTATTCACAGATGACATGTTCACATAGAAAATGTCAAAGAATACTCAAAAATTCTACTGGGACTGATCAGTGAGTTCAGTAAGGGTACAAAGACAAATATATTGTATAAAGTGCTTATTTATATACTTACAATAAAAATTGGAAAATGAAATTTAAAACGGTGTCATTTACAGGAGCAGCAGTAACTAAATATTTAGGTATGAATCTTGCAATATTTTTCCAGGATCTATATACAGAAACTAAAACAAGGGCAAAAAGCCCTCAAAGGCAAAACCAAATAATGGAGAGATATATGTTCATGGATGGAATGACTCCATGTTGTTTAGATTGAAAATATTCTCACTCAAAATGACATGTAAATAAAATATAGTTCCAATGAAGATCTCAGTAGCATTTTTTTGTAGAAATCAGCAAACTAATTTTACAGTTTATCTGAAAAAACAAAGTAATTTAAATAGACAGTTATGAAATGAATAACAAGTTTGGAGAAGCCAAATAATTCAATTTCAAAAGTTATTATAAAACTGTATATACCAAGACAATACGATATTGGGAAAATAATATAGATAAATAGATTTATAGAGAGATATACAAATTAATGTAATAGAGCAAAGTCCAAACATATATTCACACAAATGTATTCAACTATTGTTTGACAAAAGTTCAAAGTATGTACAATGGAGAAACTATAATCTTTTTAGCAAGTGCTGCAGGAACAATTGTATATACAAAGGGAAAAGATGAACCTCAGTATTCCTACTCTGTGCCTGTAAAAAAGTTAACTCAAAATTACTCACAGACAGAAACATAAAAACTGAATCTGCAAATATTTAATAAGAAAGTATAGGAGGATTTTTTTGTGGCTTTGCACTGAGTAAAAATTTCTTCCATGTCAAAGAAAAACACAATAACTAGACAAAAGGAAACAGTGAGATATACCTGTGGCATATAAGAAGAGAATTGAGAGAAGAAGGAAGGGAGGGAAGAGATTGTGAAGTGTTGTGTATATGCACCAAGTTCCTATGAAGAACATGATCAAATACTAAATACACACACACACACACACACACATAGAGTAAAACCCTGGTTTGCGAGCATAATTCATTCCAGAAGCATGCTTGTAATCCAAGTCACTTCTATAACCAAGTGAATTTCCCCATAAGAATTAATGGGAACTCAGAAAATTCTTTCTGCAACCCCAAAATATTCCTATAAAAGTGGTTACAATACTGTAATGTAATACAAAATAATAAAAAAATACAAAATGTAAAAAAGCAATTTGCACCTACCTTTCAAAACCTTCTTGGCTAGTGTGAGGGAGACAAGAGGGATGAGGATTATTGTGTAGGACGACTTTCACTATCACTAACTGAATGGCCGCTATCTATGGGCTCGATGGAATCATTTCCTTTTCTTGCATTTTTAACAAGGAAGTGTCCAAAGATATGCGCTTTATTCACCTTTTGAAGATTTTAAAGAAAGGTGACATTGCATTGTCATTAAACAGAGTCATCACTGAAACTTTAGAGCCTTGAGTGGTGACTTTCTAGAAAATTTTGTGTTGTTTTTTATGTTTTACAAGTCTCCCTAATCTCATCTGAGGTAAGGGATTCCTCTGCCCTTTTCTCCTCCTCCTCTGCAGCCAAGATCTCCTCCAACCTCTTGCTGTTGAGAGATAATCATCCACCATCCTACAGAGAGAGAGAGAGAGAGAAGAAGCCTTGGCTCAGTTGTAATCATGTGACATTCATCGTCACACACTACTCCTATGGCAAGACATCACTCATTTATCAAATTAAAATTTATTAGAAATGTTTTATACATATATATGTATATATAGAGAGGGGGGGGACCTTGGATGGATAGATACTGGTGGGGGAAAGAGAGAAGGGGAGAAAGTTTAAAACTAAGATATATTATGTATATGTACCAAATCCCCAGAATAAATGTAAACAGTATGTACTATAAACATGTAATGATAATAATAGAAAACTTTTAAAAAGACAGTTGACACACTTGAATTTATTGAAATAAAGATTTCTACTCTGCCAAAAACATTGTAATGAGAATTTAAAAATAATTCATAAAGTGAGTTTTAGGGAAATTAAATTTTAATTCACATTTCTGACAAAGGCTTTTTAACAAAAATATAGGAAGAATGTCCAAAATTAAATAATGAGAAAATATATAACCTAATGTGTCTGGGCAAAATATTTAAGCAAACCTTTCAAAAAGAAAATATACGGATGGCAATTAAGCATAGGAAAAGCTGCTTGAAATGTTTGTTCCTGACAGAAAAGCAAATTAAACCAGATGATACCACCACAGCCTTGACAGAACAATTAAAAACCAGAATAAAATGTGAGGTCATTAATGCTGACAGGGGTGCAGAGTAACTGGAAAGCTCCAACACTGCTTGTGAGAATGTAAAATAGAAACTGCTACTTTGCAAAAGAAAGTTTATCAGTTTCTTAACAAGTTACATATGGGTTAAAACTCCCAGTCCAAATTGTCACCCACATAAAATGAAAATCCATATTCACTCAAAACTTACAAGTACCTTTTTATAGTGAGTTTATTCCTAACAACCCCAAACTGGAAAGAAACCAAATGTCCCCTATCTGGTGAATGAACACATTGTGGTACGACCACATAATAGAGTATTATTCAGCACTGAAAAGGTACTAAGGATATATCTAAAAGTAACAGTGAATTTAAAAATTAGTACTTTAGGGAAGGCAGGGACAAGGGGAAAAAATGAGAACCAAGACCTGTCATGTAAAGGAACAAGATTCCAATGATGAATGTAACTGTACTGTATCCCTAAAATGTACCAATAAACTCAATTTAAAAAAAAAACAAGAAAAAAATTAGTACTTTAAGTGAAGAAAGCCAGAAAAAAATCCATGCTGTATTTTATTTCCTTGACATTTTGGAAAAGGAAATATATAGGAGATAATGTCAGA
The DNA here is from genome assembly GCF_012274545.1 of Fukomys damarensis. Taxonomy (NCBI): domain Eukaryota; kingdom Metazoa; phylum Chordata; class Mammalia; order Rodentia; family Bathyergidae; genus Fukomys; species Fukomys damarensis. The sequence continues at coordinate 116,824,065 of NW_022900951.1, read as the reverse complement.
ACAGTGGTAGTGTGAGGCTGGGGACAGTAATTGGAATTCATAGCAAGTCGGTATGATAGCTCCCCTTTGGGTAATGAATAAGCTCTAAAATTGGATGTTGGTACTTGTTGCGCTGTAAATTCACTTAAAAATGTTAAAAGTATGCTTAGTACACAAGAACTTGATGACCTATATCTCAATAATTTTTTAAAAGGCCATGTAAAGGAGATTCTTTTGCTCTATAGTCTTCCTTTTTTTGGGGGGTGGGGGATACTGGGGATCGAACTTGCTACCTTCCACTTGTGAGGCAGAAAGCAGAACCACTGAGCCAAATTCCCAGCCCTGCTCTATATTCTTTCTCATTCTTCAAAAATTTTTTGGCAATATCTACCAAACTGCTCCTAGTCATATTCTACAATGCAGAAATTAACTTTCCACATTTATATCTAATATGCATAATTTACTAAATATACACATAAGAAATGCTCATATTTGTGCTTTTTATGATAGCAATAAAGTAACAAAATGCAAATGTTCATAAATATCGGAATGGTTGAATATATATTGGCATATTAATAAAACAGCAAACTACATGACAGTGAAATCTAATAAACAACTGTTATAGACAACATTGTTGAATCTCAGACATGACTCTGGTAGAAAGAAATCAGACACATGGCTCTATGTAAAATTCAAAATCATTAAAATTAATTTAGGATTGAAGCTAACTTTGATGTAGAATGGGGTAGTGGACAACAAAGGAACTTCTCAAGTTTGTGATATTCTAAATGTTTGTAGTAGCAGTTATAGAACAATTTTACTGTGGAGAAACCATCAAGTCATGGAATTTCAATATGTGTTCATTTTTCTATGTATGCCATTTTTAATTAATCAATTTTACTTAAAAATAATGCTTCAACAATTAAAACAATGACTTTTACTTTCTTTCCCCATTCAGCCCAATTTACTCAAATATATTTGTAGTACTTATCCTTAAGTATTCTAAACAGTCTTCTAATATTTAGTGCAACAATTTTTGAGGACTTTTATAATATCAATATATAAGACTGTTTCAAATGATTCCATCCTTTTCCACTTTTGCGTGGATTCAGCTTTTCAGTTCAAGAAGAGCTTTATTTCAACAAAGCACACTTTAAAGTCATCAAGAGCCTGACTCTAACTACTCCACCTGACCACGAGTTTAAGTACCATGAGTGAGACAGTTTTGGAATCCTCTCTCGGATGGCCTCCAACTCCCTGCTGCTAATTCTGGTAAAACTTTCCTCCATAAAATAGAGTTTAAGAGCACAAATGATACTGTGCTTTACTCTCAGGCCAAAACAAAAAACCTCTCTTTGATTCTCTATCCATGGTCACTCAGGAAATCTGTCTGTGGGTAGCATTTGCAGACATATCTTCCTGGTTTTGGTAGCAAAAGATCTTCTTTCTCTCTCTATCAAACCAGCACAGTCTTGAAATGAACCTATCTTACCTGGACTTAGCAAGGTAAGGGTACATCTGTCCCTACCTTCTGCCACAAAAAGATATAAGCCCTTCTATATAATTGTACATATTTTTTGTCACATGGTTAGTTTTTAGTATGTTTCTTTAAGTAGAACTCCATACTTAATATTTAAAGATGATAACAGCAAAAATAATTACTAATTTCATTTTGATTTTTAAAAATTTGTTCAGTAAACATGTGACTGAAAAAAGTATCCATGGCCAGTTTTAATATATAAAATGTTTCAAAATCTTCCCTCAGACTTCAACATTTAAAAATGAGGAATTAGGGGCCAGGGATTTAGCTCAGCAGTTAGGTGGCCTGCCTTGCAAGCGCAAGGACCTGAGTTCGATCTCTGGTACTACGAAAAAAATAAAAATTAAAAAAAAATTTTAAAGATAAAAAATGAAATGAGGAATTAAATGATGTGTTGCCTTAAAATAGTTGCATGATCAATGACAAGCGCAGTTTGGGCACATGACTGGTAATTTACAAAATCTTCATTTATCACTCTTTATATCTTTTATACTATGTGATCTTTCATTTAACAAATACATACGTTCCTCAAAATGTGTGCGTGTGTGTGTGTGTGTGTGTGTGTGTACTGTTATATACTGTGCCTTGTCCTAAGTACTGTTCCATGCATTGGGAATGCAGAGACAAATAATGTAGATAAAAATCCTTTACAGTATGGACCTTATTATCTTCTAGTGGAAATATAGACAACCAGATGCAAACAATATAAAATAAGAGAATATATTGAAAAGGTAGTATGTCACAAGGATGATAAGCACTATGAAGAAAAAAATTAAACAAGAATGTTAGGGACTTTCCATACGTATTTCCACAGTGGTTGTGCGAGTCCTCAAAAGACAAAAACTGGAAATCCCATTCAATCCAGTAATTCCCTTTCTATGTATCTTTCCTAAAGTGTTAAAGACATCATATTACCGTGATCCATGCATACTCATGTTTATGGCAGCACAACTCTTAATAGCTAAATCTGGAAGTGTTCCATATGTCCATCAATAGATGAACGGATAAAGAAAATGTGGTATTTATGCACAATGAAGTACTACTTTGCAATGAAGGATAAACTTGAGTCATTTGTCTGAAAATGGATGCAGTTTGAGACTGAAATGTTAAATGAAGTAAATTGGATATACAAAGTTAAATACCACTTAACTTCTTCTATATGGGAAACCCAAAATATAAAAATATTTAACAACAAAATAAAAGATAGATAATAGGAAATGGAAAGATCATTTGCAAAAGGGAAGGAGACCAAGAGATGGTGGGTGGTGGAAAAATGAAGATGTGTTATGTACATGCACTAACTCCCCATGATGAATGCAATCATTATGTATTACAATCACACACTAATAAGAATAAATGCTTGCAAAAGAAATTTAGAGAATCCCAAGCAGCAGCTTTTAAATAACCTGGTCACAACTAAAACCTTTCCTGCAAAAGTAGATTTTGAAAAGAAAGCAAAGGATGTGAAGGAGAAGGCCTGACACTGCCTGACATCAGGGAGTTATCTGCGGGGAGAGCTTTCTGGGACAAGAAAGAAGTGAGAACATGAGTCCTAAACTGGAGCTTGCATGACCTATTTGAAGGCGAACAAGGAAGCCATTGGCCCGGAAGTAAGGTAGATTAGTTTCCAAGGTTGCAATAAAAATATCCCACAAGTTAGAGGGCTGAAAGCAACAAAACTCCATACTTTCCTAGGGCTGGAAGCCAGAATTCCTAAATGAAAGTGTTATTAGAGCCATGTTCCCAACAGAGGTTCTAGGGGAGGAGCTGCACATTGCCTCTTCCAGCTTCAAGTGACTCCCTACATCCCTTGCCTTGGGACCTGTGATTATGTTGGACCCACCTGAACAATATAGTATAAGTGCTTCCTCGTAAGGTCCTTAAATTAGTCAAATAATTTACCTGCAAAATACCGTTCATAGATTCCAGTAATTTCACGTGATTACCTTTAAATCTGGGGGCCTATTGTAAGAGGAAAAGTTGGAAAGAGTAAAATATTAGGTCAAGAATGCAGTGAGCTGGCAGGGTATACAGAGACTGCAGGCTATCACAAGGCCCTGAGCTATTTTTTCTCTAAATTAAATGAGAAAACTCATGGAGTTAACCAAACTATTCTACATTTCGCACTGCTTAGACTAACTCTTTCAATGTAATATCCATATATTCACAATAAGGGAAATTTGATCCTTTCCTGGTCATTTGACAGGTATCATAGTTCACTGTCATTTCAGGTATCACCGCTCAGAGGCGAATGGAAGAGTATACAGTTCACCTCTCATACTGCAGCCCTAGGGATATTTTAAAACTGCTCAAGTTCAGAGATGAAATTTCAGTGTAGCTACACAGTAAGCCTAGTTCTTTTAATTTTTCTGGAAAATCTCAGAGACACTGTACTTGTCATTAGAAAAGGAAAGGGAGCCTAAAAGAAGAGGGAGAAAAGATGAGTAATGAACAAAGCACTCATAACAGATAAAATCTGCTCTTTTCTCCCACTTCCATTCCACCATCCATCACACACTGATACATCTGCAGTAAGCCAGGATTACAAAACTCTTTGTCAGACAGGTTAAGAAACTTAATCTGTTATGCACAATGGGAAAACAGTGCAGGGTTTATAACTGAGACCCAATATGGCCCAATTTTTGTTTTAGAAGTACCAATAAACTCAATTAAAGCTGAAAAAAACGTAACTAAAAAAAGTGAAAATATTAGGAATGGATGGCAGAGAAGTGAGAATGGGGAGAAAGTGGTACAGCGTGCCAGCCAAAATACAAGGAGGAGGTGTACTAAACCTGCTGATGTGGCACAGGGTGCAGATGATGAAGGCTATCTTAATACTTGTTATGGCTTGTGGCTACATGTCCCCCAAAACTTCTTGAGGTCATAGGTGGGGCTTGTACAGAGGTAATTTGGATCTAAAGTATGCGATGCTGGGATTAAGGGTGTGTAATTACTAAATCATTCCACTGATTGATTTTGTGTAGTTCTAAGTGTAATTTATGGGAAGGCCCACCTGGATGTGAGTGCTATCTGCCCTCAGGGTATGCAGCCTGTACATATGAGACAGAAAGAGGGCTGCTTTGGCTGTTTGTTGCTTGCTTCCTTGTTACTTTGCTGCTTTGCTGTTTCATGCCTTCTGTCTACCATGAATTGTTTCCTCCTCTGCGCTGCCCCTCTGCCATGCCAACTGTGAACGGAAACATGTACAAACTATGGCTTAATGAACCTTTCCTCTTTTAACTTGTAGGTTGTGGGTATTTTGTCTCAGCCATAGGAAAAGTAACCAAGACAATACTCAAAACTGTCACAATTCACAGTGTTACAGGAAAGAGCATTATAGTAAAACAGTGTCATATAATTTATATCATATGTATGTTAAAGAGGATGGGTCATGTGGCTATTTTCACTTTTAATTTATTGCTCATGATAAATGGGAGCACTGGACAATGGGAGCCTTGTCAATCAATGTATCTAGGAAGAAATTTGTGCCACATATACAACCATGGTCTACTGCAAAAAATCAAACAGTAAGTAGGTATGTAGATTTCAGGCTACATTTGCAATTTATCTCCCCTCAAATGATTGCTAATCTTTATGCTTTGTTGATCAAGTTTAAATTCAAGAGCTTGTTTTAAGTAATTGCATTATTTTTCTCTTCAGTGCACCTAAAGGGGAAAAGAACGATCACTGAAGGGAGTCACAGGGGAACCATAGGTCTAGACTTGCCAAGATAGAACAGGTTTATTACTACTGAAGTACATAATTATTTACAGAACCACTCTGCAAACTTAAAAGTGTCCTAGTTCAGAGAATAATTGTATGATCACCCCAATTATCTCTTTAAAATACAGAAAAATATATTTTTATAAATATATATAT
>NW_022900951.1:116785539-116818532 GCF_012274545.1 Fukomys damarensis | reverse complement strand
TATAAATATATATATACATATAATATATTATATATTATATATTCTCAAGCCTTTAAAAGGCATTTTACAGTTTCCTGGTTATTATACTGCATTAAAAATTTTGCAGCTAGCAAAATGTCTCTTGACATTCTTGTGACCCAGATTCAAGACTACTTCCCTGATTTCACTGAGGGAAAATGCTGATGAATACTCTCAGTATGTCCATTACCATATCCCCTCGTTCTACTTACCTTGTACATATTGGGTGACTTAATGTCTTTAGCAGAAGGCTCAATTTTAGATCTGTAATGAGATTTAATGGAATGAATAGCAGGAAAGTTAGGGCTCACCTAAAAAGGCCATCAATTTCAAGAGGAAAGAAAGGGGACCTAAGACCCCTGGACCCAGGGTAACATTCAGAGTCTCTGAGAAGTCCTGCCATGTAGTGTCCTCTTATCAGAGAATGAAGAAATAACAAGCAGCCAGTATTCTGTTAAACTTACATCCCCATAGATGGAATCCCTTACATGTCTTGCTGGCCATAGATCTAAATGAAAATACAGGGTTCCTGGTTCACAAATTATTTTTAAAATGTCAAGCTGGCAACAGCAGCACATTAAACTAAGCATGGAACCATTGCGACTTTGGTAACCTGTGTCACTACATAAAAACCCAGAAAGCTAGCTCTGCTCATAGCATTGTTAGCTGGGCCAGCTCAAACAAACTCTCTATTCTTCCACTGCCACACTCTGAATTAGCCTTCACCTATCCTAAAATGCACAGCTGATGACTCTTTACTTACAAAGTACCACTTCGTACTTCATAAATAATTTTCACTTCGGTTGGTTTCAAACCAGGGTTACCTGGAAACATCTCAGATATCAGTGCAGGTAACCAGTGAAAGTCCACTTACACACACCCCTCAGCTCCACTTCAGTCTGTTTTGTTTGGTGAGTTTCGGTGTAGGCTTTCTTCTTAAGGAAAATAAAAGAAAATTTTAAATACTACTTTGTATTGGTCTTGAGAGCATATGTCAATGTATAGGATGCAGAGAATATAATGCCTCCCAAATAGAGTGTAATGTCAGTGTGTTCCCAAGAGTGGAGAGTTACTTAATGTGTGAAACCTGATATGTAATTCCCCCATGGGTGAAGTGTGATATCTAATCAAACAGAACCTATGCCCTGTAAGACTCTGTGACACCCTACAATGTCCTATGACATGTATAACACCAATAAGTGCCAAGTGATAAGCCTGAACCAGTGCCACAGACCCCCAGTTAGAATGGTATAAAAGAGCGAGTGCAGAAGACCAGCTCGTCCCACTTGGACACCCACGACAGCCCGACAGACACTCTGCTGGACGAGGCATCTGAAGCCTGCCCATAGTGGACCCCCGGATCAATGCGGAGGCAACCGGATTGAACCACAATCATCAGGAAAGGAGAAACAAAGTCGCACTCCTTGGACTTTTGCAGGTATAGGGAGTGGCAACTGGTGGGTATGAATTAGCATGTTTGATGTATGATATATACATACACAAAAATATATACAAATCTAGTTGGCAACTACTACTGTCTTGACCTCCAGTTAGTAGTGCACACTCCTGCTCACCACAATTGGTCTTGAGATCAGCAGGGCAAATAGTATTCCCCCTAATTTATGGGGGTTTTGATCACCTGTCCATTACTAAGGGAAATTCCTGAGGCAATTAACATGAGAAATGGTTTATCTAGCTCAGAGTTCTGGCTGCTGCAGTCCACCACCAGTCAATCCCATAACTCTGGCCAGCTGGTGGGGATGCCAGATGTCAATGGTATAGAGCACAAGTCAAAGTTACTCATATCATCAGCCAGGAAGAAGAGTGACACAGGACAAGACAAGAGCCCCGTGACTCCTTTGAAGACGCGTCCCAATAACTTAAGCATCTCTCACTATGCCCATATTTTAAAGGTTGCATCAACTCCCAGTAGCACCACCTGGGGACCAAGCCTTTGAAACAGGACCTTGGATGACATTCAACATTCTGATAGCTACTGGCAAGAAAACTATATGGACATTAAGTGCCCATTATGTTCTTGGTGTGATGTGAAGTGTTTTACACATTATAGTATTTAATTGTTACAACAGTTTCACTGGCATGTGCTGCAATCCCCATTTCATAAGTGAGGACACTGAGGGACAGATAAATTAGCAGAAAAGCTGGCAGAGCTGAGACTTTATCCCTGGCAGGCATAGTTACATAGCACATGTCATGATAACTCCACCGAGCTCCCTAACCAGAACTTAAGCATCTGCAAATACGGGGCCACATAATTTACCAGGTGGATTTCAGTCAGCCTCTTGGTCACCAGCTCATCTCTGCACCTCAGAGATCCAAGAGAAATCCAGGGAGGCTGTAGGATGGAAAAGAAAAAAGCTGGTTTGCTACCTGTCAGGTCAGAATTTGTTGCCTCTCAGGGAAGCCTGCAAAATGACCCCAGCACTATAGCACTCTCTTTTTGTTTGAGAGCTCATGATCTCTTTACATGATTGCAGAACATTGAAGTAACTTCCAACAATCACTTCTGCAAATGCAATTTTCAGCATCAAAGAGTCCTCACACGTTTTAGAAATAAAGTGTCAAATTAGTTTTATGTAATGACTCCAATGTCTATCAGATGAAAAAATTCTAAGGCGTCTCTCATAATGAATGCTATTTATTCCCTGCTGTAATGTTGCTGAGCACTTCTATACTAGATGCAGAGTTTAGAACATGAATATAAAGCTCTGTAGTTCCTTCAGGAAAGTACTATACATGTAAGTAGTAGGGCTCACAGAGAAGATACAGACATTGTAATAAACAGCTGTGGTTTTTTTTAAATCAAAAGGAATATTTTGTCTGTCAACAAGAATGAAGAACCTGATTCCAAAGCAAGTAGAGGCTTTGCTGAGGCTGGTAGATTTTAAATATATGGTACAAATCAGACCACCCACTGGTAATATATACATTTTTTTCTCACACAGAATAGAGATAAATTGTTTTTCTGAAAGATGCTCAAATGAAGTAGTCATGATTAAATTGAAAGTAATGTAGTCTTATCTCCAGTGATGGTATCCATATTTTTGTCATGTTCCCTTGCATCTGAGACAGGATGAAACTGCAGACCAGCTCAGGGAGCCCAGTCATCATGTTTCTCTTATCTCCTAATGCCAAACAAAAACAAAGAGTTATATTTTCCCCATATCCTGAGTCCCCTCTTCCAATGATAGGTATGTGGGGATGAGAACACAGCTTCCTTCCCATTAGTGCCAACAACTACACTTCACTCTTCAAATTTGCCTCTTAGGAATTCTAGTTATAATAAGTGCTTCAGCACCAAGCATTTTCACTGAAGGAATAACTATAATTTTACCAGAATGAAAGCTTCAAGCTGACTTTACTAGAGTGGGGAGGCAACAGAGAAGAGCTTAATATACCACATGATCCTATGCAAATCATCAGAGTTGGGCAATAATTAGGTGTTGTGTGTCTTCTGCTCACAGGGAAGCTGTTATATATGGGCCGTTTGAAACCTGAAAGAGCCTATTTCTGCTTAGATGGACGAAGTATGACAAGCTAAATAGGACCAGATGGCTTAAAGGTCCCTACCTCAAATGGCAATGAGAATTCAATTTTGTGTTTGATACTAGCAAAGCTCCTATAGAGGCTTCCAAGCTGTACTCACTTGACTAGCACCGTAATGAGGAGAAGAGGGGAAAGTGCTGTCTTAGAGGTCTCATCTTCTGACCTTTCTCAGAATGTGACCCTACTCCCCTAGCATGGAAGTAATGTCATTTTCTTCATCTGGAAAATGGCCCCAACTTCTGCCTTACAGGACTCTCTTGAGGATTAGGAAATCTATGATGTGAAGTGCATGGCATTCAATAAATTATAGTCTTATTATCACTATTATTATTTTATTTTATTTTTATTAACACTATCACTGATAAGGGAAGAAGTAAATGTCACATTACAACAAGGAACAAAATTTGCCTCGAGGGTATTTCCATAAGAGTAACACAGAAAGGACAAGATATCAGAGCTACAAAGGAGCCAGAAGATTAAAGACTGATTCTCAACATACTGACTGAGCAGCTGTGTGACTCTGACCTTCTGAAAAAAGCAACCTCTAGAACTATTTCACTGTGACAACACAGGCTCACAAATGTTCCTCTGTCATTGGAAAATCACCATATTATAATTGTAAGTTGTTCAAATCAGCCTCTTTTTTTTTTATTTTCTGTAGTATACATTAGCAGGTCTCTACACATTTTCTTTTTCTTTAATGGGGAACTTCACCTTCTTTCATGACATTCTTGTTTTGCTACATGATGCGTAAAGGCTTTTACTGAAAGTGAAGTACAATTTACAACATTGAACATTTCTAAATTTTAGGTTTGTGAAACTTGGGTCGCCGTTTCAGGAAGACAAATTTCAGAACCAAGGAGAAATAGCAGATAATAATAGTAGTTGGTGACACAGATGCCAAACAAACTGGGGTTGACATTACAATCTCCATTTTAATTTTATTTTTCTTGAATAAGTGATCCTTTCCACTAAATATTTATAACTTAGTACTCAGGCTTCATGTTGTGAATCTGTTAGCATTCCTCAGAGCACACCTTTGAGGATTAGAAACAACACAGATCTGCCCTCCTCCAGAAAAGTATGCTATTACCCAGTGGGCATGTAATGTCGATGAAGGACACAGAATGTTTAACCAAATACCCATCCGGTATTTTCTTCTGTATATTCTTGAGGTGTCTGCTGATTGTCAGCAAAACCAAGGAAGCTCTGTGCTTAGACAAAAAAAAAAATATTGAAAGACTTGGTCTCACTAGCAATGTTTTTTCCCTTCCTTCTAATTCTGGCTGGGCCCTAAAAAAAGAGAGAGGCTGCTCTGGTTGATGTGGGACTTCCAGGGGAAGTCTTGCTTTGTAAAAGCTCAATCAGATAAGATTCCTCCACTAAAAAAAAAATTATCATTAGGCTTCTTTTTTAAAAAATTAACCTTATCGGTACACTTAATGCATACAATATAAAGACATTCATCATTGGAGATTTGTACCTTTACACAATAGATCTTGGTTCTTATTTTTTCCCCATTCCCATGCCTCAACCCCTCCTCCCTATCTTCAGAGATTTTGTTTCCATTCTTTCATTTCCTCATATTAATTCCATTCTTTTCTTGGCTTCTTATTAATCTTGAATAAGAGTCACAGTCCTTACAATGACTGTTATAACCCCATTATAATCTAGCTGTTCCTGACCTCTTGAAATTAATCTTCCATGCACCCCTTTGTCCATTTTGTTTCTGTTCCATTTCCCTTTTCCCCTGTTTCTCAAACTCATTGCATTGGTCCATTTTCCCATTGCTAGGACAAAAGAGCTGACATTCACAATTTTAATGGAGAGATTTTGGTTCTCAGTTTCTGAGGGTACAGTCTATTCTCAGATGTCTCTGAGGTGGAAAGAGACTCGGAAAATTGAATGGTGGGTAGCTGGGAAGTAGAAGAATGTGGAACAGCCAGGGCAAGAGATGTGCCCTTCAAAGGCTTGCCTCTAGTGACCCACTTCCTCAGGCTGGACCCCACTTCTTTCTTTTACTTTTTTTTCTTTTTTTTTTTTTTTTTTTTTTTGGTACTGGGGATTGAACTCGGGTCTTTCTGCTTGCAAGGCAGGCCACCAAACCGCTGAGCTAAATCCCCGGCCCCAGGACCACACTTCTTAACAGCACATTCAGACAAAAATTTATCAATAAATCAATCCTCTGATGAGATAGCAACTTCATAATCAAATCACCTTCTGAAAGCTCCACTTCTGAACACATGAGACGTGTAGGGGACATTTCAGATCTAAAACACAACAACATTCCCACTTCAGGGCATTTATACTAGCCAAGCACTCTCTGGAAGCTCTTACCCCAAACCTTCTCAATCTGGCTCCTTATCTTTCAGGTCTAGTTTCAAATCACTTCGTCAGAGGTATCCTTCCTGAAATGAAATAAAATAAAATAGCCAACTCCAAACCATCCTTATTTTTCTATCTGTCCAGCACTTGCTACTCTGGGACATTTCTTTGGTTTTGTATGCCCCTTCCTCTACAATGTAAGCTTTGAGAAATCATGGAATTCATTGTTTGTTTGTTTGGTTTTTACCACTGTATCTTCACTCCCAGAAGGGTGCCTTCCAAGTACAGTAGGTACTCAAAAATATTTGTCAACTGAGAAAATTGTGAATTTAGAACTATAAACTAAAAGGTTGGTAGTTTCTTGGTTAGTTAGAATGCATATCCAAAGAATAAGGCTAAATATGGTTGTTTGAAAAGAATGAGATGAAAGAGTAGAAAATATGACCAGATAAACACTTGAAAACAGTTACGAAAACAAACGAAGGCAACATTACAAAAAAAGTATGTGGAGATACTAAGGTTAGTATAAGAAAATAATTCTTTATGAATTTAGGACTTCAACTATGTATGTGCCTCCATGCTGAGCAGAGATGTTAATGTGAACATAAGTCTACAGAAATAGTGTGGTGAAGATGGTCTCATAAATAATATCAATTTATGCACATTGAAAGTCAAATTTAGCAGGAAAGATCCCTCCTCTGTTTGATGTTTTTGCAACAATCACCAGAAGATCATTCGTCAAGGCTAACGTGAGACAATTGACATCATTATGTAAGTTTCCTCAAGTGTCAAAAAGCTACTAGTATTCATATGCAAAATTATTTTAGTAGTGTGTAGATTATCCTTTTCTGCCCAAACATATCAAGTAGCATAATCCAGGAGTCGTTGGTCCTTGCTTTGGGTGAGGGAAACTGGCAGGATTTACTGCTTGGGGCCTTGGGCCTGGAGAGAAAAGGAGTAAACATGAAAGAAACAGGTGAGCAAAGAGTAGTGAGTGCAGGCCAACTGGTTGTTGAGGGTACAGGGCTCCTCCAGGCTGGACAAAATCCTCTCCTCCTGTGGCACTTCTGAGTTCAGAGGAGACCCAGCATTCAGGTCACATCAATAGGGTTAAAGAGAAAGTCATCTTGGGGAACAGTAAAGGCAAATTCTTTACCTATGATTGATACATTTCTTTTTAAAAATACGTTTAAAGGGTAACAGAAGAAAGAAAATTTCTAAATAAACAACATGTATGGATAATATACCATGAAAAGATGGTAATCATAATTGAGATAATATCTTTTTAAAATATTATATGTTTTTCCCCCAGTGACCATTCTCAAGAGTATATTGAGGCCTTTTTCATCAGTGTCCTGAAGTATCCATTTGTCTAGAAGAAGATGATTTGTTGCAGAGATTAACAGAGAATATGCCACATAACTTCCATCACGGTGAGTCGGTATCTTTAGGAGCCAAACTGTTTGTCAGTTTAACTCAGAACTTCTATGTTCCTTACTGGTTGCCTTAACCTCCGGGACTCCGTTTATAGAGAGGTCTGTAGTGTAGTACATTTCCTTGAGTAGTGGCGTTAGAATGTGGATGCAACATAAGGAAAATACGCCATCAGAGGAAGTGGAACTGTCGAGAATGCCATAGTCAGCCATGTGTCCCATCTAGGAAGAGTGACACTGAGCATAAAGACAGCCTCTTGCTGTCACTTCCTTTAATACTCTAGGGACCATCACCCTGGTGCCTACGTACAGCAAACCACACTGGGCTGTGCAATTCGGTCAGGCCAAGGGACACTCTGAGATGCAACTGTCCCAAGCCTTCCTTGTCAGCTGTGGTGTGTGCCCTGGCGTCTGCTATAGGACCTGATAGGGCAGAACAAGTTAAGACCACCAAAGAGGCAGAAGCAAACAAGGCACAGAAGGCTACAGAGAAGACACAACAGATGCTTTAGGGATTTGCACTCAAGGCGACCTGAATACTATCCAGCAACTGAGATGGCCGGGGAGAACTTCCAAGTCCCAGGCATTAATCAAGGAAAACAGAGCAAGGTGCAAACAACAGACATCCACACAAATTTCAGCAAGACAAGCAGATATCAGAAATACCACTAAATGACAAAATCAGTGAGAAGGCTATAATGTCCTTCCTCCTACCTAAGTCATAAAAAATCACATCACACTCATACACACACACACACACACACACACATACCTCCTCATTATCATCTGCATCTACCCAGATAACCTTTTTTACAATGAGCAAGAGAGGGGGACCGCAAGAAGGAGAAATCTTCATGATGCTAACATGTTTTGTACTAGAAGGACTGAGCATTATTTACAATGACTCTCCAAATTATTATATTTGAGAAAGGTTTCAGTTAAGATTCAAAATTGCCTTTTTCTACTAAACAGTGCAAGCAAGTGACCTTTAGGGAAAGGCTATTTATCAAGAAAATAATGAATATACATTTGCCCTGCACGTAACTTGAGTGTGAAGTATTTTTTGATTCAGCTACCTGAGTTGCCAACTGAAGAGCAGGACACACTGGACTGTGGTTTAGCATAGCCCAGCTGTGATATGGAAGTGAAACATTCCTCGCCTAGATCCTCAGTCACCCAGAGATTAGATATGTTTCAGATAGAAATTCTCATTTCTCTGGAAAACAATTGGAAGTGCAATCCACCAAAGATCAGAACAACTGACAAGGTTTTGGTCTTGTAGCACTGAGAAATTCACCTCCAAGACAGATCAAGGTGTAGCTAGAGGACTTTTACTATTCTAAAGAAAATGGAAGGCTTAGTGAAGTCATCTATCAGCTCCGGAAGGAGGAACAACATCCCAGAATTCATTACAGGCAAGAATAGAACACCAATACTAAAAATTCATATTCCCATGAGCAGCATTTCCCAAAGAGTATTCTACTAAAATCCTGAGATGCTCTTCTTAAAAAAATTGTTCTATAATCAAATATTAGGATGAAACTTTTTATATTATGTTTTTCTCTTGAAGATTCTAAATTCACATGATTTAATTATGCATCATACAGACTCTAATAAACTTAACTTCGTTTGACTTGATGTTTCTAAACTTATTTGACCCCAGAATATTTTAAAAGTATGTGTATAACCATTGGCATGCAATGGCATACTTATTTCACATACCATAGTTTGTAAATGGCCACAATGTTTTGTTTATATTTTTTAACTGAGAAAGCATGAACATAATTTTGTTATTTCAGAATTAGGAAAGAAGGGTAACTTCAACGAGTTTAGGAATGCAGTGACAGCACAAAGAGATAGATAAGCAATGGACTATAACTCTGCCAACTCCATCATTTCCTAAACTGCTTTAAACATAGTGACTACAATAAGTGAAAGCACTGAGCTTGCTATGTAACATAGCTGAAGATAAACACCACAGGGCCTCTCATTTCAAGTCCTTGATATAGAAACTATAGAGCTGCTATGGAATATACAAATAGAGTAATCAAATCAGGAGAGGGAAAACAGAGGCACTACGCTGAACTAGGGCACAGTCTCTCTTATATGAGAAACACAAATTATAAACACAAAAGTTAGGAAATAGGAAACACAAAAATAGATCTCTCTGAAGTGGGAAGGGGATAAGAGATGGAGGGAAGAGAAGGGAATGAAAAAGGAACTACGACGTGTTGTGTGAATATACCAACTCCCAACAAGGAAGGTAATCATTCTGTACCACAAAACGTACCAATAAAAAGAAAAAATTCAAAAGCAAAAATTGAAGGATGATGCAGGAGGATGAAGAAGGCATTAAGATGTGTTATGTACATGTACCCATACACCAAAAGTAGTTACGATGTGCTGAGAAATGTACCTTCTTTTTTTCTTGAGCAGGGACTGGACTGAGGTCCTTGTGTCTGCGAGGGAGGCGGCAGCACCACAGAGCGAAATTTCCAGCCTAAAATGTACCAGTTTACAAAAGTATTTCTATACTTTGACTTTTTCAAACGCCTTCACTCAAAGTTGTTTAGGCTGTTTTAGTTTCACGTGGTTAAAAATCTACCACCACCCAGGAGTCGAGTTAAAAAGAAAAGCCATCCAATATAAGCAGGATATGCCATGCAGGAAAAATCTATGTCCTTCAGAATGGATTTACAGGAAATGTAGCACCAGCAGCGCCACCTACCTTCAAGAGCAGGGCATGTAAGCCTTGGCCAGGATCATCCTTCACAGAAGCTTCAATCCTATCATGACCAGAGAGGCCTCTAATGTATTGCCTTGTGTTATTCAATCTTGATTCAACCAAGACTGGAAAAGAAGTGAAGGAAAATAGAGAGTTAATGAACTAGTCATCATATTTAACAAATAGAAGTCTTGGAGCCAGGTGAGATTGGATTTTAAAAAACAAAGATAACGTGGTGAAAAAAATTATATTGTGTCCTCTGTATCTCCTCATAATTAATTCTGGATAAAGAATGGAATGTTAGGTCTGGGATTTAGCTCAGTGGTTCCGGCGCCTGCTTTGCAAGCTCAGGGACCCGAGTTCAATCCCTGGTACTAAAAAAACAAAAACAAACAAAGAATGGAATGTTCTTTGCTGTCTGGAATGAAAATATATTAGCACTGGAACCTTCAAATATGCACACCAAATTCCCTTGAACTACTGGTCCAGTTTATGCAGTCAGAAAGAGTAAATACTGTTATTATTATCCATATTCTATGTGCTAATTAATTGTTAGTTAAAAATTAAACTAACCAAGTTCATGAACATTAACTTATACAATTAAATTCCAATTAATGCAGTCTGATTTAAAAGTGTGGGTAATAAATGTTTGTGTGTAACTCAGCATTTTACAGGCAAAGAGGAGTGTGGGGAGCAAAAATTTGTCTCCTCAGTATCATGTGCAGCCACGTTTGGAAACAATTAATAAAATAATCCAAGGATACTTAACAGTTTCCTCTTTTAAGAGAGCATAATGTCGTCAGACAATTATGTATGCACATGCATGTGTATATATAAACAATTCCGTTTCACATGCTAATTCACCAGAAATGCAGATATAATAGAGAAAGTACTGGCATGATCTGTCATTGAATGCATTACACTCCTATATTCTGGAGGGAAATCAATGAGTAATTCCACATGAGAGAAAGAACAGAAAATAGAAGAGCTTTCGAAAAACACAGAGCCAGTAATATAGGTTCGTATGACACTAGTGCTCTCCCCAAATTCTTCCCTCATTTCTTATGGTAAAAATGCCTATGAGAAGGCAGCCTCCAAAAAATTCTTAGGCTGTTGTTATATAAAGTGAATATCTGAGGTAGACAGGTGGGTACTGATTGCAAGACTGAGTATCCCTTAGTAGAGTAGCTCTGCAAATAAACTTTCATAGACTCTGACATAGAGATGAACTAGACAAGTATTAATTGAAGTTATAGCTGAGTGATGAGGATACAGGTGATTTTGATTTATTCTCTCTACACATCTGTATTTCACCTATCTGAAAATATTGTACAAGTGCATCTGAAAACTAATAAAAGAAATAAAATTGTTCAAAATCTTAGTATGAAAATTCAACTTCCAGCTATGGTGAAATGATCGAAACCAGAATTTCCACTGTGCCATGAACAACTAAAAAATTTTTTAAAAAAGTGATAAAATGTCAAAAAGCTGTTTCACATGCATAATAAGCAGCAAAGGACTTAAGCCAAATGTATTAGAGAAATAACTCAAGTGACATCCACAACTGTCCCAGCATTTTAATGCACTTTCAGATTGTGGCACAGGATGGAAGAAACCAAAGAGAGCACAACAAACTTTCTCAGGTGAAAATACAGTTTTCAAAATTGGGGGAAACTGAGGCATGTTAAGCTTGTGAGCAAAGGTACTAGAGAAAAAAAATAAGGTACAGCGAGAATAGATTCCAGAAATCTTCATGGAAGTCTAGCTTAGAATGTCGTTGAATACTCAAGTAGGCAAGTGTAAGGTGAAACTCCGTTATGTCAGACACAATACTTGAAGGGTGCGGTCAATGAACTATTCCTAAAGCACAAAGGAAGCTTGGTATCCATTCAAATTCTGACCAGCCAAAATTAATATACCATGCTGAAAGCTTGGGGCACTCAGTAGTGACTTTGGGGAGATCACACTTTAATAGAGACGAAACTAATCTTAGAGTAAACCTAAATAAACTGATCTTCAAGATAACTGTCTCACAAAACTAAGCTTAATGTATTTCTTTCCATTGACTTATTCAAATGGTTTAATAAATACAGTTTTCACCAAATGTTGATGAATAAAGCAAATGTTTTTGTTATTATCTCAAGAAAGAAAGAATCATCTGGAGAGAAAGTGGTGATTAAAAAAAAGAGGAAGGCAAATGACTTCCCACCATTCAAAAGCTTCTCAACAACTCACTTCACAATGGCTGAAAGTAACTGGGATTACAAGTGTGTGCACTAAAATGTCATACATCCATACTATTGATATTACAGAGCAGTAAATATGTATGAACTACTGATACACTGGCTGAAACCCAAAGTGAAATAGCACAAATTCCTATATGAGCCTATGCATATGACATTCTGGAAAAGGCAAAGTACCTGCCTGGGTTTGAGGGTGCAAGGGAGAATTTTCTGCCAAAAGGACAGCATAAGGGGACAGTTTCAAGATAGAACTACTCTATATCTTAATTGTGGTGGTCTTCGTATGATGCTATGCATTTGTCAAAATTCATAGAAATGTGGGCATTGTATCATATGCCTGTAATCCCAGCACTATGGGAGGCTGAAGCAAGAGGATTTCAAGTTCAAGCTCAGCCTGGGCAATTTAAAGATTAGCAAGACTCTAACTACAAAAAAATCATAGAAACATACACATAACAAGATGAATTCTATTGAATGTATTTAAAAATTAATAAGATTATATGACTGAATGACATTACTTGGAGAAAATTAATCTGTAAGATTAATAAACTTAAAGAGTCAAAAATTTAAAGAGAAAAAGAAAAGCAGTTTTTATAAATCTGTCAATTAATATAAATTGAAGCCCTAGAAGCTGAAGTAGGCAGAATAAGAAGAAGTTGTGCAGCAGGTGGGCTCATCAAGAAGTCATCAAATAAATGTGACAATCAAATGACTGATGGTACTGGTAGCACCTGCTGGGGGTGAACTGCTTGGGTTACAAAAATGGCACATTCCAAAGTTACGTTCTCTCTTTTAGAAATTTATTTGAGTAGCTGTTAGCATATTATTTCTCCCAGGCCTTTGAGCAGCATCCAATCATTAAAAAAAAAAAAAAAACTAATGTATTCCAAAGACTAATTAGAGGCAGCATCAAAATAAACATACTAAAACATATTTAATAATCCTATGATAGCTATGGCAATTCAAAACAGGAATTATCTGATTATTAACTTAAGTATGCGTTATTTTTATAAAAAAATATTGGTAGCAAGTGCAAGACATGGAGATATTAACGTAGAGTGTTGATAACAGGACGGAAATACATGTAAATAATTCTATTTCACCATAAAGGATAAAATAATAGGAAGGAACATGATCACTTATTGATTGCTGACTATGGAAGTAGGTTTCACAAGTACATTCATTCATTCAATACTACTTTGATTTATACCTAGAGGTTCCCCCAAAGCCCCATGGGCTCACATCTGGGCTTTTGAAAGATGATTGGGTCACTCAAGGTGTGGTCTGAAAGAGTCTGTCACCCCACTCCTCCGTTGATTTCTCTATGCTTCCCACTGCCATTTTAAGAGCTGTTTCTCCCCTTCCATGCCCCTCTGCCATGCCTCCCTGCCTTGAAGCCAACCATGGAATGAATCCCTCACAAACTGTGACCCAAAATAAACCTTTCCTCCTTTCGTTTGTGGGTGTCAGATATTGTGTCTCCGTGGCAAGAAAGTAACTGAGACAAATGCCCACAGATTATCTGTGAGGTAGGAATTCTTACTCCATTGGTGAGAGAATAGAAGCTCAGAGACAATGAGAAAGATGCTTAGGGTCCGAAAGATAGGATTTTTACTTAGCTTTCATTCCAATGTCATACTTTCACCTGTGCCGCAAATATAATTTGATAACATAACTGAACATAGGCCCATGGAAAACAAATCACTTATTGTTTTTCTTGCAATAATGTTTTTTGGATGCAAAGAGTAGGTTTGGCAAGTCTTAGCAGGGGAAACAAAGAGAAACAAAAAACAAATAACACTAACTTCTCAAAATTTTAATCACACAGTCATTATTTTCAGTCATCCGGGACCCTCATTTTTGCCCTGTGTGATTTAGAAAGATAAATATGATATCAAACCTTTTTCTTTACCAAATACTTATGCAACCCAGAGGAGATTTTAATTAAAACCCAGATTCTGTTTTGTTTTGTTTTCAAAAGATTGTTGAAAGAGAATCACACTGACAGGAGCACATTCCTTATTCCCAGAACATTTTTTTTTCAGTTTGATACATTATGTTATGTTTTCAGCTTTTCTTTAAAGTCACATTGTATTTGATTTATTTTCATTTCACTCTTGCTCTCTCCATTCTCTCCCCACTTCGAAAAGTGAAGTCCTATTCCATCCACAGCTACCTCAACTGCCCAGTGCAAACTTGAGGCTATTTTTTTAGTAATGCTGACTGAAATGCTGAGCATAAATTAAATCTACCAAGCCTATACCTCAGTCTTAATGGTAATCAATAGAAAAGATATTTTTTTGGATGCCCAGGTCAACTTCAAAAGACAGAAACAAATTTCTAAGTTTATCTTCCTTTGTACATCTGTCTTCACATACATAGAAATACATGCTCGTAAAAGGTGGTTGTGCTGTAATACCAGTTTTCATTGTGGCAAAATTGGATAACAGATGTGTTGTCTTTGTATAACAACTGCATTTGTAAAGGATAAGAGGTATATCAATCCTATTGCAAAGTTCGCTTCTTTCAAAAAAAGGAAATTATATTAGAACAAATGAACTGAATCTGCAACTCTTGAGATTTTTTAAAACAAAAACCAATAATGTATGACCCAGAAGCTTAGAAATCAATTTTCATTCCAAATCCCACGTATAGAGGGCTGAACCTCATTTAAGTCAGCTGACTGGCTGCATATTGTAGCAGTACAGTGTTAGAAAACCCCATCTGGGTTGATAGTGTAGCTCTCTCAAAGGATACTTTAAATACAACTCTTCTTCAGATTTCAATTTCCAGCTAAAATCCAATTTGGGCCATTGTTCAGGGTAAAAGAATTAAGAAAGGTCACTGAATGTATTGATTGCAGTGGTCCTAATTTAGTCACACAGATGGGATCATTCCTTGACTAATAGTGTCATCCCAAATGAAAGTCTGGATTTAATCAGTTCTGATAGCAAAAAGGGGAGGTTATTCTTGGTAAATGAATTTTCTGAGGCAATCAAATCAAGTTTTATGCCCATCAACCCTAACCTAGGAATAGTTTAACAAAAATGTTGTAAAATAAAAATTTCCAAAATTATGGAAATATAATTTTATTGTTCTATTTATGTATATCTGATACCTGTCTTCCATTTTAATTCAAAGGAACAAAGATCAAACAAAATGTCAATTATATTGCACTATTTCTATTTTTTGGGGGGGGTACAGGGGATTGAACTCGGGTCCTTGCGCTTGCAAGGCAGGCCACCTAACCGCTGAGCTAAATCCCCGGCCCACTGCACTATTTCTATTGAATAAAAGCAAATAAAAAATCGTACTGGCCAAGAAATTACTTTTATGAATATTATGATTTTACCATGTTTTTAATTACAGTACACAATTATTCTGCAAAGTAATTATATGATAGACAACTAAAAATAACATAATTAAAGAAGCTTCTCTTCAAAAAAAGACTATTAGGGCATTATTGATGAGTGTTTACAATTTAATATGTCTGATTTTTCTTCCAAGTGTCACTATGCAATCTTCTGTACTGCAGCTACAATGTCTATAGTTTGATCTCATCAAATCCCACACGCAAATTATAGTTTCACCCCCATATGTAATTGGTATGAGAATGATAAAAAATAAATGTCAAATACAAAAGTGAACAACTACTGTAAACATCCCACAGTGAGGGAAAAGAATGGCATGTTGGAGGAACAAAGTATAAAGTAGTCAAGGGATAGAAGGTATGATCAATGAGATGGGTAGAGGCCAGGCAGTTCCAGGTCTTGAAGGACATGGTAAGGAGCCCAGGTTATTTTTTACAATGCTAGGGATTGAAGCCAGGGCCTTTTGTGTATTAGATAAGTACTGTACCACTGAGCTACACCTCAAGCAAAGTCTAAATTTCATTCCAAATGTAATGGAAAGTCATGAGAGGGTCTTGCGTTAGAGAGTAACATGAGCTGACCAACTTTTGAAAGGATCATTCTGTTTGTTTTGTAGCAAACCAACTGACAAGGGGAAATAAGGTGAGAAGCCAGGAGATCAGCATTGTGACGTTTTTAAGAGTGCAGGAGAGAGGATGGTAGTTTGAACTAGGTTTGTAACAGAGCCCAGAAAGATGTTGAATTCAGGAAATATTTGGGAAGTGTAGCCTACAGCACTTGCTGGTGTATTGGGTGTGGGCAATATGAAAAGTAGAAGACGTGAAGAATGACTGCTAGATGTCTGACCTAAAGCAGGACCTGTGTGTAGTTGGTACTGTAAGTGAAAAGGCTGTGGAGAAGTAAATTGGGTTTGGAGTAGGTAGCGATTAAGGGTCCTGCTTGCAATACTTTAGATTCAAGAGGTCTACTAAATATAAGAATAGTGATATTTGATTAGGTTGTCTCATTTTTAATGCAAATCATGTGTATATGTGAGGGAAAGGTTGAGATTGCTTAGTGAGAGGGTAGCTTGGTGGAGAGCCAGTGGTAGACTGACAATTCAGTCATTTATAAATCATACAGAGAAGAAGGGGGAGAAACAAAGGAGACCAAACCAGTGTGTTTAGTATAAGAGATAAACAAGAGAATGTGGCATTTTGGAAACCAAAAGAAATTAAAAATGTTTTTAAAAGAATGGAATGAGCTTTCTGCATGAGTCAGATTTCCCATCACTGAGACATAATATCTGACTGTCATAAATATAAAGAAAAGAAATCAAATCGAGTTAACCATTTCAAGGGATTCAGTCCATGGTTGGACTGGCTCCAACAAAGAAACATCATGGTGGAAAGGTATGGCGGAATTGAATATGGTCTGTGGTAGCCAGAAAGTAGAGAAAGGGAACAGCATTAGAAAGGAAGGGACAAGGGATCATATATGTTATCCAAGGTCACGCTTCCTTGACACACCTAGATACACTCAGAATTTTGGATCACTACCCTGCTGAACATTTATTAACCCACTCAAGTTCACATATTATAATTAAAGGATTCACCTTCTTAGTGGGAGTTACATGATCTATGAGGGGAATGATATCTCTTCCAAAGAGTATTGCTTTTTGGGGGGAAAAGAGGTCTGAGAATTGGAGTTATAACTAGAAGGTGATATCACAGATGATAAATTCTTAATTTGGCTTATAACAGAAGAGACAGTAGAGATTTTTTAAAACTTCTGACCTTTTTTATGTCTTTGATGATGATGCTGTAGAACAGGAAGAATACTACGTATAGGAGGGTGAAAGGAACATTCATTGCCAGAGTCCTGTCCACAACAGGGTGAGATGTGATGAGATCTGAAACCCAGTTAAGAAGTCGCCCTTCTAAAGGTGTGGGGAAAATTGGGAAGGGTAGGGGAAAGGTAATAAGGGAAAAGGAAAAAAAAATATGAGAAAATGAAAAAAATGGATAAAGTGTTTAAGGAACATTCATTGCCAGAGTCCTGTCCACAACAGGGTGAGATGTGATGAGATCTGAAACCCAGTTAAGAAGTCGCCCTTCTAAAGGTGTGGGGAAAATTGGGAAGGGTAGGGGAAAGGTAATAAGGGAAAAGGAAAAAAAAATATGAGAAAATGAAAAAAATGGAAATAAAGTGTTTGTAAATGGGGAGGAGAGGAGGGGGTGAATGTGGGGGGGCAGGGATAAGGTAAAAAAATGAGACCAAGACCTGGCATGTAAAGGTACAAGATCCCAATAATGAATGTTACTGTACTGTATACCTGAAATGTACCAATAAACTCAATAAAATAAGAAGTTTCCCTTAATATTAATAGAGATGCTGGTTCCATGCTAGTAGGAAGAATATAAAGGAGTGGGCACAGACACACCGCATGTTTCAGAGTTTGATTTTTGGACAAATGTCAGAATTTCTGACTTCCATGCATCAAGAATAAGAATTGCGAGGCATAAAATATTTTTGTAGCCAGCTCTATAAACTCAAACATTCAGCTTACCTCTATACGCACACTCTCCAGTCAGAAGTCATTGCCACTGCTATATCGGTTATTTCTCATTATGTTCAAAATATGGGCTCATCAAGCGAAGTGTTAAGGAAATTAAGTCAGTAAGATGAACTGTTTTAACTTTAGAATATATTTTCATGAAAGCAATTCTGAATCCTTTGGAAATTATTTTCACTGCAGTGGCTAAAGAGTTGCTTGCTTTAGAGACAGCGGTGTCTTAATCCCTGCTGGAGTGACAGTACAATCTATGGTGTTCGATTCTCACCAGTGTGGGACTTCGTGGACTGTAGAGCACCTGGACCATTTAGCTAAGCGACCTGAAAGTTTTATGTACTTCATCACGTATTTCGTGTGAGACTTCTCCCTAGGGGCTTGCTCCAATATTCTTTATTCCCCTTCATCACATACTAGGCAATTTTCCAATGCCGTAATTTGGAAGCAGACTTTATTCAAACTTTGTCTGCCCACATACAATCAATTGTATTTTCAGTGAGTAAACATCATATTCAGGCACAGTAGAGAGTTATCTTTGGAGACAGTGTCTCCAGTTTGTAGTATCAGGCACTGCTTAGAGATCTCAGGCGTAGGGACGTAATGCAATGTGGTGGGAAAACAAAAGAGAACAAATTCATTTCAATGAATCAATCACAGGTCCTACTATTTTCTGTCCTCTAAAATGAATAATGATTCTCTGTGTTGCACATTAACATGGTATTTTCAAAATACAGCACATCAAGACTTTAGAGGTTAGCCCAGATCGGCACCTTTATTGTATAAGTGGGAGAAATAGAAGCCTACTCGAGGCTAGGGATGGCAAGATTTATCCAGCATTATCAGCGGTATGCTCTGGACATACTCATTCTTTAAATATTACCTTCTCACTACATTTTTCAGTTTCTCTCTCCTGAGGAATCATTTCACTGCAGCAGACTTCCCTGAGCAGGCAAAATAATCAAGTTGAATCCTGGTAGCTATGGAGTGCACTGCAAGCTTCTAAAGCCACTCCCATAGCTTTTTTTTTTCCTACAATGAACCATACTTCATTTTTAACATTTCTGTCACATTCGCTTCTAGGGTAAAGAGCCAGAATTTGAAAATAATGAGCTGGAAGAGACAGGAAAATGACATGAGGTAAGAAACAGAAGGACACAAAGCCCCGAGGAAACAGGAAGAAAATATCTACCACAGAAAAAAGTGAAGAAGAAGAAAAACATCTGGCATGAGGAAAAAAGAAGAATCTACAAATCATCTGCAAGGGGGAAACAGAGAGAAAGGTGAGTTGCGCAGCACCCTCTCTAAGACTGATAGCGAGGACCCAAGCCACTGCCCCACCTCTTGGCTCTTGCAAAGGCCAGTCTATTTCTTGCTGGTGATCCATCTTAACCCTGACAAAGACAGACCTCCTGCCTAGCTGCTCTTTTCCTTATCCTCTGCTTTTGCTCTTCATGGTATTGTAAAATGACATTACTGTTGGTTTAATCTTTTTGCTTGGGAACTCATGGCCTTAGGATTAAAGATTTCATTATAAGTATAAAACACTTCAAAGTTTATAAGCTGCTTCCTCGTATATTATCTCCTTCACGTCGCACAATAAATCTATGAGGCAGATATTGTCTGGGACCCTCCAGCACATGGATGAGTAGAGGGGCTGGAGACCAGCAAGCCTTGTTAAATCAGGCATCCTCTGGAAAAACACTAAGTCAAGCTGGACATTGCAAGTAGGGCTAGGAGAAAGTTAAGGCCAGCAGCCAAGAGAAGCTGAATCATTCATCCAGGTGCCAAGGTCACAATAGAATAATAGTTAGGGCACAGACCAAAGATAGTGAAACACTGATTCAAGAAGGGGGGGCAATAGTTGAACAAGTAATTGCCTCAGAACTCTCAGTATCTGCAAATACTGTTATGGCTTATATCTAGATGTCCTCCCAAAGCCTCCTGCATTTATAGATGAGGCTTTGGGGGGTGATAGGAACACAGAGGAATAATACTCATCAATGGATTGTCCACTGATGAGGTTATAGCTAAATGTGGTACTGGGAGAAGATGGGTCACTGGAGGCGTGATCTGGAAGAATCTATCATCCTCTGTCCTCCCTTGATAGCTCTCTGCTTCCCACTG
Organism: Fukomys damarensis; assembly: GCF_012274545.1. Lineage (NCBI taxonomy): Eukaryota > Metazoa > Chordata > Mammalia > Rodentia > Bathyergidae > Fukomys > Fukomys damarensis. The sequence continues at coordinate 116,798,175 of NW_022900951.1, read as the reverse complement.
CTGTGTCAAGAGCTGTTTCTCCCCGGCAGTTCCCCTCCGCCATGCTGCCCTGCCTTGGAGCCAGCCAACTGTAGACTGAAACCTCTACATGTTGCGAGCCAAAATAAACCTGTGCTCCTTTAATTGGTGGGTGTCAGATATTGTGTCACAGGGCTCAGGACAGTAACTAAAACATTAAAAACGCTATGGTAATCATCCTTTTATGTAAATTCAGCCTGCAGCAATGTGGGGTGTCTCTTTCAAAGGGCCATGCTAGAGGGGATTGGTAATATCAGTCTCGTTGAGGAAGGACATGATGAGTTAGCGCAGAGTAGCTAGATGGCAAGCAAAAACCTGAAGCACATCTACATGTGCCAGAGGGTTCTAAGGTAATGTCTTCTACAAATCAATCCCAAGCTCCAGCTCCCCCCACAAAAAGATACCAAGCAGAGCACATCTGTGAACATGTCTCCCGGTGCACTGCTAATTTATTCTGCGAGTTTCTATTTCTTTCAATATTTTTTACTTGGTTCCCAATTTCAGAATTGATTTTCTTCTTTTTCATTCATTTCCTGTCTTGTCAATTATCCTAAAGCATTATTCATTAGTGGTGAGCACTGGGGTTGAAAAGATAAACGCAATATGGAACATTCTATTTTCTCCTTGAATGTTCCTCCTATGCTTCAATTGCTCACACATTCTGGCACTACTCTTTGCTATACCTGCAACAAACCAAGTGCCTGTGTCCATTAAAGCCCTTGCACTTTCTGTTCACTCTGTCTGCTTGGAATGCTGTCGCACGTCAAACCTGTATTTGCATAGCTCATTCCCTCATGTCTTGAGTTAGGGTAAGCATGCCACGCGGAAATGACACCTTACTTGGCGTCTTCCTACCCTCTGCATTCTGGCCCCACATTGCCCCTGTTGTCTGCTTTGTATTTCTCTATAGCATCTGGCCTCATTAGACTAAATATATAGATATAAATACAGATGATGAATCTACACACACATTTGTCATCAGTTTAACTGTTCCCTGGTTGTGAGGATAGAAAAATTTGCCTTTCTATTGACTTGTCTCCCAGGCCCTGGGAACAGTGTGAGACCTGAAGATAACACTTGATATTGTCGAACAAAGGGATAATCGTGTTACCCTGAGGTCCTCTACAGCTAGACTGCGAATGTTTCAAGGGACAAGAACATGTCTATCTTCACTACCACATTTCCAGTGCTCTGCAAGAGACCAAGGACACTATGGGTGCTCAACTGAGATTGAAAGAGTGAAAGTGGGGCAGCTTCCACCTTCCTGTGGAGCAACCTGAAATATAATGTTGAACTGTTTCTTGGGCCAAACTCAAACCAACCCCTCCTCTTTCACCTTTCTGGTAAGCAACTGCTTTGCTGTTCTGAAGCTACCAGCTCTCCTTGCCTGATCATTTTTTGCAAAATGAATCGGAAATAAATATGGCTTTATTCTCAGGAATCAGTTTGCGCAGGGTCTTTTGTGTCTGGTGAGTTTTTTGCATTTGATGAAATATTTGCTTCACCTTATAAATGAGGAGGAATCATTTCTTGTATGTGAACACCAGCACATTACAGTGTCTTGAAATTCTATTTGGAGCAACACCCTTTTAACTAGAACATATAAAAATGTCCTGTGAGTATAGCGGCAGCTAAGTTGATTCCCCAATCAAGATTTCACAAGTAATTTATAGAACTTGATACATTTTGTATTTGAGTTAATGGACTCCCTCTTTAGTATACAAATTTTTATTATCCAGATAAGTCTTTCTATGTGTTCTTCATGCTGCATAACATATTTTCTCAGTAAATAACAATCAAATTAAAGCCACAGTAACTCTAACATTAGTAATTCTTATAAAGTTTTGCTTGGCTGTGTCTTTCTTTCACAAGCAAGTGCCTGCCAAAGGGTTTGCCAAACAAATTCAGTAGAAATTGAGTCATTGGTATCTTGTCCATTTTATAATAAGAAAAAAAATATTTAGATATATTTGCAGTCTGTAAATAGTGGAAAAGTATATATAGTAGCAAATGGTACTAGGGTTCAACTCAAAATGATAAAGTGATCAGTTAGAATACAGTAGGCCACTGATTTTTCAATATCCTTGAGACCAAATTTAAGGGAATGGCACTATTAAGAAAAGACAAGGAGAACTAGCAAATGCTTCTTTTTTCTGTCTGCCATAGTAGCTATCAGTATGAAGGAATAATGAGATTTGGCTAGGAACAACTACCATCCTACCCATAGATATCCTTTCTTCTTAATAAGTAGTAACTCTTGCCTAAGAGCAAAAGGTACCCTAGTTATATCTTTTAGTACTTGAAGTTTGCTATGGATTGAACTATTATTGCCTATATAGGCTAATGTATGGAGATAAATTCACTAATGTTTCACAATCTATTTCAAAAGGTAGGGCTCCCACTTACTCGTCTGAACTTTCTTATAGTGCCAAGCAAATGGTATTCTTAATAAATATATGCTCTATTTTTTGTTTGGGACCAGGTATTTAAAATAATATATATTTAGTCCTCACAATAATTCTTTGAGGTAAGCAAATAATAATAATATCTCCATTGAAGATGATAAAATCAATGATCAAAAAGGTTAAGTCAGTTGCATCATGTGATACAACCATCACTTGCCCTGCTCCAAAGCCCACACTGTTTCCATAGTATTATGGTGTCTATAAGGGCTGTAGAAGAGTATCTGAAATGAAAGTCTAAGCAAAGATTGCAGTCATTGTCTTGGTGTTCTGTTTGGTAGAACAAAAGGACAGCATCTGTTTGTATGTGAGACCTGGTATATTTTCACATATATGTTCCTGCGTATAATCTTCACAATATCAATGTTCATTATTACTTTTCTATTAAAGATGAAAAAATCAGTAATTTGATAAGGTTCAGTGACTTAGTCACACAGCAAGGGCTGATTCAAATGACAATTTTCAATCCTCCAACTACAAGTTGCTTGCTTTGCTACCAACTATCTCTATTTGCTTTGTCATTTAACTACATATGTGTACATTTGTGTGTACGTGTGCACCCTTGTTTTGTAGTGTGAATTGGACTCCAAGATCTTAGAATGTAAGGATTGTATTTTGTATTTATGCATATATTACATTATACCTTGTTAAATTGTACTTTGTGAATAATATTCAAGAAATGGAAATATATCTTTACTGACAGTATGAAAATAATTTTAATAGAAATGTCAAAAACTGATTCCTAATAATAAATGTAGAAATGAAAAAAGCTACAGCCAATATTACAAATATGTCCAATATTCTCTGGTATTTCAAAAGAGAAACATCACCAAAAATATTTTCTCCACAATCAATGATGTTGAAAATAGTCATCTTCTGAAAATTGCAATGCGGTATACATTTAAGATATTTTATTAAATTCAAGTTGACATTTAAGAATGTGAAATCTATTCAGAAAGAAAGTTGTGACAAGATGAAATGCTCTTGAACTTTGTGACAAGTATAAGGTTAGTAGTCTGTTTATAATTAAAAGCACAATAAAGAAGTAAAGAGAGGGATTTAGTGCAGCGGTCTGTGGCCTGCCTTGCAAGCACAAGGACCTGAGTTCAATCCCCAGTACCAAAACAAACAAACAAAAAAAGAAGTAAAGTGAAATTTTTAAAACAATAGATAAAATGCGGCTGACTTAGAAGTGCATTGTGAACCTTAAACCATTTCTATGAAATTGGTAAGATGTGAAGATAAAAAATAATTGTATACAGAAGTTAAAATCAAAACATTTACTTATAGGTCAATACAGTTGAAGCTCGTTATGTAAAAGAAATATCTAGATAAATTAACGGATGTCAGGCCCATGTTTTGTGCATTAGTTATGAAAAGTATCACAAGAATATGTGAAAAATGATTTTTTAACATTTTGATATTCTGTGAAAATTTTTTATTACTATAAAGCACAAAAATGCTGTATGATCTTTCAATAATTTAGCCCAACACATTTCTTATATGTTTATCCCCCAAATGTCCTAGTAGAGTCACATCCCCCACCATCTCTAACTCGTGGAAGACAAAGGTTGGAGTCTTTCACATAGTTTTCTCTAGTAACATATGAATGGAGTCATGTAATAGCATACATTTGAGAATGGCTTCTTTTACTTGACATAATGCTGAGTCAAACACAATCTGAATCATTGTTTTATTCCTGTTATGGCTAAGTAATATTACATTGCAAACATGCACTAATAAAAAAAACAATTCCATTGTATGGATACATCACAGTTTATTTATTCAAACATCCACGTAAGGACATTTGAATTTTTTTTTCTACTTTGCAATGTTGTGAATAAAACTGTAGGCTTGTGAAACATAAGTATGGCAGGCTGAATAAGAGTCTCCAAACATGTCTATGTTCTAATCCCTTGAACGCATGAATATGCTACTTCATATGGTGAAATGCATTAGTCCAGGGGACAAAAGTGCAGGAACAATCATCCCTGTAAGAGCAAATCAGAGTACGAATCACCCTGGAGAGAAAAGAAGGCAAAGTGACTATGGCGGCTGATGTTAATGTGATTCAGCCACAAGATGAAGGATGTCAAATGGCACCAGAAGCTGGAAAACACAAGAAAGAGATGGTCCCTAAGAGTTCCAAGAGGGTGTGCAGCTCCACCGATGTCCTGATTTCCACCCAGAGAAACTCGTTTCAGACTCTTGTCACCCAAAGTTGTGAGGAAATATGTTCCCATTGTTTTGATTTTATTTTTGTATAAAATGTGAAATTTAAATAGAGGCTCAGTTTTGTCTCATTCTTTACCATTTGTTCAAAGTTGTATTATTTTTCCAAATTGCTTTTTTCTTTTTGTTTTAAATTATTTATTACACATGTTTGCAGTATATAATGTATACATTCATCTCAGGGAGTAGGTACATGTTAACACATCTCAATTCTTTTTATCCCCCTTTCTCTCCCCTCCCTGCCCTTTCCCTTCTTCTGTAGATGTCCTTCCCACTTGCAAACTACCTATCTCCATTTCCTATTCTCTAGCACTTATTTTTCTTTTAAACTTCTTTATAGTTTGGTTTTCTCATGTGAGAGAAGTAATACAATACTCAAGCTTGAAAGTCTGATTTATGTTACTTAACATTGTGGTTTCAAGGTACATCTATTTTCCAACAAATGACTCAATCTTATCCTCCTTTACATCAGAGTAGTACTCCATTATGTATAAATGCCACATTTTCTTTATCTATCCATCTGTTGATGGATATATAGGCCTCCTCCAAGATTTACTTCCACATCGTTATAAATTGCTATGCTATAAACATAGATATTCATGTATTGCTATTTTATGAGGTCTGTAACTCTTTGAGGAGGGTACATAGCTGGGTCAAATGGAATTTCCACTTTTAATCTTTTGAGAAATCTCCATACTCATTTCCATAATGATATTACCAATTAAAACTCTCACTATAAATGAAGACATCACCTTTTCACCCCCACAGCCTAGCCAGCATTTGTAATTGTTTGCTTTTTGGATGGTAGCCATTATTTCTGAAGTAAGATGGAAGGAATTTCAATGTTATTTACTTTGCATAGACATTGGACATGTTTTCATGTGTTTATTGGATTTGTACACTATCTGACAGTGGTACTTGTGTAGATTTATTAATGATCTCTGTGTTCTGTTCCATTGACATATATGTCTATCCCTCCACCGAATCCATATTTTCTTAGTACTGATTACTGAAGATATAAAAGCATCTTCAAATCAGGTAGTGTGATTTCTTCAACTTCACCCTTCTTTTAAAAATCATTTCAGTTATTCTGTTTCTTCTTTCCTTTCCTTAAACATTGCAATAATTTCATCTACATCAACACATAATCATGCTAGGGTTTTCATAGGAATTGAATTAACTCCATATATCAATTGTAGAGAAATTGACACAGTTTTACCATGTTGAATATTCCAATTCAAAGCCTACATTTATCTAAGTTTCTTTTTTATTTCTCTCCTGTACATGTGGTAGTATTTAGCATAAAGATTCTATTTATTCCCTGATATCAAAACAAATGTCCTGATAAGAAAGGAAATCTGTATATCAATCTCTTTCAAGAACACAGCTTTTAAAATATTCTATTCTATTTATTCCCTGATATCAAAACAAATGTCCTGATAAGAAAGGAAATCTGTATATCAATCTCTTTCAAGAACACCTCTTTTAAAATATTCAAACTATAATAGTACACAAGACCCTAATGAGATAATTAACAATGTGAAATAGGAAGAAAAGGGCTAAAGGTGTAGGGCAAGTGGGAAGGGTAGGGGGAAGGTAATAAGGGAAAATAAAAAAATGTGAGAGAATGAAAAAATGGAAATAAAGTGTTTGTAAATGGGAAGGAGAGGAGGCGGTGAAGGGAGGGTGGGGTGAAGGGAGGGCAGGGACAAGGGGAAAAAATGAGAACCAAGACCTGTCATGTAAAGGTACACGATCCCAATGATGAATGTAACTGTACTGTATACCTAAAAATGTACCAATAAACTCAATAAAAAGAAAAAAAAGTAACAGCAAATGAAATTCAACAATATTTTAAAGAAACTATGTGCAACAACCAATTGATTTCTTGCATGTTCACAGGCTTGCTAATGGAATATTACTCAGCCATAAAGAATGAGAAAATAGATTCATTCATAGGAAAATGGATACATATTGAAGATATACTCCTAAGTGAAATAAATAAGTCACACATGTGTAAATACCGAATAGTTTATCTGGTGTGAATAATCTGCAATAATACATAAAATCCTAATAAGATTACTGACATTTCAAAAAGGGAAGAAAGGAGCTAAAGGTGTAGGGAAGGTGGGATGGGTAGGGGAAGGGTAATAAGGGAAAAGAAAAAAATGTGAGATAATGACAGATGGAAATAAAGTATTTGCAGATGGGGAGGGGAGGAGGGATGAAGGGAGGGCAGGGGTAAGGAGAAAAAAATGAGAATCAAGACTTGTCATGTGGAGGTACAAGATCCCAACAATGAATGTAACTGTACTGTATCCCTAAAATGTACCAATAAACTCCATTAAAGCTGAAAGAAAACTCAAAAAATTAAGCAATGCAATTTGTGACATCAATATGCTAAAGAATAAAATACATATGGTCATAAATTAATACAGAAAAACATTTGGCAGAATCCAAAAGATAATTATGATTAAAAACTCTCATCAGAATAGAAATAGGACACTTCTTCAGTTTTTAAACACTATCTATAAAATCTTACAGCTAACATCGCACTTAATGGTGAGAATCTGGACGCTTTCTCCATTAGCTTAGGAACAAGGCAAAACCACTCAACAGAATGCTCACTCTCACTACTTTTAGTCAACATTATACTAGCAGTGCTGGCTCATGGAAAATGACAAGAAAAAAGAAACATAAGACACACAATTTCAGAATTTAAAAATTAAAGCTATTTTGGCTCTCAAGTGACACTTTTCTTATGTAGAAAATCCAAATAAATCAACAAATCATATCCTGATTCTAGTAAAATTTTAGGATAAAGGTTACTATCCAAAAATCATTTTCCTATATGCTATCAATGAATATTTGGAATTTTTGGAATTTGAAACTTAAAAAAAATGCCATTTGTATTAGTACCAAAAACTTAAGCATTTAGGTATAAATCTGACAAAACATATACAAAATTTATATAACATATACAAAATTTATATAAGAAAATTACAGATTCTTTCAACTTTGATAAAAAGAATCAAATATGTAAACAGTCCACATTTAGAGTCAGAAAGACTCAATATCTTTAAGATGTCATATGTTTCAAAACTGACGTACAAATTTCATGCAATCCCAATAAAAATTCAAGCCATTTATTTTGTCTATGTGAACTAGTAGATTTTAAACTTACATGGCAAGGCAAAAGCTCAGAATAGCTCACAAAATACAGAAGAAGAAGAAAAAAAAAACTAGTAAGACTCGATTCACCAGACCTCAAATATTAACATAATGCTACAGATATTGAGACAGCGTGGTACTGACAAATATATCAGTGAGATAGAATTGAAGGCCCAGAAATTGACCATTAAACATATAATAAGCTGGAGCTGAGGATTCAGCTTAGTGGTTCTGCCTTCTGTCTTGCAAGTGCAAGGTCCTGAGTTAGATCCCCTGTCAAAAAAAAAAAAAAAGAAAAAAATATATATATAATAAGCTGATCATGGACAAACAAGCAAAGACAAATCCATGTAGAAATGATAACTTTTAAATTTTTTTCAGTACCATTCGTGGAACAAGAAAATATCCTCATAAAAAGAAAAGGAATGTAGAGATACATTTTAAACCCTTCACAAAAATTAATGTACAGTATCTTATAGAACTAAATGCCAGATGCAAAATTTATAAATTATACAAAATGTTGAGTGGCTAGGTTTGAAGATGACTTTTTTTATGCAACACTAACCACATGATTCATGAACGAAAATATTGGTAGATTGAACTTCATTAAAATGAAGCTGCTGCTCTGCAAAAGACATTTAGGAAAATGAAAATACAAGCCACAGAAAGGGAGAAAATATTTTCAAAGCACATAGCAGATAAACACATATTTGTACAAATAACCCTTAAAACTTGACAATGACAGGTAACAAACAATTAAAAATGGACCAAACACCTTGAACATACACCTCAGCAAAAATATAAAAACACAAAGCAAGAATATGAATAACGTTCAACATCATATATCATTGGGGATTTCCAAATTAAAATGACCATATGATTCCATTACACATTTATTTGAATGATGTTTAAGACATTGGTAACATCAAATACTAGGAAGGGTACAGAGCAACAAGAACACTCACTCGTTCATTCATGCAAAATGGTGCAACCACTTTGGAAAGGAGTTTGGTAGTTTCTTACAACCATTATTTTGGTATTTCCCCACAGTCCAGCAATTTTCTCCTAGATATTTTCCCAAATAAGTTAAAAATCGTATGTGTACCCCAAAACCAGCACAAAGAGGTTGCTAGCAGTTTTATTCATAGTTACAAAGCATGAAAACCACCAACATTTCTTTCAGTAAATGATAAGTATTGTAAATGTGATAAACACACTGTGGCACAGTCCTGCAATGGGATACTACTTAGCAGTAAAAAGAAATTATCTATCAAGCTACAAATAGATATGGATGTATTAAAAATATCTATTACTAAATTAATGAAGTCTCTCAGGAAATGCTGCATGTGGTATTATTCCAACTTTAATATTCTAGTAGGTAGCAAAAAAACTGAACCAAGAGCTCAGTTTTGAGGGATGGAGGGAGGAATGTGCAAGAGGCACAGGGGATTTTTCAAAAAGTAAAACAGGTTGCTATTATTCTGTAATGGTGATCGATGATATTTTGTATCGGCCAAAGCCCATACTATGAGTAACACAAAGAATGAGCTCTAATATAAATTATGCACTTTAGTGAATAAGAATATTTATATTAATACTGAAATAATTTTTTCACAGTGATGCTAGAAGTTAACAATTGGGAAAACCAGCAGCAGTGCAGGGGCCTGGAGATTCACCACATGTTTTGGTAACTTGTTCTGAAAACCTAAAACTTCTCTAAAAATAAAAACTGTTTAATTTTCAACAGATTTTTTAAAGTATTGTTAGATTTACTGATAAATGTTTAATACTTGGGGTTGATGACAAAATTAATTTCATTTTCCATTTTAATTTTCAATTTTTATTGCCAGTATATAGTAATATGGCTGAGTTTTGTGCACTAATCTTATACCACAAAATTTTGCTAAGTTTGTTGTTATGGCTTGTATCTTCATGTCCCCCTACAAACTCATGTACTGATAAGTGGGGATTTTTAGAGCTAGTGTGTGATATGAGGATTAAGGGTGTTTGGTACTAAATTAATCTAGTGAATGAAATCAGCATATTTCTGGTGGCACTGCTCAAAAGGCTGGTATCCTGGATAGAATAAAAGGGAAAGGCAGGCTGATTCTTGCTACTTTTGCTTCCTGCCTGCCCTGCCATGAACTGTTTCTCCTCCATGATGCCCCACTGCCATGCCACCCTGCTTTGGAGCCAGCTGACTATGGACTGAAACCTCTACAGACTGTGAACTGAAATAAGCCTTTCTTTCTCCAACTTGTCAGGCATTTTTCTAAGTAACAAGAAAAGTAACTATGGGTCGGGGATTTAGCTCAGTGGCTCCTCCGTTGGCCTCACAAGTGCAAGGTCCAGAGTTCAATCCTGGTGCAAAGGAAAAAAAAAAAAAAAAAAAGAAGAAGAAGAAAATTAACTAAGACACACACACTTACTGTTCTTCTTCTTCTTCTTTTTTTTTTTTTTTTACAATTCTTGGATTTTTTCTGTATAAACAATTTAAGTGTGAGTAGGGCATTAATTTTTTCTTTTTAAATCCATATATGCATATATGCACATAATCAGTTCAAGCAGACTTGGAAATAATGTATTTTTTCATAATAACAGTCAGTGTTTGAAAGTTATTTGCATAATGTAATTTTGTCACTATGAAATCCTTCTATAAAATATATTCATAAATGAAAATTCATGGTTAAAGCTGTAAAATAAAGTCATCTTTGGTGTATGACCGCAGTAAGCAAAAAAATTAAAGCACATCTATAAAATTATTTTGGAATTATATAGATTAATATCATTGCTTTGTACAAATTCTCTAGATTCTGAATTAAATATGGGACCACAGTACCTTTGTTAATGCATTTGAAAAAGATTTTGTTTGGGCCGGAGATCTAGCTCAGCGGTTCGGTGGCCTGCCTTGCAAGCGCAAGGACCTGAGTTGAATCCCCGGTACCAAAAAAAAAAAAAAAAAGAAGATTATTGTTCAATAATTAAAGCAACATGGAGATTGAGTTAAATTTTCATTTTTTAAGCTGCCAAGTAAACATTGTATATATTTATGATGTACAACATCATATTTTGATAAATGTATACATTGTAGAATTGCTAAACGTGGCTATTTAACATTTGGAGATGAAGATTTTTCTTTGGATTTTCCAATGGGGGTACCATCTGATATTTTAAATACATGAATGTATTGTGTAATACTAACATCAGATTAAATATGTCTAGCTCCTCAAAGAGTAATTACTTCTTTGTGGTGAATATATTAAAAATCCTTTCTTCTAACTTTTCAAATATGCCACTTATGATTATTATCTGTAGTCACTTTATTGCACAATAGAAAGCACATCAGAAATTCTTACTCCTGTCTTTCTGTAACTTAGTACTTCCTGATCAGCTTTTCCCTACCCTTCCCTCCACACTACTCTCCTCAGTCTCTGTTAACCACCATTCTACTTTCAACCTCTATGATGTGAATTATTTTGAAATTCCTGGTATGGGAGACATCATGAGGTACTTATCTTTCTGTGTACAATTGGTTTCACTTAAAATAATGACCTTTAGTTCCATCCATGCTGCTGCAAATGTGCAATCATTATAGAAAACAGTCTAGAAGTTCCTCAAAAGTTTAACAACAGAACTACGACATGACCCAATAATTCCACTACTGAGTACATACCTACAGGAAATGAAAGGCCGGGGATTTAGCTCAGAGGTTCCTCTGCCTGCCTCCAAAGTGCACAGACCCAAATTCAATCCCTGGTACCACCACCACCAACAACAACAGCAACAAAATAACAATAAAGAAATAAAATCAATATGTCAAAGAGCCACTCCCATAGTCACAGCAGTATTATTCACAATATCCAAGAAATGAAATCAACCTCAGTGTCCACAAAATGATGAACTGATAAAGAATATGTGGTATATATTAATAATGGAAAACTACCAAGCCATAAAAGTAATGGAGTTGGTTCTTGTTTTTTTCCCATTCCCCTTCTTCCCCTCCACAAGAACCAAGATGTCTCATGTATAGGTACAAATTCCCATTGATGAATGTGATCATAATGTATACCTAAAATTCACCAATAATTTAAAGGATCAAATGTTAAAAAAAAATGGAGTTGAATTTTTACAAAGTGTATCCTTATCCTATTTTCATCATTCACACCAAAGAAGAAATAAAACATTATATGAAAAGTCTCAAAATATCAATTACACTAAATTTCTGCATTTGATTAGATTTACAGATAGATTTCAACTAAAAGATCATTCATGAAGAAGAAAGGAGCTACACAACTCACTCTTTTGAGAGTTAAACCTACATTACATGTTAGATTATTGATATACATAATCATTTTTGAAATATATTTTTTTCAAAACTATTTTGAAATAATTTTAGCAAGTGCATTTGTGTATTATATAATTCTGCTTTTTCAAGTGCACAATTCAATTTTGGCGGTAAATTTACCAACTTTATTAAAATTATGAAAACTATCTCCACAAATCAGTTTTAGTACATTTTCTTTATCCAATATGAAACCTCATGTATACCTCCTGTTAATCCCTGTTATCTACCACCACCATTTTAGGTGAACTTTAATCTGTTTTCTATTTTGTTTTGTTTTAAGAGGGAGATATTTTATATAAATGAAATAATAAATATATGGTCTCCTATATTTGCCTTCTTTCAACAAATATGTTTTTGAGATGTGATAATATGTATTCACTTTTTTTTTTTTTTTTTTTTTTTTTTTTT
>NW_022900951.1:116755645-116785500 GCF_012274545.1 Fukomys damarensis | reverse complement strand
TACCGGGGATTGAATTCGGGTCCTTGTGCTTGCGAGGCAGAAGCACTCACTTGTTTTATAGATGAATAATATTCCAGATTTTGTTTATTCACTCATACATTGATGAAAGGCTGAATAATCCCCACCTTTTGTCACTGTAAATAATGCTTTACATATATGTTTGTGCAGATATATATTTTCAGTTTTTTACGTATTTATTTAAGAGTGCAATTCCTGGCTCATAGGCTGTTTTTTAACTTCTTGAGAAACTGCCAAGCTGTTTTTCAAAGCAGTTGTGCAGTTTTACCTCCCAACAGGAAAGTGCATGACACCAGTTCTCCAAACACATGTTATTGTCGTCCATCATTTTGATTAAAACACCCTAGTGGGTGTAAAAAAGCATTTTATTATAGTTCTTATTTGCATTACCCCAATGAATAATGACGCTGGACATCTTTTCATGTGCTTCTTTGTCATTAAAATATCTTATTTGATCAATTGTCTACTGAAAATATTTGCTCATGTTTTGATTGTATTTTATGTCTAATTGTTAGTGAGGTGTGTTTTCGTACAATCTTGGTACAAGTCCTTTACCACATACATGTTTTGCAAGTATTTTCTCCTATTCCTATTTCTTCTCTTTTTAAAGATAAAATTTTTATTTGGGGATAATTGTTCTTTCATCTGCAATTATGAGAAGTACTGTGGAAAAATACCACGTACTCCTTATCCAGTTTCTACCACAGAAGTATCAGGTAGAACTGTTGTACAATATCACAATCTGGATATGACATCAATAGAGTCTCAAAGCATTTCTTCATAAGAATCCTTTGAGTTGTCCTTTTATATCCACACATTTTCTTCCCACCTCACTCCTCCTTGACCACTTCAAAACAATAATTTTATAGTTTGTTAATATTTTCATATTTTTTTCTCCAGTGATACTCCGTGTTTATGAAAAAAGGAAAAAAAACACTTTAAAATTACAATAATCTCTAAATATAGAGCAAGTTTCATTTTCATATTACTATTTTAGTAAAAGTTCTTGGAAAACCTCCAAATTTATTTTGAAATGTTTTTATGAACTTAATTCTTTTGCTATGATGTGTTTTTCTTCTTTGAGACCAGATGACACCATATGGCTTCAGTGTGTTTTGCTTCAATATCAGAGAGTAAATGAAATGGCTGCCAGATTTCCTGAGAGTCTTCACATCATAAAGGAAATGGCTGGCGAAGCCAGAAGACTCAGCCTTAAACTCGGCCCTTTAACATGGTTTAAAGGAGTAATGCAGGATACTCAATTAAAGTAGAGAGTACACTAGATGTCTGCACACAAGGATAACCATCCTCCCGATGCCTCAGAAGGCTGCAAGTCAAAAGCTATTTTCTCCAGTGACTTTGTCCCATTTCAATTCTGGTTTTAAATTCTCTTTTCATTAGTTACAGCAGATACATATTTCTATTAATCAAAAAAGTTTCATTTGTGATTCTGACAGCATGCATCTGTATGAGAATGAAGGCTAAACTTCGTTGAATTGTATCTCAGCAATTGTCAAATATAAAATTCAGGCAACTCCAACCTTAGCTTAATTTTCCTTCACCTATTTCCTATGCTACTTTTCTTTAATAGTCTTCAAGTGTCATGCCTTAAGAAAATGAAAGTGGCTCTATCAGTCAGAACATGCTAGGTTATACTCTGATAATCAACAACTTCAACATCTCAATGATTTAAAAAAACAAATATTCATGCTTTACTCATACACAAGCCAATGCTAAATACAATGCGCAAATTTAAGTTTAAATGACTGTAAACCAAGCTTCAAAATCATACAAAATTTTAATGGTATGATGTTTAACCATATATATATATATATATATATATATATATATATATATATATATATATGTGTGTGTGTGTGTGTGTGTGTGTGTGTGTGTGTGTGTGTGTGTGTGTATGGTAAAACAGGAATATAATTTAGGATAGTGACTACATTTAAAATGGGGTCAAACAGGATTAGTACCTATTTATTTTTATGTCTTATAAATACATTATTCTATAAGTACTCTATGAACTATTTCAGAAGTATGGTATATTTCCTTAACTGAAATTCAAATTTTAAAAAACATTTTGGAGGTCCTTCTTGAAAATAATAACTAGTGGCATAAGGTCATTATGTTATACCATTATATGATGACATAACTTTACATAAGGTAAAACACTTAAGAATATAATTTAGGATAATGGCTACATTTAAATGAGTTCAAAGAGGATCATTACATGTTTATTTTTTTGTCTTATATAGGCATCATTCTATAAGTAGTATATGAAGTATTTCATTTGAATGGTATATTTCCTGTGATAAATTAAAATTTTAAAAAATATTTTGGTGGCCCTTCTTGAGGATAATAACTAATGGCAGCTCCAGCTAATATATAGTACTTCAGTCTAACTTCAAAAATCCCTATTATATTTTTGTCAAGGCCATAGATAACATGTATATTTTGTGTGACACAAAACAGGAAATATATATTTGAAATTAGCATGGGCCGGGGATTTAGCTCAGCAGTTTGGTGGCCTGCCTCGGAAGCGCAAGGATCCAAATTCAATCACTGGTACCAAAAAAAAAAAAAAAAAAAAAAAAAAAAAAAAAAAAAAAAAAAAAGAAAGAAAAAGAAAAAGAAATTAGCAACACAGGCTACGGGAAAAATGTCCTGGATTTCATTTAAATATATCAGCCACACATACAAATAAATTAAAGAAAGTTGTTTTAAGACTGAAAATTGTGAGGATATGTCCATTCTAAATTTTAATATAAATGCTATTGTTTTTTCCCATGACTAAAATTAAGAAAAAAAACTTGTTCCTTTTAGACATGGTTCTACATAGAACTGCTTAACCAATAACAGTCATGCAGGGTTCTGGAGATTAGCATCTACTCTGCCTTTTTCTATTCCAACAGTGGTAGCAGCACAGTTTGTAATAGCTCAAACTTGGAAGCAGCCCAAATGCCCATCAAAGGGAGACTGGATAAAGAAGATGTGGGTTTTTTCTTTTAACAAAATAGAGTACTAGTCAATCATAAAAAATGAGAAGCTAGGGATATATATATAGCTGTATTGATGCACATTGAGGCCATACTCTTGAGTGTAATAAATAGGACACACATGGGTAAATACCAAGTAGTCTCTCTGTATGAGAAACTGAAAGTGTAAATAAGAATCAGAATGTATAATAGATAATATGAAATAAGAACAAAAGGTCCAAATGGGAAAGTAAAGTGGGAGGGGTGGGGGGGAAAGGAAAAGGAATAAATCTGAGAAAAAGAAATATATGGAAGAAAAGTCTTTGTAAATAGGAAGGGGTGGAAATTTGAAGGGAGAACAGGGTAATGTGGAAAAAATAAGAACCAAAATCAGTCATGTAAAGACACAAATTCCCAATGATGGATGTCAGCATATTGTATACCTAAAATGTACCAATAAAATTAATGGAAAAATGTCATAATATACATCCAACATGATATAGTTCTATTGGGGAAGTTTTCAGACCAAACACTTCCCCTATGAAAACTTATCTTCAAGAGAATAGAAAGCCAAAAGATCTTGTAATATCTGAGACTTTCAATACCCTGAAGGAAGTGAGTGTTTTTAAGACTTGTGACAAAATATAAAATACTGTTAATGCTGCTGCCAGGTATTGTCCAACAAAAAGGCAGAATTCTTAAAACATTATAATGTGTCTTTTTCCGCCTTATTCACCAGATCTGGCACTGTTCTTCTGGTTCTTCTGTAAAGTCAAAATGACCATAAAAGGTAAACATTTTGAATCAGTTCAGGACATCAAGGCACCCATTACAGTGTAAATAAAGACCCAAAAGGGGACTCCCAGAACTTCTTCAGAAAGTGTCCAGGACAATGGGGTAAGTGTTCACAGAGAGGGAGTACTTTGAGGGGGACTAATGGCAATGTGTCTTTTACCCTCATGTTTATTTTATTTAAGAATTCAACATGTCTTTCAACTGTACTTCATATAGTCAGGTCTCAAGCAGATTTTCTGGACTCCAGAATAATGGTGTAATACAGACAATTTGAAAGTTTTCTCCATCCTCAAATTAAACTGCTTTAACACTGCATTTTCAACCAAAATACCACCCCCTCTCCTCCTCTTCCTCCTCCTCCTCTTCTTCTCCTCCCTCTCCCTCCCTCTCTCTCTCCCCCCTCTCCTCTCCCTCTCACTGTATATATCCATTCAAACATGTTTATGTATACCTACTAGACTCTAACACATGTATGTTGACTATATTTGAGTGAACAACACAAATATAATTCTTAGTTTCATGAAATTACATTTATTCGGTACCTACATAGTCACTACCCTCAACAACATCAGAAACACATAATTATAAAAGCCTTGTGCAGTGGTTTGTATGTGTATGTCTGTCTTAAACAATTTGTCCTACTGTAACAGAGCAACTGAGACTGTGTAATTTGAAAAGAACAGAAAATTATTTTCTCCCACTTTGGGAGGCTAGGAAATTTAAGATCAAGGTTCCAATATTTAGTGTCTTGTCAGAGTCAAAGTCTCTAATTCCAAAAGGACACTTTGATGTGCCATCCTCTAGAGGAAAGAACACCGTGTCCACATCGGCAGATGATGGAAGGGAAAAAAAATGGTCAAACTCTCTGTGTAAGCACTTTTGTAAGGGAATTAGTCCATTCATTAGGGCAAAAACCTCATGATCTAAATCATCTCCAAAGCCTCCACTTCCCAAAGCCATTGCATTAAAAATCGCTTCCAGTTGTGGATTTAGCTCAGTGGTTCTGCCACCTGCCTTGCAAGCACAAGGTCCCAAGTTCGATCCCCATTACCAAAAACAAACCCCAAATTAAGTTTCCAACATATAATTTTGAATATTTATTTAGGCCACACCAATATCCCTCCAAAATTCTTATGTTGGTACCCAATAATTTAGGGAAGTGATTAAGCCATGAGTGCTTAAATGAGTGAGAGGTTGAAGGGAGGGGCCCTAGTCCAATTTGTTTGGTCTTTCATCACTTCTACCACTTAAGGACTCAGTGTTTCTTCCCCCTAAAGAACACACTCATAAGATATCATCTTAGACCCAAAGATTGGACCATCTTCTGATACTAAACCTGTCAAAATCTGGATGTTTATCTTCCCGCTTTCAGAACCTGAGAAATAAATTTATATTATTCATAAATTAGCCAGTCTAAAATATTTTATGACAGCAGCAGTGATGGATGAAAACACCTTCCAATAAAATTATTATGAAGACAATGGAAAATCATGGAGACTGTGACAATTTCACCTAAGAAGTAGAATGAAAAAGAACTCACACACTTAATGAAGTAATGTAAGTAAGAATGGCATCCATCATTAACTGAGCACATATAAATAAATATAGTTAAAGTTTGCTGTAATTTCCAAATGCAGCAGGTGTTTCTTTTTACTGAATTTCTATAGAAAATAGTAACTGTACTTTATCTAATTGTTTCTGGCTTTCCTAGGGTGGTATTGAAACAAATATGAGTTGAATGGATCAGGAAGAAGGGGACTCCTCAAAGAGCTACTAAATGACAGAGACAGGCTTCCAAAACTAGTATTTATTCCTACACCAGCCGAGTCAATCAAATACAAGGGACTGGGGATTTAGCTCAGCAGTTCCACAGCCTGACTCACAAATGCAAGGACCCAAATTTGATTCCCGATACCAAAATAGTAATAATAATAATAAATACACCAGAGGGCCAGGAATTTAGCTCAGTGCTACTGCACCTGCCTTGCCAGCACAAAGTCCTGAGTTTGAATCCCAGTACCGGAAAAAATAAGAATACACCAAATGCAGTTCCTGTTCTCTGGGAGCTCACGAGTTATTCAACGTGGTCAGTTTTCTATTATGCACTTACTATGACCATGGAGCTGTCTCAGACTATTTCAAGTTGCTTTATTTCATTAATCTTTACAAAGAGCCTATTAAAATAAGTACAGTCAGCATTTCTTATTTTAAAGATGAGGAAACAAAAGAAAAACAAAACTTGCCTACAGTTACACAACTAATAATGGATACTAAAGAAAGAGTAGAGAATATAAAAAACAATCAAGAATCGTGTGTTAAGATAAAAGGGTTGGCTGGGTATTTAACTCAGGGGTATTGCTACCAGCTTCACAAGCGGAAGGTCTTGAGTTAGATCCCTGGCACCCGAAAATAAATAAATAAATACATATATACATACATGGGTTACCGGCGACAGACAACTTATAGAAAATTGTCCTTAAAACTTTGTTTTATTCTCTTTCCAATAGAAAGCAGAGCATTCAAGCAGACAGTAGTTCATTGAGTCATTTTCCATCTATAACACTAGAAGGTACATTTGTTTCACGTTCATTTTCTATCAGTTCCATCCTCAACTCTCTTGGTCCAGTGTAATACCATACTGTGTAAATGTAGCCATGCTACTTACATCTGGAGAGGGGTGACCCCAGGTAGCAAATAGAGATTAATTCAGCCCTCACACTTTCTCTCTGCAGTTAACCTACGATCCAGATTTCAGCAACAATTGAAGTAGCTTTTTGTCCTATACATTAATACAGGCCTAGTTCTGGCTCTGCTATTGATAAGTATTTAACATTACTTTAGAAAGCGAGGACACGTCATATAAATTAGATAGATGATGAACAGATATAGACCACAGATATATATGGCAGATATTAGATAGGTAGATTGATTGATTGATTGGACAGAGAAGCCATTTTCTGGGGACAGACACTGGAAGAACTTAAGAGCAGGAAAGAAGCCGAGATGGTTGAGTTATACGGAAATGATTACAAACCACCAAAATGCTTTGGCACACACAGTTAAACTACTTAATGTCAAGACACTTATTCTAAGGAATTATAACATCACCCCAAATGGGGCTGCAGATGCAACTCAAGGGTAGAGTGCTTGCCTAGCATTCACAGGACCCTGGGTTCTGTTCCCAGCATGCAAAGAATTCCCAAAAGTGGCTTATGAGTCATAGTCCAGGAATTAGTAAAAAAGGGCTACACCAAAAATATTTTAGGGACTATAATAAATTGTTCTTTTAAATCATTACTGTAGGATAGTTATTTTTTATTTAATTGAGTTTATTGGTGCATTTTAGGTATACAGTACAGTTATATTCAACACTGGGATCTTGTTCCTTTACATGACAGATCTTGGTTCTCATTTTTCCCCATTCCCCTGCCCTGCCTTCACCCCCTCCTCCCCTCCCCATTTACAAACATTTTATTTCCATTTTTTCATTTTCTTATATTTTTTCTCTTCCCTTAGTCATAGGATAGTTATTTTGAACTATTAATTTCTGCACTTTTCTGAAAAACATATAAAATCTAATCTATATATATGTGTGTTTGTGTGTGTGTGTGTGTGCATATGCCTGAAGTGAATGTAAAAAATATGAAGTAGAATAGCTAAAAAGAGCACAGAAGTAATGAAATTAGGTTAGAAGAAGCAAAACAGAATTTCCTGAAATATAGTGACAAAACTGATAGTGGATACTCTTTCCTCTAGGATGTATGTGGAAGTTCATTCTACAAAAACTTTTCCAAAGTTTCAAAACATAACTGTAACCTGAAAGTCAACATCAACAATAATCAAGACAGCCTCTCTGGTTGAAACAATCAATCTGTGAAATTTTTGTTGAAACAGAAACATTTCTAAAAGTTATGTTTTTCACCGAAAATTGGAGCAAATTATAGCTATCTAAATTATGAAATATAGGGTGTTAGCACTTAGACAACATTAACTGAAATTTCCATATTTTTCACTCAAAAGTAAAATTTCTACATACGTATCCATAGATGAATACATTGAATAGGGAGAGTAAATATTGCTGGGACCAGGACTCTTAAATCCAGTGATCTTCCTCTAAGTGCCTTTATTTCAGGCACTAAGATCCAGTAGGATAGGATCAGCAAGGGCTCTTTTTCAGTAAAATTTTTTTTTATTGAGTTTATTGGTACATTTAGGGATACAGTACAGTTACATTCATTGTTGGGATCATGTACCTTTACATGGCAAGTCTTGATTCTCATTTTTTTCCCCTTACCTCTGCCCTCCCTTCACCCCCTCCTCCCCTCCCCATCTACAAACACTTTATTTTCATCTTTTCATTCTCTCACATTTTTTTCTTTTCCCTTTTTGTTCTTCCCCTACGTATCACACCTTCCCTACACCTTTAGCTCCTTTCCTCCCATTTCTAAATGTCAGTAATCTTATTAGAATCTTATGCATTGTTGCAGAATATTCACACCAGGGAAACTATTTGGTATTTACACATGTGGGACTTATTTATTTCACTTAGGAGTATATCTTCAATATGTATCCATTTTCCTATGAATGAATCTATTCTCTCGCTCTTTATGGCTGAGTAATATTCCATTTTATAGAAAAACCACAACTTCTTTATCCAGTTTCCAACGGATGGGCAAATAGGTTGTTTCCAAGATTTAGCTATTACAAACTGTGCCGCTATAAACATGGGTGCACATACTTCTCTGTGATATGATTCTTTTAGTTCTCTTGGAAAGATACCCAACAGAGGGATGGCTGGGTCAAATGGAACCTCCAGTCCAAGCTCTTTGAGGTATCTCCATATTGATTTCCATAGTGGTTGCACTAGTCTGCACTCCCACCAACAATGGAGGAGGGTTCCTTTCTCCCCACAACCCCGCCAACATTTGTTATTGTGTGATTTCTTGATAGCAGCCATTCTTTGTGGGGTGAGGTGGAATCTCAGTGTTGTTTTCATCTGCATCTCTCGAATGACCAGTGATGTGGAACATTTTTTCATATATTTTCTTGCTGCTTTCACTTCTTTGTATGAGAAATGTCTGTTCATTTCGGATGCCCATTTTTGGATCGGGTCTTTATATTTGGGGGGACTGATTGTTTTGAGTTCTTTATATATCCTTGATAATAGTCCTTTGTCTGAGGTACAGCTGGTAAAAATTTTTTCCCACATTGTAGATTGTCTCTTAGTTCTGCTAATGGTTTCTTTTGAAGTACAGAAGCTTTTTAGTAAGATGAGATCCCAGTTGTTGATTCTTTCTGCTAGTTCCCGTGCTACTGAGGATTTGTTCATAAAGTCTTTTCCTATACCAATGTCTTCCAGAGTTCTGCCTAACTTACTTTCCAGCAAGTTTAATGTTTCTGTTTTAATATTTAGATCTTTAATCCATTTGGATTTTAATTTAGTGCATGGCGAAAGATAAGGGTCTAATTTTAATCTGTGGCAGGTTGATATCCAGTTTTTCCAACACCATTTATTAAAGAGGCTATCTTTCCTCCAGTGGTTACCATGAGCTCCTTTGTCAAAGATGAGGTAGCTGAGTACATCTGCATTTGTTTTTGTGTCTTCCAGTCTGTTCCATTGATCCTCAGGCCTATTTCTTTGCCAGTACCATGCTGTTTTTATCACAGTGGCTTTGTAGTATAGTTTCAAATTGGGAATTGTTACACCTGGTGCCATGTGACTGTTGCCTATAATGGCTTTTGCTATTCTAGGTCTCTTGTGGTTCCAAATGAATTTTTGGATTCTTTTTTCTAGTTCTGTGAAATATAGTGTTGGAATTTCAATTGGCATTGCAATGAATCAGTAAAATTTTGAAGAAGACACAGTTAGGCCTCAGGTTTCCTGCCCAATATCTCACTCCCCTTCGCCATGCATTCCCCTCAGTCCACAGGCTCAACACTACTGTGCTCTGTGCCATCCTACCCTTCCATCAGTGTTTCATGAACATACACATGTCATCCTGCTCCCCAGGGTTGCTACACTGCACGATGCTAGATAATTAAGTAGATAAATAAAATCACTAGTAGTGGAATATCCAGCCTTAGGAAATGTCCTGAAGCCAGGTATGGTGATACATACCTGTAATCCCAGCACTGTGGGAGGCAGAGATGGGAGGATTGGAAGTTTGAGCCCAGTCTATGCAAGTTAGTGAAAACTTGTCTCAAAAGAAAAAAATTAAAAGAGGGCTAGAGATATAGCTGAATATGAAGGCCCTGGGTTTAATCCCCAGTATTAAAAAGAAAGGAAGGAAGGAAGGAAGAAGGAAGGAAGAAAGGAAGGAAGAAAGAAAGAAAGAAAGAAAGAAAGAAAGAAAGAAAGAAAGAAAGAAAGAAAGAAAGAAAGAAAGAAAAGAAAAACTCCAAAGTGAAGGGAATAACATTTGCATTTTCTCGAATTCAAATGGTTTCACATACAATTTTTCTATTCTGGTGACACACATATCTTTGATATTTTTTGCAATCCCAAAGGTTAAATTCAAGCTAGTATTTTTACAGAGCCTAATGCAAGTGATGAGTACAGAGTCCCAGGTTGGCTCACCAATGAAAACTGCAATAAGGCTATTTCAAGCAACATATTGACACAATGGATTGGCAGTCAAATCAATCACTCATTACCTGACCTCTGACTAGACAAAAATCTATATCACTAGCAAATCAGGCTCCAATCTTCGACCAGAAAAAAGAGAGAAAAAAAAAAACTTCCAGAGCATTAACCAGTTGAGATATCAGAACAAATTACCATAAAATTTAATAAGATGTATAATCACTGATTCTCTCCCACAAGTGCATTAGTACACTTATAGATAAAGTTCTAAACATAACAATCAAGCAACCTCAACTGCAGAAAGAATGCTAAAACTTCCTTTCATATTTGCCGAGAAAGCATCTTTGAATATGGATCAATCATACTCCTTACTCCCTAATAACATGTTTCTATATTACTACTATTCAGAACAGTTGTTTTCTCTGCCCCAAATTCTAAAGAAAGGAATACGGCTCATGTCACTAGAACATATTGCCGTGAAGTTATTTCTTACCATATATATAAATTGAATGTTTTCTGCTTATTACAAGACTGCCATTTAAACATGTTTTTAAAACATATCGCAGTCATGCAGGTACTTAATGTTAAGCATAGTTTTCATAATATACACGATAAGCTTGTCTTAAAGTTCTTTGAGAGGATTAATTAGTAAGGCTCTTCAACCTACATAAATAATACACAGCAAGCATCCTACTTAAGAAAAATGTCCATGTGCCCTTCAATATCCATATTTCTCTTGGCAAGCCTATAAACTCATTTGTGCACTTTCCTACAATAACAGCCAAATTTTCCTGCAGTGAGCATAAATCTTCATATCTTTTTAAAACTCTGTCTTCAAAAGTTAACCTGCCGGGTGTGGTGGCGCACGGCTATAATCCCAGCACTCCAGAGGCTGAGGCAGGAGTTTCGCTGTGAGTTGCAGACCAGCCTGGGCTACACAGTGAGTTCCAGGTCAGTCTCAACTACACAGTGAGACTCTGTCTCAAAAAGACAAAAAAGTTAATCTATGCTTTGAAAATTGGTTTTCCAACTCTGCCAACTGAAAGCTTAACTAGCATACTAGAGGGAGAAACCTAGTTCTGTTTCCATTCAAGTTCAATATTTAATGGGAAAAGAGATAATTCCACTTGTATCAATTTCGAATGAGGTCCGAGTCCCTTATTTCTTAGTTAATATTTAGTATGTCAGTGCATGTGCTCCATGTAGAGTGAAACAAAATGGCTGTCAGCGTTTATCTTCCTGATGCTCTCCAACTGTTAACACACAGTACTCTCTGGCTTATTGAGCAAGTTAATGTAGCTGCCTGGGTGATGCATTGTTGCAGTTAGGAGCAGAGCACTAAGCATTGAGTTCTTTAAAAGTGTTTGGTTGTAGGCACATGTCCACAATCCTAATAAGGAAAGAACAAAATTTCTCCCCAGTCCGTTCCTAGTGTTAATAGCATTAAATACACCAAATTACCACTGGGAAGTTTGAGGGAACAATGGATCACATAAAAAGCAAGAGAATTTGGTAATATTTTATTCTCTGTAGTCCAACCAATATGCCTCTTATTATAGCAATTAAACTTTCTGGTTTGAATGTGATTTTTTCTTTCAGAATACTTTAGTACACTAGTGTGTGCTTATTAAAGTATGAAAATACAATTATAATCATGCAATGCATTTAATGTGCAGTCAATTGGATTATCATCTGGTCTAAAACCATAATATCCACTTAATTGAGGGAGAGTGTGTGCAAGAGAAAGAGATGCTGTCCAGGGCATAATTGAAAGCTAACAGGATGTTTCATTACTACCCAGATATGATCTAATTCAACCTATAATTTTATACTATGAGGAAAAAAAGAATTCTTTATGTTCTGTTAATGTTGAAGAATTTTTATTGTTTATAATGTATTCTGTAAAGGTAATAAATTGTGTCATTTTCTATTTGATTTCTACCCTCTATCTAATCAGTTTGTGAATAACGAGGAGGATAATGAAGTGGCTTATGCAATCTTGAATACACATAGAAACAGACAGCATCACAAATCTGCCTGCCTATTACTTTCAGTGAAGCTAATAATCAAAAGTGCCTCTTATAAAACGCACTGCCTATTATAGCTTCAGAGAACTCAGAGGGCATTTCAGAGGACTGCTATGCATAACTGTTCATGAAGGTCAAAATAATAAATACAGCCAAGAATGTGTCTTCCCAGGGAAAGGGTGGATTTTCAGCTTTTGCAAGGGCTCATGAGTTCATGACACAGCACTATTATAGGATGACTGGAACAACCCAAAGAAGTCCACTCAAGAAAGGGAAGAATTCCTCTAAGTGATTACAGGAAGCCATTAGCACAATTGGGCTCCTTCAGCTCTATAATTTCAGTGGTTTCCAAATACACTAATTAGAATTTTATTCAGTTACCATAAACAATAATAGCTTGAAATTGATTTATTTCACATAAATATGCAGCTCAGTGGATCAGGATAGTATAGGTGCTCTAAAATAGAAGTCATAGGGCCTTATTATTCTTTCTCAACATAGTTTTTTCAATTCAAGATCCAAAATGGCTGCTTCGGCTTCAGACAGAACCTCTGCATTCAAGCCAAAAAGAGACAAAAATGAAGGGTTTATGGCTCTCCTGTTAGCATTCTGAGGTGATGTACATCACTTTTGCTTATAGCCCAATGGCCATAATTGAGGAACATAGCCACTCATAGTTGCATAGGAGGCCATGGAATGAAATCACCAGTCAGGTACCTGTATAGATGACTAAAAGTTACTTGAGCATGTAGGAAGGTGAAAATGGATACCAGAAACCAACTAGGAGTCCCTATCAGAACATGTGATCCGTGAAGCTTACGTAACCTCACAGTTATTGTTAGGGACCTGACGCTGCCATCACAGGCTGCATTTTCCTGGTGCTTCTTGGCTCTTAAAGACCTCATGCTCTTATCTTTAGTTTCGCTTCCCCACAAGGCCACAGCGGTCTGGAGAGAGGTGAAACCTGTTTCTCCAGGACCAAACCCATAAAGGGCAACCTGGTCTGTGATAGGTTAAAGGTAGCCCACTCCTCATAGATAAGCAGTAGCCCAGCCCCAAATCAATAAAAGAACCTTCCTTTCTTTGTTCCTCTCTCTCCTTATCTCTCCTCCTCTCTCCTGTCTCTCTCCTGTCTCTATTCTTCTTTCTCTCTCTCTCTCTCTCTCTCTCTCTCTCTCTCTCTCTCTCTCTCTTCCTTCTCTCCTCTGTCCCTGACTGCCTTCCCTAATAAAATCTGTCAGACCTCTCAGTGTGTGGCCTAGCTGCTGAGCTTCGCTGTGCCTCTACAGTTATGGTAAAGGGACTACAAACTCCTCTTTGGACCAAATATTAGCCACTCACTAGTCCAATTATTTAAATACAGGATGACCAAAAATTGCATATTTCCCTTAATTTTTATTAGATAATATACCAGGAAATATACAAACGAAATTTGATCAAATTTATTCAATACAAGAATCAACTGTTATATATGACACCTGTCCAAGAGACGGTCAGGATAGCTAGCAAGTAAACAAATGAGCTGACCCACTGAGGCTAGTGGTAAACTGTTAAGTGGTTAAACATGGAACAAATAATGCATGCACCAGAAATCAAAGCCAAGACATATGACACACAACTGGATCATAAACCTGATTTTATATTTAACCTGAAAAATATAACACACCTTCTGAACTCATGAAGGATAGAAAGACTTCAATTTGCCTCATTTGTGAGGAAAAAAATTCCATCTTTTGTTTTCTATTGCCTACTTCCTCATCCCACAGAAGTTACCTCATACATGCTGTTTTTCCTTTTGAAACCCCGAGATATGAGAATGAGTTAGATGTATTCCATAAAAAGGTTTTTGCAGATTGAAAAGTAAAGATTAAATTTGGCTCATTAATATATCCTTGTGGAGGAATTCTCATTGAAAAAAAGTGTATTTAAAACAGTTATGTGAGAAAAGTAATACATAAAAAATTTATTCTTCCATAAGTACACATAATATAGTGCAGGGGTATCACAGAGAAATTTATAATATTGGCATAAGGAGTTAATATGCAACTGAAAGTACATCTCCTAGCTACATAATGAAACAGTAGAAAGTAATCACTATTTAAAAGTGCATGGCATAGGCAAAATGAATAGGGTCATTTTCATAATGTCTTCGTGGGTTATGAGCCAAATCTTCCCTGAGACTATGAAAAAAATGAAAATGAAGAAGTTACTCAGTCTCCCGAAGCTTCTCTCATATGTAACTGCACAATTAGCCAGGGATAATATCCAATTGCTTCGAAACTACCTGTATTCTTGCACAGTAAAATAAACGAGTTCATAGCAGCATCTGACAGCAGTACTGCAAAGGCATTTCCTTTAGAGATGACCTTTACTTTTTAGATGAGAAAACTGAGGGTTAGAAAAGGGAGGCAACCTGCCCAAGGTCACACATCAGGAGAGGAGCAGAGATGAATCTAAAGGCCAGTGCTATTTTCAGAACACTTACATAGTCCTATCATGATTTGATGGTCATAAATACTGATTTTTCAAAGTCCTCTGAAATCTGAAATGTTAGATACCAAAGCTCATTCTGTGACAAAAGTAAGCGTAATTTCAATTTGTATCTCTGTCTAATATACCTGCCTGCCCCCTATCCAGTAAGAAAAATGAACAAAATTGAACTGAATCAAAATAATCAGAAGTTTAGCTGTCAGGTGAGACAGCTGGGCCATCATTTGGTCTTTTGTTCTGGGTACAATGGGGTGCAACAAACAGAATGTCACTTCAAGTGACCACAATTGCAATGTACAAAATTTAAGGTTGTAAGGAGTATGATGCTATGTGCCACAATCAAACCTTATGTTTAGGATTATTTCTTGTTTTAAAACCATTTCTGAAGATAATGTGTAAAATTAGAGGTTATTTTCACTATTTCTAAAATACAACAAGGATAAAGATGGGAAAAGGAAGATTATCCAAAATTTCTAAATCTACAAGATTTTATACCTGATTGTAATGATCTACTTATTATTTAAAAGAAACATATTTTTAAAAAATAAAAGCATAACACCATTCCTTTAAAAACTTCTTTGTAATGAAAAGATATTTCTCAGACAAAGAAGTAAAAGCAGCAAAAATATATGTAAATACATTCCACATCACTGGTTGTTTGAGAAACGCAGATGAAAACAACCCTGAGATTCCACCTCACCCCAGAAAGAATGGCTGCTATCAAGAAATTAATCAATAGAAAATGTTGGTGGGGTTGTGGGGACAAAGGAACCCTTCTCCATTGTTGGTGGGAGTGCAGACTGGTGTGACCACCATGGAAATCAATATGGAGATACCTCAAACAACTAGGTTTAGAGGTTCCACTTTACCCAGCCATCCCTCTGCTGGGTGTCTTTCCAAAAGAATTAAAAGAATCATACCACAGTGATATATGCACACCCACGTTTATAGTAGCACTGTTTTTTTTCTTTTTATTGAGTTTATTGGTACAATCTAGGTATACAATACAATTACACTCATCATTGGGATTCTGTACCTTTACATAATAGATCTTGGTTCTCATTTTTTCCCCTTGTCCCTGCTCTCCCTTCACCCCCTCCTCCCCTCCCCATTTACAAACACTTTATTTCCATTTTTTCAGTTTCTCATATTTTTTTCCTCTCCCTCATTACCTTTCCCCCACCCTTCCCACTTTCCCTACACCTTTAGCCCTTTACTTCCTATTTCACATTATTAATTATCTCATTAGGATCCTGTGTAGCAGCACTGTTTTTAATAGCTAAAACTTGGATACAGCGCAATTGAGCATTAGTTGGAGACTGGATAAAGAAGATGTGGTTTTTCTATACAATGGAATACAACTCAGCCATAAAAAAATTTGAAACTAGTCATTCATAGCAAAACAGGTGCATATTGAGGTCATACTCTTAAGGGAAGTAAATAAGTCACACATGTGTAAATAACAAATAGTTTCTCTGGTGTGAAAAACTAAAAGTGTAAATAAGATCCCAGTGGTATAATTGACAATGTGAAATAGGAAGAAAAAGGCTAAAGTTGTAGGGGAAGTGGGAAGGGTAGGGAAAGGAAATAAGGGAAAGGAAAAAAATAAGAGAAAAATGAAAAAAATGGGAAAAAGTTTTTGTAAATAGGGAAGGGAGGATGGGGGTGAAGGGAGGGCAGGGGTATGGGGGAAAAATGAGAACCAAGACCTGTCATGTGAAGGTACAAGATCCCAATGATGAATATAACTGTACTGTACACCTAAAATGTACCAATAAACTCAATGAGAAAATAAACTGCTTTTAAAGATGTACTTGAAGAAAATTATGTGCAAAGTTCTATAGTTGTATTAATGTTAAATAAACTATGAACTGGCAAAAAAAACTCAGAACAGAAACAATCAAACTGGTATCTTTGTCTTGCAATGCCAGATAATCACTTTAGCTGCATTTTACACAAACATTGGGTAACATGGCACTGAATATGTCCTTTAACAAAAATAATTATCTTATTAGCATGTTTTGACAACTTAAAATGAAAATGTTCTTCAACAAATATGCATGAAGAGTAAAGGATTTATGCTAGCCAGTTTTTAAAAATTTACACATGCTAAAAGTACCATTAGAAAAACAGGTCAAAACCAATTTGATTTGCAGCCAAAAAGAAGCAAAAAGAACCTGAAACAACTCAAAAAACAAAAAAGAATAAAATGTATAAATAAAGGCTTTTAGAAAGCAGATTATCTAGCAATACAGGGCAGCCGTGATAGACATAGAGAAGAAAATTAAGATGAGTACTGTAACTCCTCCAGTTTAATAGCTTGAAATATTTATTTATAATTTGTAGCCATGAAACTGAAAACCTAAGAAGAGACCTACGATATTTTGTGTTGAGAACAAGCTAGAATCCAAGAAGTACAAGGCAATTAGAGTTCATGGGAGAAAGCCAAAGTTGCTAAATTCCCAGTGAGTATGGCAAAGAGGTCCCTACTCATAGATCAGAAGCCAAGAGTATTGCACCCCAATATTTCTCACAGAAACTTCTCCCTAGGGCATGGATTCCACACTTAGTAATACAAGCCAAGAAGTCCAGGAACTGCCACCCTACACATTGCTAAGCTCAGGGGCTAGTAGCACATATGGAAAGCAAGCTCTAAAAAATTCCTAAAAACATTTACTTCATTTTGAAATAAGATCATTTCCCCAAGGGCAATCTCAAAAAAAAAATAACTCTTTTGAATTAAAAGCAACTAGCCAAATCATAGACAAATTAGCTCACAAGACAGAAGCAGGGAAAGAGAACTCT
The DNA here is from genome assembly GCF_012274545.1 of Fukomys damarensis. Taxonomy (NCBI): domain Eukaryota; kingdom Metazoa; phylum Chordata; class Mammalia; order Rodentia; family Bathyergidae; genus Fukomys; species Fukomys damarensis. The sequence goes on along the minus strand of NW_022900951.1, from coordinate 116,767,798 downwards.
ACACTGAGCCCTACGTGGATGTGAACAAATGTGAAAAATTATCTGTTCAGATATTATTGAGTAAGATTATGGTGCGATTTATAACTCAGGGTATTGTCAAAGCAAAACCAAATCAAACTGAAGAAATTGGCCACTGCTTAGTGGAATTTAACAGTGGAATGTAATAGAAAAGAAGCACACAGGTTAACAGACAGGAAAAGAAACAATAATAGAGAGAATTCTCACACCAGAGGAATAATAAACTTTACTAAAATTACATACCCAAGTCACAAAACAAAGCAACAAAGGACAATTCCTGGCATTGATAGGTGAAAGTCAATATCTATTGTTACTATAACAAAATATTTCAAACTTCCCACCTCTTACTATTCTTGGTATCTTCTGAAAGAGTTAGACATAGTATTGCAGGGAAACATGTATCATATTACAGTGATACATGCATGCCTATAGTACCACAAATCATAATCCATAAATCTTGGAAGGAGGTAAATGCCCATTAACACATAGAAGGATACATAAATTGTAGTATATATACAATGGAGTTCTCTTCAGCCATAAAGAAGGATAAATTTGTGTCACTGGTAGGAAAAAGTGATGGATCTTGAGACCATAATGCTACATAAAATAAATCAGGGAAAGTTAAATATGGCATGATTTCTGTGACATAAGAAACCCAAAGTACAAATAATTCAAAAGGCAAAATAACAGATAGATTGTAGGAAACAGGGAGGTAGACACTGTAAAGATGCAAAAGGGATTTGGGGATGGGGAGAGACAGGAGTGCAGAAAGGCAAAGGGAAGCAAATAATTGTGTGTGTGTGTGTGTGTATACAAGAAGAATGAAATTATTAAGTATCATAAACATATGCTGATACAAAGAAACTGAAAAACCCTATTTAAACAAAAATTATGATATGAGACAAATTAATGAACATATGATCCATATTTATGAAAAAAATGAACAACAAGAATAACCTGTTAGGCTTGTGCTTGCTACAGCAGTACATATACTAAAAAAGATTTATCTATGAGAAAAATTTTATGTTACATTTAAGACTTCAAAGTAGATATAATAAAATGTTCAAAGCACTAATAGAAGTCATACTTGAAAAAATATTAAGAGAATGTGTCAGGACAATGCTCATCAAAGAGTGGCTATTAATACAAATTATGAAAAAGAAAGAAATAGAAACAACTGAATGACCAACAAAAATCAAACTGAAAAATTCAGTAAAAGGACACAATTGTACACTTGAATTGAGAGGCAAATCAGATATTCAAATATAGGAAATCGATGTTATGCAGCCTAAATAAGGAAAGAAAATAAATAATGAATTGTGGCATACTTTTAATGGTGTGTGATAGAAGTAGCAGATAAAGAGGGGCCGCTCAACAACCCTGAGCAATGCACTGAAAGAGGTACACACAGACCCATAGTAAAGATATTGAGATGCAAGAAAAAATAATGAAAGTGCTGAGAGAAATTGGCCCATTATATTCAAGGACACCCCAGCATAATTAGCAACTGACTTCTTCTTGGAAGCCTGAAGGCAGTGCTCAAAGAAATGTAGAAATTAAGGAAACAAACCAAATCAACCAAGAATCCTATATCATCAGACTTATCTTTCTAAAAGCAGGTAAAATAAAAGCATGCTTAGATAAAAAGAGAGACATTTAATTTTTTGGATAATCACATTACAAGTAATTCTAAAATAACTTTTTAAGGAGAGAAGAAGTTAAGGATTTATGGAAATCAAACCCCTTCCAAAAACGAAAGAGCATAGGAAAGCATAATTATGTACTTAAAAATATGCTTTGTTCTTCTTTCTTCTCTTAAAAATTACTCAAAAATGTAGTAACATTCATTAAATAAATTGAAAACTACGTTAGGAAATATGCACTTGGTGCAAAATACAGAAATTAAAGAGGGATGAAGAGAACAAAAACATACTATAAATACAGAAAATAAAAAAGTAATACAGTGGCTATATATATTCAACTATATCAATAACACTCTTTGTGTGTGAATTACATAATCCAATCAAATAACAAAGACGATAGGGTAGATAAATTAAAAGGATTAAGAATAGAAGAGTAACACAAAAGCAAAAGGAAAAGCACTGAAAGTTCTGAAATAAAGAGTGAAAGTAATCTTACTGAAATAAACAGATAAGGTAATACTAATAAAAATTGCACTCCTCCATATTCGAAAACACAGATGAGATTATAAAACTTTCAGAAGAATAAAAATCACTAAACAAGCACTACAAAAGTAGAAAATCTGAATAGACCTATATGAATTAAAGATATTAAATGTGTAATTTAAAACTTCCTAACAAGGAAGGGAAAGCCAGAACCACAATATTTTACTAATGCAAACACTTGCAGAAGTATTATCAGTAAACCTTCTTGAAATATTCCAAAAGTAAAAGAAAACAAAACACTTCCTTATTCTGTAAATATGTGATTACCATTATACCAAGCCCAGAGAAAGATGTCAGAAAACAAAACTATATTTCAAATATTTGTACAACCATAGATACCGAAATTCTCAACAATATAGTTTAGCAGTATACTAAAAAGGATTATATATCAAGGCCAAGTGAATTTTTCCTAAGAATGTTAGCCTGGGCTGACATACAAAAATACATTGATGTGATATACTGTTTTAGCAGAATTAAAGAAAAGCTGACACCTCTTCATGATAAAAACCAGGGGCTGGGAGTATAAGAGAAACTTTTCAACATGGTAAATGACAGCTGTGGAAGAAAACTCCCAGAAAGCTAATATATTCAACTGCAAAAGACTAAATGTTTTCCTCCTAAGATCAGGTGTAAGACAAGTGTATCTAATTCTATTAAACATTTTCCTGGAACTTTTGAGTGAAGAAAAAGAAATAAAGGGCTTCCAAATTAGAATAGGGAAAATTATTTCTGTTGACAGATTAAATGATGTTAGAGAAAATCATAATGATTCCAGCGCACAATACTTCAACTAAAATACTAATTCAGCAGAATGGAAGACACAATAACACCACACAAAAATCAGTACATTTCTATACACATGAAAGAGACGATCTGAAAAGGAAAGTAATAAAATAATTAAGTCTAAATCATTGAAAAAAATGTTTTTATCAAAGAGATATATAACATATATTGAAATTTAGAGAACAGTGCTGATGGATCTTTAAAAAATTAAATAGAAACATACAAGACTTAACATTGTCAAAATGATACTACTCCAAATCATCCATCAACTCAACAGAATCTATATGAAAAATCCCGCTGACCTTTGGGACAGAAGTGAAAAAAACTAATCCTCAAGACTGTGTGCAATCACAATGGTCTCTGAATAGCCATAATAATTTTCAAAAAGAAAGAACAGAATTAGATGGCTCACAATTTCTGATTCTCAAAACTTATTATACAAAGTTATACTAATCAAGACAGAATGTGACTGGTGTAAAAACAAAGGCATATAAATCAGTGGAATACATTTGAGAGTCCAGTGGAATACAATTGAGAGTCCAGAATAAACTCTCATATTTAGGTTGACTTTTCAAAGAGGATTCCAAAAAAGTCAGTGATGAATGAATGTATGAGCCATTAAAAAAATTATACTGGTACAATTTTATATTCACAATAGAAAAGAATAAAGAGACATACCTACCTCACACCATATACCAGCATTGACTCGCAATCCATAAAAATCTAAATGTAGCAACAAAAATTATAAAATAGAGAAAAACACAAGTGTCACAAATATGCAACTACGGGTATCACGGAGGATGAAAATATTTCCAGAGAGGAGTTTTAGTTCAATCTACAGAGAGGAGACCCAGAAGCACTACTTATCTACCACCAAGAGCACCCAACCATCTGGGAGAAGAAAAAAGCCAACAAGCTGAGAATTCTCTGGCTTTTATTTAGAATATCAGTGTAATGGGCTGGGGATTTAGCTCAGCGGTTTGATGGCCTGCAGTGCAAGCGCAAGGACCCAAGTTCAATCCCCAGTACCAAAAAAAAAAAAAAAGAAAGAAAGAAAGAAAGAAAGAAAGAAAGAAAGAAAGAAAGAATATAAGTGTAAGGAAAAAAAACAAAAGAAAAAGCAGTTTGGGCCAGAGCTGTCTGAAAGCTAGGCAGTTTGTCCAGGGGAAAAGGGAAGGACATTGGCCAGAAACAACATGCTGCACTACTTTTGTTGTTTCATCATTTGAATCTCACACTGCCAGTGTGCTTTTGCCCCATAGTTTAACCATTCACTCCTCACAGAGCCTATGTGCTGTTGTCCCACAGTTTAAGCATGCCGTTTAATCATTCACTCCTGGCCATGTCCCTCACACATACGTGCTAATATTTCATGACTTTCTTTCTTTCTTTCTTTCTTTCTTTCTTTCTTTCTTTCTTTCTTTCTTTCTTTCTTTCTTTCTTTCTTTCTTTCTTTCTTTCTTTCTTTCTTTCTCTCTTCTTTTTGGTACCAGGGATTGAACTTGGGTCCTTACACTTGCAAGGCAGGCCACAGAACTGCTGAGCTAAACCCTGGCCCATCATGACTTTAGATTGGGTAATATGAGACAAAAAAAAAAAAACAAAACTCGTAAACAACAAAAGCAAAAATACATAAATTGGAATTATCTAAAATAAAAACCTTTCTCATAAGAAAACACTGTAACCTGAGGGGGAAAAAGAGCCTACATAATTGAGAATGCATTTCTAAATCATATATCTCATAGTATCATAGTATTTCATAGTATCTATAATATACGAGAACATTTAGAACTTGACAACAAAAACATCAAAAAAGTTTCAAACAATGCCACACTATGATAGCACTTCACAACCACATGAATGGCTAGGTTGTCAAAGACTTTTAAAAATTTGAACATTCACTCACTGCTGATATAAATATAAAATTTGCAGGTGCCATGGAAAAGACTTTGATAGTTCCCTAATATAGATTTGATAGTTCCCTAGTACAGATGGCCATATGACCCAGCAACAGCACTTCTACAAGTAGTTGTACATGGATATTTATAACATTACTGTTCACAATCCTAAAAGTTGTAAACTTTGATAAGCAAAATGAAGTATGTCCATATGGTATAATATTAATCAACCATAAAATTAAATGATTAAGTGAATTTCCATTCCTTCTCTCCTACCCAGAGATGAGGCACGTGGGCCTAGTATTTCCAACTCTCTAATTGCTTGAATGCGACCATCCCCCAACAAAACATTCTTCAGGATCCCCCAGCCACTGGGCATCTCATTAGCATTAGCAGCTGTGCTTCAGGAAGAACGCATAGGGCAGAGAATAACATATACAGTAGTCTTTATCTACTAAGTATATGTTCCAAAACTCCCATTGGCTGCCCAGAGCCATGGATAGCACTGAACTCTATATATACTTGTCTTCTCCTACACACAGTTATTTGTGAAAAAAGTTTAATGTATAACAAAGCACCATAAGAGATTAACGACCTCTAATGTTAAGGTAGAGTAATTATCAAAATATACCTTAATAAAATTACAGAGATATGATCCTTTCTGAAAATATTTTGATGCACTGCACTTAGCCTTCTTGCGCTGAGATGATAAAATGCCTATAGGATGAGACGAGATGACAGAGAGGAGTGGGAGATGAGATGAGGCGAGAATGACTGCTATTGATCTGATGACACATTACAAGAACAATCATCTAGCCATGATGATGTCAGTGGCTGGGCACCCTTGAGAGTTGATCTTTTTGCAAAACTTCTGGAGGAACACTGCAATCACAAGTTGTCTTTCTTTTCAACTTATCAGTGTGCTGCTGCAGGGGCTGTGATTTTTCGGTGATCACACAAAATGCTCATTCTGTGACTTTAATGCCGCATTCTGACAGAGCAGTACGGTCCACAGTTTTATACTTCAGTGTCTATGCAATTCAAAACACTTCAGAAAATTTTGGTAATTTCCACACTGGTGGTTCTGCTCCCACTTATTCATTTTCCTCTTCCTCTGTAGATGACCCAACAAGATTTTTCAACTCGTCATTTGTTAACACTACTTGATGTTTTAATATATTCTTCCACTTCTTCACCAAGCATGTTGGCAAGTCCCTCTTCTCCAGTTTGTCTTGTTATGTGAATGGTTTTGCTAACTTCCTCATCGATTTCTGGGAAGCCTTTAAAATCATTCAGAACTTTACCCCATAAATTCTGTCACTGGGTATTTATAACTTCTGCTCTTAACTCGTCCATTCCAGCAGCTTTGATGAATGTCACTGTGTCAGCAATATGGCATGATTTCCAGCACTGTATTATGTTCCAATTAGGATCTACATTGATTGCTGATGGAATGTGACTAACTAACAAGGGACCATATGTGACCCTGACAAACCAACAAATGCCCTGGCCAAGGGGCTAAAACAATGAAACTTTATTTGTAGGTAAGACTACAACCTCAATATTTCCATTTTTATACTAAAGAGATTTAGGATGGCAGGGTATATTGTCTATTATTAACAAGATTTTAAATTCCATTCTTTTTCTTCCAAGTATTTTTTTCACTTGGAAGGCCCATTTATGGTTTCATTTATGGAACTAGTCATTCCATAAATAAGAGGGCTGTCACCCACACTTTCTGGCACACGTATTGCCATAACACAAACAGATAATTTTTGTTTTTGTCTGGGAGAGTGCATGAGTTCTTTGCTCTGTACTTTACTCCTTATCTTATCACATACACTGTACCATTGCTAAATAGTACCACAGTTATTCTCTTTGCATGTTTAATGCCCCGATGCCTCCTTTTATCTTTTTGAATGTAGGTTTTGTAGGACACTTCCTTACTTCTGAAAGAACCCAGTTTCTTTACAATCAAAAACATTCTTTGGATGGCATCCTTTCTCCTTTATCAACTTCTGTTACGCTGTCAAACATGTGGCAGCAGCTTCTGCATTGGCCGTTGCAGCCTCTCTACTAATGTTAATATTTTTCCGTCTAATCCCTTCCATGATTCTGAGTAACCTTATTTGAAGTAAATTGCTCGATGTCACTCAATGCAAGGGTCCTTGCTGAAGCCTCTCATGCCGTCTCAAGGCTTTCTGCCACAACAGGTTGTAATAAGTTGGAACACAAATTCTGTTCATGCCTTCCACATACAATTTAATGCTTTTCCCATCTGAACTAAGCATTTATTATGCACCATGAATGTAAGCTTCGCAGTTTCAAGAGCAATGGCAAAACTAGCACAAATTATTTTTCCCTTTTCACATCTCATAGATAGAAGATTCATTCCTTCCCCAGATCTTAGCAATTTCAGCATACAATTTTTTCTGTTCTTCATTAAATTGAAAATAATTACATTTTTATTAAAGCATGTACTTTATAGCTTTCCTTTGATACACTGGAACTACCAGTGTCCTTACCCTTATGCTTTGGAGTGATTATTAAGTAAAATAAGCATTACTTGAAAGTAAGCATTGTGATACAGAGTCGATAACCAAGATGGCTGCCAAGTGACAAAGGGCAGGTAGCAATGATATACAGCTGGGATTTGCCATACAAAAGGATGATTTACACCCAAGTGGGATGAAAAGGGACTGTAGAAAATATCATCACTCCACTCTGAAAGACATCCAATTTTAAGTTTATGATCTGCTTATATCCAGATTTTCTCATTTAATAATTTTGGACCTCTGGTAACCAAAATTACAGAAATCAAATCCATAGATAGAGATTACTTTATTTCTTATTATGTCCCAAATGGCATCACCACATTGGTATACATGAAGAGCAAATAACATAATGCAGATGAAAATGGCTCAATTTACATAAAATTAGCATTACATTAGCACGAACCTGAAAACATACAAATTCTTTATGAGAAGAACTTTCAAAGACAGGCTATAAAATTTCACTTTAAAAATAATTTTAAATTTTTCCATAAGGTTGAGATGATCACAATTGCCTCTTTAGTGAAATAGGCACCTGAATGTCTAAAGTAGCCTTTCTGGGCTTCTTGTGATTAGTGGCACCAAAATTCCTTTAGGCCAGAGATCGGGCATAGCACAAAAGGCAGTAGCATATGGCCATAACAAGACATCTGTTCAGGTCTCATAATGCCCCCCTTGATTAGATGTCTCCTTTCACTTGCTTTTCATAATTTTTTCTTTCTCCTTGGCAAGCAAGGTCTAGGCAGAGCCATAGCCCTCCTATGCACCTCATTCAGCATCAGCCATTGCACCACTACTCCCAGGTTCTTATTAGGCTCTACCCGAGAGCCCTGTAAAGGCTTGATATTTAATCACTGTCCATTAAGGACTTCCTTTCATCTAGAGACACTTTACCCAACACTCTCTACACACTCCCCTCCATCAGCTTTTGTCAATGATAGTCTTTCAAGGTCATGTTAAACATCCCATCCCCAGGGCCAGGGGTTTGGCTCAGTGGTACCGCCTCCTCAGTGCAAGGGCCCAAGTTCGATCCCCAGTACCCCCCAAAAAACCACCTCCCCACTTTGCAACCTCAAAATATCTCAGGCTCTCTTGAAGAATGATGAATGATGGGCTACCCTGGCTTCTAGGAGCATATGATCATTTTATAATCTTCATGCACAAAGAGATGTTTATTGTATTATATTCGAAATTTTTTATTAAACTGTTATTGTGACACTTGTCACCTTCAGCCTTGACTGAAAGGATAACACATAGAACAATTCTTTTAACTTAGCTATAGATTGGCATATTTGTTAGAAAGTGGAATAAAATCATAATTTAGATTAGCCTTGAAAATATAATCTATCTTCAATAAATCTTTCTAGACATATGGCCAAATTACCACAAACACAGTTGTCTGAATTCACTGCTGCAAAACCAGGAAACACCTGAAGTGAGAAAAGGTCACTCACACCATGCTCGTTGTTTGACTAAGCAAGAGTATAACTAATTGGACAACATTTCCATCCAAAAGTATCTTCAAATCAACTAAAATTAATGCAAAACTTTAATGTTGACTGACAATACATTCTATGCAAAGAACACTATCAAAGTAAAAGTTGTTGCATTATATATTTAAAATCAGATAAGGACCTCTGTAAGCCACTTTATTGATAGAGCACTACTATACAATAAAACAGGCCCTTGCCTTGCCTCCATGCTTTTTATTTTCCACAGAATGTTTTGTTCCAAAAGTGCAAGTTTGTGCTGCTGGGCAGTGCTCCTGCCCAATGTATCAAAATGTTTTGTGACTCTTTGAATTGTGTGACCTTTCAGGAGTGTTCTTTTAAACTCCACCCCCTTTCAAGAATGTTCTATTAGTTCCACCCCTCTCAAGATTGTTCTGTGACTCTGCCCGCTTGCTTTTGTGAGCATACTCGCCCAGTATATGTTTCAGGAATATTCTATGACTACCCCCTGCTTCAGTGAGCATATTCACCCACCCTGTACATCCTTATATAAGGAGGCTCTTATTTCTGGTGCAGCGCATACACTTCTGAGTATGAGCTCTGCTGAGCCTGCCAGCATAATAAAGATTTTTCTCCACATCTTCCAGTGACCATCATATGTGGTAGCTGCAGTGCTGAGCTATAATACTCACCTGTGCCTCAGAGCTGTGGCACTTGTCCATAACACTGAGCTATAAAATTTAGCTGTGCCTCAGAGCTGTAACAATTGCCTATAGCACTGAGCTATTCCACCTTGCCACACCATTATAAAGACACTGGATATAATTAAGATGACCTTATGGGAGAGAGTCTCACAAAAATAGCTTGTTACATGAGGCATGGATAAGACAATGATGACTATCTTCCAAAGAGAACAATTCTATTTCCACAGAAGATGGAGAGTATTATTTAAGAACAGATAGGACATCTTGTTCTTTATGAATAGTTTACATGCTTTAGGCCAATTACATAGATTATGCATACCTCACTGGATATAGTAAGACGAGTTGAGAAAGATAGTAACATGATATATAGCACATCCTTATACTGTTTACTTGGAAATACATTAACCATTGTCTGATGGCCTAAATCTTCTAACAGACTACACATTAATCAGGATAATGTAAGCTAGTAATTCAAATGTTTTAATCTTAGAAACTCATTACAGTTATAAAAATTATTTCAAAAACCAATGAAATTTTATGTGGATTATAATTGTTGATATTTAAAATTTCTTAAAATGGAAATACTTAAAATATTGTTAAACCAATTCATTTAAAAGTAGTAACAAACCCAGTAAAGGTAAACATAAGTATATGAAAGCTAATCATGTTTTCTAAAATATTTAAAGACCAGCATTATTTTCATTTTTGCAAATAAATTTAATAGTTGGCCTGATAAAAGTCAGGTGGAATGACTTACTTGTTTCTGTATTCAATCTCTTTCAGTATTTAATATATTGTTTGGTTGAAGCATATGTGGAAAATTTGACTTCACATAACTACTTAAAAATGGGAGGAAATTTTTAACACTTTAAAAATAAATGAATATCGTTCTTGGATACCATAGCAAAATTCAACTGGGGTTGTTTGTTAAAGGCTGGTCCAATGTGAAATCCGAAATGATATGAGTAAAATTTTGATACCCATTTGGATTAAAATACATTGGCCTATCTTGAAAATTGAATGAATTTTTTTAGCTATAAATGATTTGATAACATCATTCATCAGTCATTTGGGAAGTATCAGTTCATAATTTTAAAAGATACTTATTAACACAGTATCAAAAATCAAATTTGTTCACATCACCACCAACCTCAACAAAAAAAAAAAATCTCAGTATTAGGAAACTATTAAATTCATGGTGAGGGATACAAGTTTTCAAATTCTAATTTTAACTTGAAATTTACAACTAATGAGAAATAGTGTCAATTATTTTCCTTGAAGTAATAGCTCACTTTAACTTCATAAATAATTCTGTGAAATATTCATGTCTAAATGTCATGAAAACCTAACAAGTTATCTTTCATCTAAAATGGTGTCCAGTGAAAAGTTTGGCTAGTTCATTCTGCTACTCAATGAAATGCACAAACTCTTTTCCATGCAATAATCCTGATCTTTAGTGTACAGGAAGAAATGATTTAGCACATTTCCAATTTCTTCGCACAGAATACATACTGAGGAATTAACATTTCCTGAAATTAATACTTTTACTATTTCATCAAGAACATTCTCATGTGAAAAATGACATAATTTTGCATGTATACACGATGATAAATTGATAAATAATAGTTCAGTCTGATGTCTTTGCCTTGATTCAGCATCGGCTTTTTTAAAAATTTTATTGAGTTCATTGGTCCATTTTAGGGATACAGTACAGTCACATTGATTATTGGGATCTTGTACCTCTACATGACAGCTTTTGATAGTGCCATGAGCATAACTGTCAATGCAGTTGAGATCCAAATGGTATAATTGATAATGTGTAATATGAAGAAAAGGGGCTAAAGGTGTTAGGGGAAGTGGGAAGGGTAGGGGAAAGGAAATAAGGGGAAAGAAAAAAATATGAGAAAATGATAAAATGGAAATAAAGTTTTTATAAATAGGGAAGGGAGGGAGTGTGAAGGGATGGCAGGGGTATGGGGAAAAATGAGAAGCAATGATGTATTTTTTAGACTGGGTCTCACTATGTAGTCCCGACTGGCCTCAAACTCACAGCAATCCCACTGCCTTAGCCTCCTGAGTATTGGGATTACAACCACCATGGCCAGCTAAATGGCAATGGTTGATGATTAATTAGAAATACTGGATGTACACGCCGTACTGAGTCCCTCAGACCATAGTTCTTCTCTAAAGTATTTTCAACATAAATTGATACTTAGTCCTTTTTGGAGAATAAGAGATACAAACTGTGAGTTTTAGAGATCTGGTAAGATATTTTGGCTTTTTCCAGCGTGTGGAGGAATCCATGTATAAAGTAGAAAAGAATAACTAAATATTTAGAGAAAAAAATCAATCTGCAGAAAAGAATATGTTACTTGCAGTTATTTTCAGGCCTTGTTCCTACAATGATTTAATTAATATGCCCTTTCATAGCTCTCTGCAATACCCCTATATTCCTCCAATACATTACCATTTTAGCCTAAAGAAATTCAAGTTGGATTTCTGTCCTCTACTAGCTGTTTTTATAAATAAAAATATGATATGCCTAAAATATATAAATGTAT
>NW_022900951.1:116743661-116755417 GCF_012274545.1 Fukomys damarensis | reverse complement strand
AATAGAATTATAAATAAATAATTCCGTAGAGGGAAATGGGCATTTATAATAACATCAAATAAAATGAGACACGAGTTTATTTCAAAGGCTTAAAGGAAGTAAATGAGAATGAAACTATTCATTTGATATTTATCTTCTACATTGCTTTAATTATTCTTAAAATTGTATTTAAAGCTTACATTTTAATACATATTTTCGTCCAAGTTCTATGGAGAGAGTGTAGTTTTGTTGGAATAAAACACGTGGGGAAATTGAAGGAGAAAATTTTTTCACTTTTAACATTTGTTCAAAATGTTACATCGTTATAAATCTCTTCAATGTATGCATCTTTGCAAAATTCCCTCTAAAATACTCGGGAAGGCACAAAAAGAAGAAAATTTACAAAATCAAGAAATGGAGTACAATTCCTAATAAATCCAAAGTAAGTTCTATTGAATGAAGGCACCCAATTAATGGCCTGAAACGGGGAACCTCAGAAGGGTTACTAGCCATGAGGTAGCTTCTAGGCTATGATTTGGTAAGCAATGAAACTGGAGAGAATTTGCTTTTTCTAAGATGAATGCGGGGGCACATGTGAAAACATCATTAAACGGAAGAAAGTAAGCAATACTGAAAACCCAGGGATATCAAAATATTCAAAATTATTACAGAATCCAAAGGAAAAATTTTTTTTTAAATTTGGCAACATTCATGGGTGACCCGAAAACATGGAAGTCGGGCGACAAAAGAAATGAGAAAGCATTCAAATTATATATGTATTACTTACATCAGCATTATCAATTTGAAAGCTAATGAAAAAATATTTGATTCATAGAAATAATTAACTTATAAAACACTACTAATAAATAAAACAAGAAATGTACATGGTATGGCATGATTGGACTGAACTGAATGAAGTAAGTGGAAGTAGGTATAATCTTTCCAGATTCCAATGTGAATAAGTATACAAATACACAAGTCAATTTTAGGAGCTCCAATTCTACAGCATATCCTAAAAACTAATTCGAAGTAAAATCAAATATTTCTGTATAAGAGTACTTATGAAAGGCTCGTGGATAACAGTGAAAAAATGAAATAATCAAAATGTCTAATAAAAATGATTGATTAAATAGAATATGGCATAGGCTTCCAATGAAATATATAAACTTTTCTAAGTATTATTTTAATAATGCATTAGTATTAATTCAATAAAAATACTTTGGGGAAATGGCTAATATAATCAGTAAATGCTGATGAAATAATAAAAAATGAATACACTATTATTTGTATTACATGTATACCATTGCCAAGAAAATATCTGAAATGCATGCACAAAATTGTACTAAGTGAATTAGCTGTGGGAGTTAATATTTTTCTCTTTTGTGTCTCTATCTGAAAACGTTTATAAAATTAACACATTATTATTATATAAGTAACAAACAATGAACATTTTTAAATTGTTCATTCTTTGACCAAGAAATTTTTTTCTAGACTCTATTCCATCATTTTGAAGACTACATATTAATTGCTTTGTTGTAATCTTTACTTTGGCTTATGAATAAGGCAACCACAATTTATAGTTGGTCTTAGTTTGTGTCTGTTTGAGCAATTATCAGTAACTCTTGTTTCACTTCCAAAATTGGCCCAGCCTTCATAAAATGTATGTGGTTGATCATTCTATTTATAAAAGCATCATTATTCACACTTTATATCATTTTTCTGAGGATTGGGATTTCTCTAATATGATCCACTGTTAAATGAACAATTAGAGAGCATATGGTGATATTGCATTAGCATTCCAGCTAAAGTATATCTACCATAAAATATTTGATAGAGGACTCCTATTAACAAATTACTTTTTTCAAGCAAGTGTAAGGTTTTCAAAACTTCAAATAGAACATTGTGATAGTGTTCAAGAAGAGGATATGGGCGAGAGAGACATTCTAAGTTTTCCCACCTTTGATGAGGGATAAACAAATCCAGGATAAAGCAAGATCTAACTTCTATATAGGTAATTGCAATTTCATAACTGTAAATGTTTTCCCCAGACCCTATGGGCCATGTTACTCTGCCTCATATTCCCTTAAGGGGAACAGAAGTGATAAAGCAAAGATCTCTTTGCAAGATGATAATTGTTTCCATTCCATGGTGGTAACCACATACAAAAAAAATCTATTTTTCCATTGTATCTTATTATATATTTTTTTGTTGTCACTTCACACCCATCTCGGTGTACAGCTGCCTCTGTGATATCTTAAATGCAGCAAACTACTATTTTAGCTGATTTCACCTTTCAATGACATTTCAAAAGCTTGTATGCCATTGCTGTCCTTGGGAGTTTTACTAATGGAAGAAGTGATTAGGAAGAATAAAAGCATAATAATAAAATTACTTTTTTTGTAACCTCTTTCTTCAGTGTCCCTTTGCTACAGAATAACACTGTTTGCCCTGCAGCTAATTTATAAATAACAAAAAGAAAGCTCATGCATAAAACTAAATTATAGGACATCTTTCAAAATCAGTACCTGTGATGACTCAGATATCAGGTTAATAAAACTAATTTTTGCTAAGGCTTTCGAACAATTGAGGGTTATTATCTTTTCCAATCATTTTCATTTAGCTGGCTAGAAACAATTGAAAATGTTCAAGGTCAGTAGCTAGAGCACTGAGTGAATGAATATGATGTAATTATGAGAACACCCTAGAGTGTCCTATTATTTAGCAAACAGCAGAATAACATACAACACCCCACATAATTATTGGACCCTTTTCACTAAAGGGTCTTAGTCTGAGTCCCATTGCTTCTTGTCAGTTCAAAATTATGGTCTGTGAAATTGAAAGTCAGTTACTGAATTTCAATGGACTAGCTACCTGTTGCTCCAGCGTCAGAGTTGGTTACCCAAAGAAGAAGGAAAATGTGTTTTGCAATTTCTCTGTGGCTCTTCACAGACTCTGGGAGAGAAATATATATATAAATACAAAAGTTCTTTCCAAATGTATTTATTTTCACAAGTGATTTATGTGCACTATTTTTAGTTGAGCAGGTAAATATTTTAAAGAATATAACATAGCACTACCTTACCAAATTTTCATATTCTTTCTGGGAATAGAAACCGTAAAAGGGAAGACAAGGAAACTGATTGCTTGATAAAAATGAAGCAATCTACGAAAGGGAAAGAACTAGCCACATCTCTGACTGACCTTGGAGCTCTGCTTGCGTAAAGGAGAATCAAAGATTCTCAGGCAAGGATAAAAAAAAAAATTAAACTGAGAACCCATATACTAACCCAGAGGGTTTGAGATTCAGGTTCAGCTAAAAAAAAAAAATCACATGATAAAGCCAAAGAAGAAAACATTCCTCACAGAAAATTAATAGGATCCAAGTTTGCCAAAATTCAATATTTATAATTCCTAAGATATAATTCAAAATCATCTGTATTATGAAAAAAAAAAACCAAGAAACTAGGAAATTGAACACATTCTCAATCAAATAATATTAATCATTCAAGACATCACAAGATGACACAAACATTGTTAAGAGCAAACCAGTGTGTTATTTTACTCTTATTTTCATTACCACATATTTATTCTCCATGCTAATAGGATTTAGTGTGATATTCCCATACTTGAACACAGTGTGCAACCAAGGACTTTAAAATAAGCCATTATAACAATTCATAATGAGATGAAACCATATGTTTGTAATACATAAAAAATGGGGACACTCCAGGGTAAATGTAGAAAGTGTTTTTGAAAAAGTACCAGATAGAAACTGCAGCACTTGAAAATATACTATCTGGAATTACAAAAATCCACTAGAGAGAGTTGATAGCTAAATGGAGGTAGCAAAGAAGAGTATGTAACTAAAATAAGTCAAAAATGATGCAGAGAAAATATCAAAATTAAATAAATACAACCTCAATGAACTGATAAAGAATACAAAGTTTTCCAACATGTTATCGGCACTCCCTAACAATGAAATGAACAGGGCAGAAAATTTATTTGAAAACTTCCCACATTAATAATATGCTAGAATTTTCACATAGAAAATGGTCAAAGAAAATAAAGCAGATTGAACATGAAGATGTGCTAAGATATAATTATCATACTACTGAAAACTAAAAATAGTGCAGTGGCATTTGCTGGTATCCCAGAAGCTCAGGTGGCTAAAGCAGGAGGATCACAAATACCAGGTCAACCTGAGCACGTTAGTGAGTCCCTGTCTCAAAACAAGAAATAAAAAAGCACTGGAGACCTGTTTTAATTCAAAGGACCTGGTTCAATCCACACTACCCACGCGCACGCACACACACACACACACACACACACACACACAAGTAAACAGCAATCTTGCAAATAGCAAAGAAGCACAATGGCTTCCATGTAAAGGAACAATCATCTCATCAAAAGGTCCCTTTTTTAGATAATATAATGAAATCAGAGGCTGGGGAGTGGATGAAAACAGAGTTGTTGATAAAAGGGTATAAAATGTCAGACAGAGAGGAAGAATAAATTTTAGGATCAATGGCACAGCAGTTGACTAAAGTCAATAATACTTTATTATATATTTCAAAATAAATATGAGAGCAAATTTCAAATGTCTTACCTTAAAGAATGATAGTAAGTGAGGTGTTGGATATGTGAGTAGAACTTAATTATTCCACATTGTAAAACTATATCAAAACATAGCACTATCCCCAATAATGTACATAATCATGATCTGTCAACCAAAAATATGAATTCCTTTAAAAAACATCCTTCTGTGTAAAAACAATGGAACTCTGAAGAAATGGAAGAGCTACAAAATATTGAAATAAAAAAATGTCAGTATAAATTACCATATTTAGTAAAAATACCCGCACCTTCCAAGCATTAAGGCAACATAAAGAGATTATATAAGAAAACCCAATTTACCATCTGTAAATCTGTATTAAAAGAATTATCAGTAAAAAAATCTTAAGGATGAGAAGAAATGATAGCAGATGGGAAGAAATAGCCTAAAACAAGAATATAAACCGGGAGTGGTGGCGCTTCCCTGTAATCCCAGCACTCTGGAGGCTGAGGCAGGATGATCTTTGTGAGTTCAAGATCAGCGTGAGCTACATAGTGAGTTCCAGGTCAGTCTCAACTACATAGTGATACCCTGTCTCAAAAAAACAAAAAAAAAGAATATAAATAAAATTATTAGTGATAAGCACCAGGGTATATGCAAAACACATTTTTAAAATATTAATTTATTGGTACATTTAGTGTACACAGTATAATGACATTCATTATTGGAAATTTACACCTTTACATAATCCATCTTGGTTCTTATTTTCCCCCATTCCCCTGCCCTCCCTTCAATCCCTCCTTCCCTCCTTACCTAAAAAGACTTTGTTTCTATTTTTTCATATTAATTCCATTCCCTTCTTTCTTTTCCCCTCCCCCTCCCACTTCCCTTTCCCTATTGTCCCTTTTCTTCCTATTTCAAATTATCTATTATACCTTTCAGTCCTTATTTACACTTTCAGTTTCTCATACTTGAGAAACTATTCAGTGTTTACACATATGTGTCCTATTTAAGAGTATGGCCTCAGTGTGCATCCATTTAGCTATAAATGTCTCTATTTTCTCATTCTTTATGGATGAGTAGTACTACATTTTAGTTTTTTAAAAGACACACCTTCTTTATCCAGTCTTCTGTTGATGGGCTGCTTCTCAGTTTTAACTATCACAAATTGTTGTGCTGCTCAGTTGCCCATGAATTGGCACAAACAATCAACAAGTAGATGTCTTCTTATTAAAAAGCTTCTGCACAGCAAGAGAAATGACCAACAGTGTGAAGAGATAACCACAATGTGGGAAAAACTTTTCACCACCTGTTCCTCAAAAAAAGGTTTACTATCTAGAATACATAAAGAACTTTAAAAAATCAGACCTCCCAAATTTAACTATCTGAAATGGACATTTTTCTCAGGCAAAGAAGTAAAAATAGCAAATAAACATATAAAGAAATGTTCAACATCACTGATTATTGGAGAGATACAAATGAAAACAACATTGAGATTCCACATCACACCAGAAAGAATGGATGCTATCATGAAACCAACAAATAACAAATGCCAGTGGGACTCGGTGGAAAGAGGAACCCTGCTCCTCTGCTGGTGGGAGTGCAGACTGGTGCAACCACTGTGGAAATCAGTATGGGGATACCTCAAAGAACTAGGATTGGAGGTCCCATTTAACCCAGCTATTCCTCTGCTGGGTATCTTTCCAAAAGAATTAAAAGAATCATACCACAGAGATGTATGTATAAAACTCTCTTAAAATAAAATCCTGAGACCAGTTAAATTTACAAAGTTTTCTTGAGGAAGAAAGAAATTCTAGAACCAAAAGGCATTCCCAAACAAATACAATTCAGAATTCCCTACCACACCACATGTACAATTTGAATTAGCGTGAGAAAACAGGAAATGACATATAACAAAAACCCATATGGGTTGCAATTCCTATTTGCTCTGTATGGATACAGACTCATTTGTTGACAGTCTGTGATTGGTTGAAGCTAAACTGCTATGATTAGCTAAGATTCAGTTACTTAGTTACAAAATTATATTCTTAGGTTAGTTTACAATTTACTTATACAGCAATGCAGTTCTCTAGCTATAGAGGAAACTATGCTAAATTTACCAGTCAATCATGGAGGCTGGTTTGGGCCAGTTTCCACTCAATAACTTTCCCTATATTTTGATCATCCTCTCAAAACTTGAAGAACTGACCAAAGCCATGATCATGGACATTGGTACCATCTTCTGTAAGCATAACAATGAACCTGATTTATCCCAGTATCAAATTTACTGTTAAATTAAGTAAGGGAAATCTTAAGTCTTATATTTTCTTATTCCAGTCAAAATAAAGCCATTTGATATAAAAAAGGATGAATACATATAAGTATTTAAAACTTTTGGATGAACACAACATAATACCGAGAAACTGAAGTAAGTCTTTTCAACAGAGTGCCACATAAATCAAATCAATCACAATCCAAATTCAGGAATTATGAATAGTTCAACATAAAAAAAGAAAAAATATAGTTCAACTGTATCCAAGTTCCTTTGATCAATCCTAGTTTGGAGTGATGGTAATGGAGGAACACAGTAGTACACTAAAGTGGTCTGATCTAAGGAGGAATTCAATTTTGCAATTAGTCTGGTAAAATAAGTCATAGTGATCTGGAGACCCTCTTAATTTCTAGCTGCAATCCAATTTCTGCAATCCAAATTCTAGCTGTTCCTGTAAACCTATTACGTGTTCCTGTCCCCTGATTAATTTCCTTAATGTATTTGGTGACCATGTAAACAAACAGCAGCAGCAGCCATCATTTCAGTCTAAGTTTCAGTAGGGTTAAAACTGGAGAACAGGGCAGAATTAGGGAAATAGCTCAGTGGTAGAGAACTTGCCTAGGATGTGTAAGGCTCTGGTTTCAATTATCAACATCACCAAAACAAAAACAAAATGGGATTTTTGGGGTGTCTCATAATGGGAACAACTACAAAGAAAAAAAAGTAAAAGATGACTACAACATTCAATTTTGTTGCAAACTCTACACGAGCCCCCTACACAAACTTGAGCAAAATAGAAAAAAGATTAAGAGCTAATGGTGCTCTATTAAATGTGTTTGCTGTATAAAACATGTTGCTATCCATTTCATTTTTCCCAGAGATACCCCTACCCATTTGTATCTCTGAAAAGGTCCACTTAGAAACAAAATTCAGAATCTTTCACAACTTCCAGATTACATAACCAGCATTCCACTCTTTCCAAGGATTAATCCACAAAGTCTCGTTTCTAAGTGGAAATCAATCATCTATTTCAAGATGAATACTAATTTTAGTAATTGATCACTTTAACCTCTGCATGAAGGAAGTGTTCAGGAAACTTTCACAAGTGGCCTTTCGAAGGAAGGAGTGATCCAAGCCAAGCAGCAAGATCTGAACTAGTGAAGAGGCAAAACAGAATTGGCAAATTCTCCTTAGCCTGTGTATAGGCCCTTGGCAATGGAAAAGGAGGGCCCCATGTGGCATTTGGACAGAGGCAGTTAATTCTGCTTGTCCAGTAAGTTTTCATAGTTTCTGAACAAGATCCAATGGGAATTTTCTTGGATATGATCCACTTGTAGCATTTTACAAGGGTGCATAACCACATTCCTCAGCAAGAGAGTCTACTAGATTTAATCGAGTGACATTGCATACACAAATACTTGCACCCATATGAATAGTTCCCAGGTTTGTACAAGCAATATATATTGTGCAGTTACCACCTGGAAGGGTATTCTATACCAATTTGAAAGACAAGAGTAATACTTCTAATAGTGTATTTATTGGGGGAAAAAAAGAAAATTTGGCATTAATGGAACAGTTTCCTGACTTTTTGGCATTACTCCACATACCCAACAATTACTGTGGTTTCTTGCTAAAGCATAATCCTTTGCTAAAGCCATTCATAAATGATGGTCTCATAAATTATCTTTGTGGGAAAAGTAAAAGATTATCATAACAGGAATAAAGAGAATAGGATAAATAAGACCTTTACATAGGCAGAGAAGTTTTGCTCTTTGATCTTGGTATATCGGTCTATGTCTTATGCTATCAATTGATGATACAGAAGAATTTCCATGTTAGATTTACCCTAAAGTCCCGAGAATTGTATGTTTCTAAGAGTCTGGAGGAACCTTTTGGAATCACAAGATGCGAGCCCAAGATTTGAGGCTCTAAAACTTTGCAGCAGTGTTGGTGGTGAGAACTCGAAAGAATCCTATCCAACAAGGTTCAAGGGCACTTTCTCCGATGCTTTCTAGAGAGGACCCTGTCGCCACAATCTACATGATGAAAAATTTGACTCTTCCTCATTACGCATTATGGGAACCTTGTTTTACCCTCTGGGACAATACAATAAATCATGGCAATGCCTACTCATCAGAATTCAAGGGAATGGGAGGCACAGGAGAGACTATTAAGAACACAGGCCTTCCAGTTACTATTTCATAAGAGTCAATCCACATTTTCCAGTAGGAATGGACCTGATTGTCATTAAAATCAATATTAACAACTTGTGACCATGGTAAGCCAATAGATCCAGGTAATTGCCAATTTAAATTTCAACTTGCCACTTATACTTTAGTGACAATGATAATGTTATCATGTTTATTGCAATTTATATAACTTTCTCAGCAAAATGGGAACCTCTGGCACTGGAAATGTGCTTAAGGTTTCACATTAAAAAATACTTTATCTAATAACTTCTCAGCTACCATTGTAGCATCATCCTTCCTACATGGGAAAGCTTCTATCTAAACAGAAAATGCACAAGCTATTTTAAGTATTGAGGATGGTAGCAGAACAATATTCAAATGGTCCATCAAGTGGTGAAGTTCTTACTGTCTTATTGTCTACCACCTGAAGTTCTTATTGTCTTTCCAGGATTATGCATATGGCAAATAAAACATTAATTATAAAAAAGCATAATAACAATCTTAGACCAATCACCCAACCAATATTTTTCAATATTTTCACTCACCATGCCTATTCCACAATGAATGGGGAATGAAAGGTTTTTACCAATGAACAGTTGAAGGATTCAGTAGTGACCAGGGGGCCCCGCAGGACCTCCATGTGCACACGTTTATATTGCATTTGGATTCTCTTAAATTCTAATTTTGCTTTTCTGACTAATGTATACTGTATTTTTTTTATTAAATTGGTTATCATAGAAAAGTTGACTTAGATCAACCTCAGGAATTTATTCTATATCTTAACAACTTCACTACTATTGGATTTAACAGAAAAATCGGTCAAAATTATTCATGGTATTGAATTTAGTCTACACCACTGTATTAATGGTTCTATGGAATTAGCATGTTTCTTCAGTAAAGAGAATTCTTTCCTAGTACAATGATATGGTCAGATTTCATCAGTGTACTTTTGATTATTAATACTCAACTTCCTACAAAAACCTAGAAGTCCCTTGTGATGTCAGCCAGCTTCATCACATGTAAAGTTCGTTTCATAACATTCATCTTCCACAAATCTTCTACAACTCTTATCCATTAAATTTTGCCCTATGCTTCTTTATTTCCCATACTGGAATAGCCTAGTCATTCTACTTTAAAATAAAACATTCTCTTTTCTTTTCTCAGTGAAACATCCTCACAAGTTTAGTATTTCCTTATCAAAAGTACATATTGCCTTTTCTTTATATCTGCACATAGAGATTTTCTTCCAATTTGGTCTAGCAATTTTGATAACACACATCAGTTAAAATCTTAACTAGTCATAATTTCAATTTCCATTGAATATGAAGAAGTAATTAATCGTGCACTGTCTGTTACATCAGCAATCTATTGATTGGAAAACCTACAAGTCATAATGTCTACAGACATATTCTTTATCATATTACAATTTGTCCAATAACAGCATATTTACTAATGATTTCAAATATATTTAGCTTTTCTGTTATAAATAAGAAATTTTAAGGGAAGCAAATTTTTCTCTATTCCTTCCTTCATGGTATTTTCTAGGTTAGAGACTTAAATTGTTGTGGTTTTTTTGTACAGATTTCCCTCCGTTTCAACTTATCATTCTTGATGAAAAGAATTTTATAATTTTCTAAAACAGGAGGAATATCTCTTACATGGGAGATTTATTTTACTTATATCTATTTAATTCACTTGCTCATAATAACTGTGGCTGGGTTCTTACACTGTTAGTCATCATTTTAATTTATTCTAAGAAATTCTGTAATATAGAGATGAAATAGGTTTATTTTATCAGAAAACCTAGTTTTCAAAAATTCATGCATTTTGGGGGCTGGAGATTTAGCTCAGTGATGCCTCTGCCTGCCACTCAAGTGCAAGGTCCCTGGTATCAAAAAAGTAAAATAAAATGTCTTGCAATTTTATTATTCACTTATTGGAGATACTAGATATTACCTATTTTAATTAAACTAACTTCTTATATATGAGAGATTACTCAAGTAAAATAAACTTGAAAAACACTGGGCCAGTTCTGTGTGTGTGTGTGTGTGTGTGTGTGTGTGTGTGTGTGTGTCTGTATGTGTGTACTTTACCACGTAAGTAAATGAAGCAGATCTCTTTAAAATTAATTTTTCAACATTAACAGAAAAAATTATCTTACAACTATATTATACATACAGAGAGACATGCATAAATATATTGACAGAAATAGACATTATAAAATCAGAGCTGACAAACACTTCAGGTTTAAATATGATCATTCAAAAGCAAGAGATGAGGGTGTAGGGAAAATCCCAGCTAAGACAAGTTTGCCAGGAAAAATGCCTGGAACAAAAGATTTACTGTTTAGCTTGGGTTGTAACAGCACACCCTGCAGGACAGACAATGAACTCACAATTGTCCAGTGGATTACCTTATAAATAACACCAGTGGTGATTCATCCAGTAGAGCTAGTAGAGTGGTAGGGTAAAGTAAGTTCAAGTATTTCAGATACACTTTGGTAGATGACAAAAGAATGTCATAGAAAGTTATGCTGCTGAAGGAGAACCACGCCTGCTCCCAACCCAGCCGCCATCGCTCAAGCACCGGGAAGGTAGCCCCTGAACCCCCACAATCCCCAGCCCTCACTCTCAGACCTCCTGACTGTGCAAGTCTTTGGACCCACTCTGCAAAGACAGAGGTGGTCATCAAGGGTATTTTTCTGAGTTCCCAACTTTGAACATCTTTAACTAAAGTGCGTGGGAAACCTGTAATAGAGCATTGC
>NW_022900951.1:116738985-116741277 GCF_012274545.1 Fukomys damarensis | reverse complement strand
TTTGATTACAGAAACTAATAAAGTATTCTCTAAATAATGAAAAAAGAATAAGATAAGACTATAAGAGCGAGAAGCAATTTAAATATGTTCAGGGACCATTTTCATCTCCAGAATTAAGGATTATTTTGATGTTACATCATTGCCTTTTCTCTTTTACTTTTCTTTTTAGTTTTATTTTAGGATTCCCTATTTTTAATGTTCATACAGAGATTTCTTTAACTGAAATACCGAATAGTTTCTTTGGTGTAAAAAACTACAATAGTACACAAGATCCTAATGAGATAATTAATAATAATGTGAAATAGGAAGTAAAGGGCTAAAGGTGTAGGGAAAGTGGGAAGGGTGGGGGAAAGGTAATAAGGGAGAGGAAAAAAATATGAGAAACTGAAAAAATGTAAATAAAGTGTTTGTAAATGGGGAGGGGAGAAGGGGGTGAAGGGAGGGCAGGAACAAGGGGGAAAATGAGAATCAAGACCTATTATGTAAAGGTACAGAATCCCAATGATGAATGTAATTGTATTGTATACCTAGATTGTACCAATAACCTCAATAAAAAGAAAAAAAAAGAAAGAAAGTTATGCTGCTTACTGAAAGATGCTGATTTTGACTATAATTCAAAAAATATGTAATTAATTTAAGTCTGCAAGTCTTCTCTCGTGAATTCTCTCAAATATTTCAGAAGAAACAGCAATCCTTACCAAATCATTTCATAAAGGAGATGAAAAACCTCCCCAAATCATTTCACAAGATTTATATTACACTTATTCCAAAAAAAAAAAAAAAACTGCTCATTTTTGAGTGGCTCCCAGAGTAAGAAGGGGCTTTACAGCAAGTACAGGCTGCTGTATAAGCTGCTTCACCGCTTGAGTCAGCACACATCCAATAGTGCTCTACCTATCACTGGCTGCTAATGATGCTTTGTGGAGTCTTATGTGAACTTCTTTGGAGACCTTTGGGATTTGAGAGCTAAATCTTGCCATGCTCTGTGGGATAGCTTCTTTTGAGAAACAGCTTTTGGCCTGCTACTGTGTTTAGTGTAGATAGAACATTAACTACAGGGCACCAACTTATCATGCAACCAGAGACACCAGTCATAAACTGTGTCGTGTGACGCAATCCACCAAGCTATATTGTTAAGCCTGCACAGCATGCCTTTAGTAGATGGAAGTGCTACATACATAAGTAGAACAGAATACACAAATAGGTTACTTCAAGAAACAGTAGTCCAAAGGTTCACAGTCTCCATCAGTGTCTCACTATTTTCTCTCTCCCTGTTTCTTTTGGTGGGGGGGGGCAGTAACCAAGGGATCAAACTCAGGACCTTGGGCTTGCAAGGCAGGCAGTGGCACCATTCTGCAAAATCCCCGGCCCTCTCTTCCTATGTTTATAGATTCATGGAGAGTTCCTTATGATCATTAAGCAGGACACTTTGCTTAGAAGAAGGGAATAGACAGGTGTTTGATTTTGCAATGATTCCTGTGTTGCGACCAATTATTTGGCTAGGTGGTGAAAAATTTGGAAAGAACATGATTAGAAAGCTGGTAACAAGGAAGAGATATGGGTCTAGACATCCATGAATAAGCAAAATTATGATGATTTTTGTGTCCTATGTTATTCACTGCAGTTGACTTCAGCAGAAGATGATTTTAAGAACCTTGTGAAGAAGATGCCCTGCCCAGTGGATACTAATCAGGCTCGTTCCTCAGCCACTCCTGTCATCATCAATGGGCTCATGAGCAATGTGGTAACAATACCAGATGTGGAGGTAATGCATGGGCTCAGAACATGGACTTCCACTCACTATTGGTGATCTGGTTAGAGCGACTGCTCAACCTGTCAGTGATAGATATGAAAACTGACCCACTGATACGGCATCATTTGTTAGGGTTATTAGCCAGCTATTTTCTGACAGGTTGATTACATTGGCTCACTTCTCTCAGGGAAGGGGCAGTATTTTGTACTAGAAGGAGGTAGTTGTAAATATTAGTTAAAATCACATGGCCAGTAATAAAGACTGTAATTGCCATGTACATTTCCTTCTTATTTTGCTGTGAATATATGTTTGCCTCTGTTTTCTTTTCTCTCTTAGTCCCTGTGTCACTTAAGAGTCACTAGAGGGCCAGGCATGGTGGCTCAAGCCTGTAATCCCAGCACACGGGAGGCTGAGTCAGGAGGATCCCTGTGAGTTTGAGACCAGCCTGGGCTACATAGTGAGTTCCAGGTCAATCTCAACTACATAGTGAGACCCTGTCTCAAAAAAAAAAAAAAAAAAAAAAACACAAAAAGGAAAAA
>NW_022900951.1:116658807-116738963 GCF_012274545.1 Fukomys damarensis | reverse complement strand
TAAAAAAAAAAAAAAAAAAAAAGAGTCACTAGAGGAAACAACACTATAAAATACATGTACGATTGTATGAAGGGTTTAGTAGGTAGACTTACAGTGACCACCAGCTGAATTAAGAGTAGAAGAATTCAAAATGACTATTTGTTTGATGGAGAACTGGAGGATCCAATTGTAGGTCAAAGCCCTGGAGCTCACTGCAAAGTCTGGTGTGAGTCAATGTCAGAAAGCTGAGGGCCAAGGGTTTAGCTCAGTGATGCCTGTGCCTGCCTGGCAAGCCCAATGTCCCGAGTTCGATCCCTGGTAGCAAAATAAATTAAATTTTTAAAAAGCTGAAAGATCTGCCATGGAAGGCTAAAGAGTTTAAATTGGTAGCTTGAAGTAATTGAAAACAAATGTCCAAAGACAATGGGGAAGATGCAAATTCCTCTGTAGAAAAAATAAGTGGAAGATTTTCTTCTTCTTTGCCTTTTATTATGTCCAAGCCCCAAACCTATTGGTAAGTACCATCCACATCTGGGGTGGGTCTTCCCTCCTCAGTTTGCAGCCTACATGTCAGTCATCCGTAGACACACTCAGCGTTTCACTGATTGCTAGGCAGCTCTTACTCAAGTCAAGATGATATTACAATTACAATCATGTAATTATATATCAAAGTAGGTATTGTTTATTTTACATCATAGAATTAAATTTTGAAATATGGAGAATGTCAAATGAAAATGTAAACCTCACTCAATGGCTTTAGTTCTTCCTTGCTGGTCGGCTTTAGTGCCATTTTGATTTTATGTGAAATGGTTGTAAAATGATAGGTGGAATTATTTACCTTGTTATTCTCTTCATTTGTACATAAAGTATGGTTTAAGAAGATATGAATAGCTGCACACTCTTAAGTGAAATAAATAGGACACATGTGTAAATACCAAATAGTTTCTCTGGTGTGAAAAACTAAAAGTGTAAGTGAGATCCAAGTGGTATAATTGACAATGTGAAATAGGAAGAATAGGGCTAAAAGTGTAGGGGAAGTGGGAAAGGTAGGGGAAAAGAAATAAGGGAAAAGAAAAAATATGAGAAAACGAAATAATAGAAACCAACTTTTTGTAAATAGGGAATGGAGGAGGGGGTGAAGGGAGGGAAGGGGTAAGGGTAAAAAATGAGAACCAAGACCTGTCCTGTAAAGGTACAAGATCCCAATGATGAATGTAACTGTACTGTATATCTAAAATGTACCAATAAACTTGATGAGAAAAAAGAAGATATGTGTGGCTTTGAGATGAGAAAGGTAGACTTTTGATAGTTAATTTCATGTGTGTGCTTGACTTTACCATAGGATGCCCACATATTTGGACAAAATTCAATCTGGAGTTATTACTCAAGATATTTTTTGAGTAGGTTATCATCAAAATCAGTAGACTGAGTAAACCAGATTATTCTTCCAAATGAGAATAGCCATCCTACAATCATTTGAAGGCCTAAATAAAACAAAAATGCCAACCAAGAACTCTTGCCTGACTGCATCAGCTGAAATATGTCTTTTTGTACACTCAAATTGAAATGTATCTCCTAGGCCTTGAGCTTTTTAGTTCTTAGACTAGAACATAAGCTACCAGCTTTCCCATTTCTCAGGGTTTTGAACTCACCCTGGAACTAAATGTTTATGTCTCCTGGTTCCAGGCCTTTAGATTCAGAGTAGAATGACAACATCAGCTCTTCTAAGCATCCAGCTTGCTTATTACAAATCTTGAGACACCACAGTCTGCACAATAATGTGAAACAATGTGTTATATCTCTTTGTTCTCTGATTCTGGTTTACATTTTTTTTTTGGTACTCGGGATCGAACTCAGGATGTTGCACTTCAGAGGCAGGCAGCAGCACCACTGAGCTAAATCCCTGGCTCTACCTTTTCTATTATTAGTATTATATGTTTGCAATACAAAAATGGCAATGTTCATTTTGGGGAATTGGTACATGCATATGACATATCTTGACCCTTTATGACTCTTTTATCCCTCTCTCCATTACATACCTCATCACTCTCCCTGATGTCCTCCCACATCTCCAATACATTTGCCTCCTTGCTTTCTCATGCTTTCCCAAGGAAAACTCTCATGAAAACAAAAGGAATGCTCATCAAGATGAATGGTTAATTTTTTATTAGAAACAGTTGAGGCCAGAAGGCAATGACATCATATATTTTAAGTGTGGAAGAAAAACTGCCATTCAAACCTTCTATATAGAGCAAGACTAACCTTTGAAAATGAAGGAGAAATTATAATATCCCCAGAAAAACAAAATCTGAGAAAGTTCATGACTAAAGCTTCCCTACAAAAAAATACTGCAGGAAGTTATCCAGGTTGAAATTAAAACACAATAGATAGAAATTTGACATATGAAGAAACAAAGAACACTGGCAAAGGTAACTATGTAGGTTAATGTAAAATTCAATATTATCATTTTTTTAATTAATTCACTTGCTATATGACTTACAAGGCAAGTGAATAAAGTAATAAGTATAAATCTATGTTACTGTGCATAGAGTGTTTAAAGATTCAATCTGTGCTAGTAATACAGAAAGTGAAGGACAGAGATAAAAGTAAACTTTTGTGTAATATTGATGCTAACTTGTAAGTACTTCAAACTAGGTTGTTACAATTTTAATATATGCATTATAATTCCAAGATAACTACTAAAAATAAATAAAAGTCTATAGAATAACAATGAGGGCTGGGGTGTAAAGAGAGATTGCCTAGCATACAGTAGGCCTTGTATCCGTTGCTCATAACATCGGAAAGTAAATATGCACACTTTAGAGCCAAAGGCCCAAATAACGAGAGTAAAAGAAATTTTAAAAGATATTCCATGCATACAGCAATGAAAAGAGAGATTAGATGGCTATCAATATAAAGTAGTTCAAAATTTTATAAGAGAAAAAACTGTGTGAAAAACTGAGAGTGTAAATAAGATTCAAATGGTATAATTGACAATGTGAAATAGGAAGAAAAGTGCTAAAGGTATACGGGAAGTGGGAAGGGTAGGGGAAAGGAAATAAGGAAAAAGAAAAAAATACGAGAAAATGAAAAAATGGAAATGAAGTTTTTGAAAATAGGGAAGGGAGAAGGGGGTGAAGGGAGGGCAGGGACAAGGGGAAAAAATGAGAAGCAAGACCTGCCATGTAAAGGTACAAGAGCCCAATGATGAATGTAACTGTACTGTATACCTAAAAAGCACCAATAAGCTCAATGTGAAAAAAAGAGAGAAAACTTACATATTAAAATGGTCAATCCATCTGGAAGATATATCAGCTATAAATATATGCACATGTATGTTTTTTATGTGCTGGAGATTGGACCCAGGACTTACTATATTCTGGGAAAGCTCTCTACCAACAAACTATACTTCCAGCCCTCATTTTCCTATTTATTTATTTTACACAAATTATACCAACAACCATCATGGTGTCCCCACAAGTTGTCAGGCTATTTTTATGTTGTAAATGGGGAAACAGGATCAAAGTTTGACTCAGGATCATTTATGTTATAGTAAGTAGCAGTGTTGGGATTCAAATCTGTATCTATATGATTAAAGTATAAAAGTACTTGGAAATGTATTAACCTATGATTATGCCAGTATCTAGTCTGTGCAACCTAAGAGATTATTATTTGAATATTGCTTTCCCTTGCAACTCTTTACTTTGAGGGTTTCTATTCAGGTGATGAAAACTTAGACATGGTAAATCCAAAACTAATACCTAATCATTTTCAACAAAAGAAAGAATCCTAAGCATGAATTTTGTCAACTACTGCATCCAGAATCTCTTTCATGCAGCCTTTTTTCTTAAATGAAGACTCTTTTCCCTCACTCCCACAAAAATGGACTGAGGATGGAATAAAAAAGAAGCTTTTGTGAAAAAAAAATATTTTTTGGTTTTTTTGAGACAGGGTATCACTATGTACTTGAGACTGACCTGGAACTCACTATGTAGCCCAGGCTGGTCTCGAACTCACAGCGATCCTCCTGCCCCAACCTCCCAAGTGCTGGGATTATTCCTGGCTTTCGTGAAAATTTGATTAAAAGAAAGAACAACAAATAGAGGTACAAATTCGTTTAAATGTGTGTCATGACAGAAAGGGTATCTTCTTTTGGTTTCTAAGAAAATAATAAAGAATCCTATTAGCCATAATTTCAGAATGTTTTGTGCATCAATCTAGTTTCCCAATTATTCTTTCATTTGAGAAAATGAAGATGACAATGTTATTTGGTGACACTTCAAATATAATAGCATATCTCTCAGGATTTTTTTCCCCTAGTCCTCATGATTTCTTCATGTAAGCAAATTTTTTCTATCAGTTTTTTTCAAAGTCAATGAATATAGTGGTTATGTGTCTGTAATCAAGGTTGTTATCCCATAGACTATGACTTTACAAATTAATTCAAACTTAGTCTAGGTTTATTTTCAAATTGACTTTCGCACTCTATTTTGTTTCAAACAAGGTTCAGTTACAAAGATATGTTTATTGTTATCCACCAACAATGTTATGGATATGGATTGACTGATTAAAATAACTACTTGGAAATCAGTGGAGGGAACTGAAATCTGTCTGAACTGAATGGCAGAAGGCACTAGAGCTACTATGAAATCTACTTTGATCTCCAACCAGAAGAGAGTCCAGTTAAATAATGTGTTTACAGCAGAAAGTCCATAATAAGGTAAATAACCAGCCTGAAAACTGGAGCAGG
Source organism: Fukomys damarensis (assembly GCF_012274545.1). NCBI lineage: Eukaryota > Metazoa > Chordata > Mammalia > Rodentia > Bathyergidae > Fukomys > Fukomys damarensis. The sequence continues at coordinate 116,734,234 of NW_022900951.1, read as the reverse complement.
CCAGGGAGATAGCTATTATTTCAGGGCACTCCCAACACCATCTACAGACGTTTCCATTAGTCAATTAGGTAATCCTGAAATTCTGCTATTAGAGAATTTCTCTGCTTGTTTAAGCCTTTTAGGCTTATTAAAACATTAATACTGAAAGAAGTCATGTTTTAAGCTTCATCATCTTGGTGAGTTTATTTATTATATCTTCTCCTGAGAGCAGGACTAGCTAGAGAAAGAAAAGTTGAATAACGGTGAATAATGAAATGTAAGCGTAGAAGGCAGGGGCAGAAAGTAAATGGAAGACTAGATACACCAGAAGCAAGCTCAATTTTCACTTTGAAAAAAAAATATCTCTCCCATTTGGAAAGAGAGCTAAGGCCTCATAATTAGCCACATGTTCAAAATAGGTCAAACACAAAAGTCCAAATAGGAAAGATTGAGGGCTCAAGAACAAGTCAAATAAGAGTCAATTATTTTAGAAAAGTGCATTAACAGACCTTCAGCCCTTGAACATTCACTGAGCACTGGCGATAAGCCAGAGCCAAGCTAAGTGCTGGGAAGAGAGACGGCCTCTCAAAACACTCTCTTCTCCTTCCTTTCTCACAGAGCTCCAGTTGCAACCAAAGTATATCATGACCAATATTTAAAACTACCTTTCCCAGCCTGCCCTGCAGCTGGTGTGGTTAAATTTTATACAATATGATGCAAAGAGCCACACTCTGCAGACTATCCTTGATGTTTGTTTGAAGGAAGTTGATTCAATCAGTTTGCTTCAGCAAAACAAATATGCTTCTACAGGACCTAGGATCATAAGGTGACCTGAAAGATGACACCTGTACTGAAGTAGAAGCATAGAAAGATATTCAGAGTATCAATCCTTATATGTTAAGTCATGGAGGGGGATGGGGCATGGAGTATTCTTTAATGAAAAAGTGAGGAAGAATACACAATGATGGAAGAAGAACCCAAGAAAAGAATAAAACCATGTAATCTAAAAGAAGACTCTCTGGTGAAAGCAGTTGTCAACAGTGATATTTGAGAAGACCGTGTAAATTGAATGCTGAGGGGCAGAAATGAGATTTAAATACCTTGAGGAATGACTGAAATGCAGAACAGACTAACTCTAGAATCTATGCTGAAATAGTAGAGTGTAACTAGATGAAAGACGTTGAGTCACATGAGCCTTTTTGTTTGTTGTTAGATTTTGGTTAAGACAGGAAATCTTTGGTATTTTAAAAGGAGGAAAACAGAGAAGTAAAATTTGAATGTATGGGAGAAATAGAAGATAATTAATTATTGCCTGAAAAGCAAAAAGAAAATGAAATTCAAACCCACAGGTTGAATGATATATCTTAATCTAAGACTGTGAAAAGAGAGAAGATGCTTGGTAAATGTGGCCAGAGAAAGCTCATAGCTAGACAGTCAAATAATTTAAGGATTTGATTTCTGAGGAAGTATGATAGTAATCTGAAAATGTAAAGAGAATTTTGAATATTTTCAAAGAGGGATTGACTAGTCAAATCAAATTCTTCACCCTCTTCTGGATGCACACCTTTGTCACAATGAGCAAAAGATGTACACTGCCATTCTTTAAAGTGAAGCTTGGCCTTTTGACTTAAATCAGTCAACGGAGTAGGGCAGAAATAACAGAATTTAGTTTTGCCCCTGTAATTTCAGAGAGCTCATATGTTCTGCAATACCTGTGAAAGAATATCTCAAAGGTAACTGCACACCCTTTCTCCATGAGCCCCACAAAGACATGGATGAAAGATTCATGTACAGCAGAGGATCTACAGCGTCTATACCATTCAAGCAGAGACACCCAAACAAGCCATAGACTCATGAGAATAGCAACCGTAGGTCACAGAGCTTGAAGGAGGGTTATTATACATAAGCATTGTAGCAATATTCAGCTCATACAAGGAAACTGAACAAAAATTAAACGACACGCCTTTCATCCATGTCAAGTGAGACTAAGAAAGGTGATAGAAAGAAAAAAAATTAAGAGGTTGCTGAAGCTCACAGAACCTAAGAAACTTGCCCAAAGCCATGGACCAAGAAGTTGAAAACTAAGACTGAAACTCAGGACTGTCTGATTTCAACATTTTGCTCTTTTTGCTGCACCAATAAGCATGTTCTCAGGGGAACTCACCTAAACATACCTACAGATTTCTGGGGGGAGATGGTTGGAAGTCTCTGGACACCAGGAACCAAACCTTATATTCTAAGACTGGTCATTTATGCAGAAATACAATTTATATCCTATGCTGGCTTTCTAGAAGACCTTCAAATTCCTCTTTTAGCCAATAAGTATGCTTTATAGGGTAATAAAGGAACATGAGAGTGTTTGGAATTAGACAGGCATGAGTTTGAATTCAATTTACTTCAGCAATTGACTTAAACCTCTAAGCACCTCATATGTGAAATAGACAAAATGTACTTTGCTGGCTTGTTTGGGGGATCTATAAATTTCCTTTCACATGGTAAGCAATCAGTAAATGTTAGCTCCTGCCTACTTATCTCAAGGACGTTGCTATGTATACTTAATTAGAATTAGAGACCAACAATAAAAACAAAGCAGATTTCTTCCAGAATTGAATTTTTAGAAGCTTTTCCTGTAACAGAATGTGCATCTTCAAGAGTAGCAAAACGCTGCCTATTATCCTATTTGATTAGTAGATGGATATTGCTCCCTTCTTTTCTTTCATCTTATTGCTCCAAATGCATCTCTACCCTCTTTCCAATTTCATTATGAATTTGTGGGTCACCTTACTCACCATTCTGCAGTATTTCTGCCAAGGCTGGACAAAGGGCAACAATAGGACTAGGGAAGAATCCCATTTCTTTTGCCTCCTAAATCCTGCCATATGGACAGCCTAAGGGATAGATTCAAACAGCAGGGGAAGAATGTGAGGAAGAATAATTTCTATTGATTCTTTTCTCAGCAATTTTCTTTTCTCCCTTCAGTTCAGCAGGGGGTCATACAGCAGTAGCAATGAAAGAATAAATGACTTCGCTCTGTCATCTACTTTTTATAGGATCTCTATACTCCTGTCTCACCCACCCTTCTTACGAGGTATCCAGAAAAGCAAAGGTGACAGATTAATATAGTGATCTGTGTGTCAAACATGGAAAATAAAAATGGTTCTGGAGAGACTATACTACTAATAATAACAGCAATGGAGTAGTACTAATGATGGCAAGCATTCTGTAAGCTCTTACAATGTGGCAGGCACTATTGCAAAGGTCTTACACGTCCTCACTCTTTGCATTCTCACTGTATTAACTGGGCATTTGCATTACTCCTATTTCACAGAAAAACAGCTCTAACTAAAACTGTGTGGATTCATTTATTTTTTCCTTCATGCTGTATGAGTTTTTGCCTCACATATGCTAATGTTATGTGTTAAGGTGCACACATCATGAGCTGGGTGGCTTATAAATATAAATTTATTTCTCACAATTAGGGAAGCTGAGAAGTTCAAAATCAAGGCACTGCCAAATCTGGTTTTTGGCGAGGGCCCTACCTCCTGGTTCATTGACCTCTGACTTTTAGCTGCATCTTCACATGTTGAAACGGGTGGGGATCTCTTCGTAATCTTTATATAGCCACCAATCTCATTCATGAAGGCTCAGCTTTCCTCCTGAAATTAACCACCAAAGGCCCCACCTCCTAATATCTTCACCTTGGGCATTAGAATTTCAACTTAGAAATTTAAGGGAGTGCACAAGCTTTCAGATCCTAGAAGTCTGTTATGTCTTGTTAAAGAAGTGACATTTTTATCATTATGCAGTACCACTATTTATCTACGATAATATGCAGTTTACTCTACCTGAGATTAATAGGATTCTTCCACTTTATTATAATTTGTATCATGGTGCATCTTCATCACTTTATTTCTAACATTTAAATGACTTTATATTTAAGTTGGTTTCTTATAAACAGCAGCAGATTGGGTTTTGTGCTTTGATTCACTGTCACAATCGACAGATTGTGATTTTAGTTAATATATTGAGGTCATTGAGTGGTTTTCAATATTGTTGGATAACATTTCCCAATTGTTACTATCTTATTTGCTTCCTCATTACTGAGAGAAAATACCCAATACCCACAAGTTTAAGGAGGAAAGGTTGATTTTAGTCAACAGATTGTAGAGGTTTCAGCCCATAGTCAGTTCACTCCAAGATAGGGCAGAATGGCAGACGGCCATGGCAGAGGAGAAATAGTCCATGGCAGGGCACGCAAGAGGCAGGAATCAGCTGACATCCTTCTCTCTCCCTTTATATTCCACCTAAACTACAAGCCCATTGGTTGGTGCCGCTCACACCCTGGGTGGGGCTTCTGCCTTCAGTAAATCCATTCAGCAACAACCAGAACTATGCTAATCAATAGGCTAATCCAGTTATCAGACCCATAATCCATATTCACACACCCTATATCCAGCCCCTCTATAACCCGCACCTATGAGTGCATGAAGTCTTGGGGGGCATCTAGATACAAATTGTGATAGTTACTATTCTACTTGTTGCTCTTGTACTTTCTTCCTATTTTTGTTTTCTACATTTTTCTGCTTTTCATGGCTTTAACTGAGCCTTTACAAGATTCCATTTTCTCTCCTTTGATAGGTAAATTATATTTCTCTTTAAACTTTAGTTGTTCTAAAGTATGCTAAAGTATGTTGTTGCTAAAGTATGCAATATATATCTACAGCTAATCCATGTCTCCACTTTCAAATTGCACTATATAATTTCATGGGTAGTGTAAGTTCCTTACAACAATAAAATATTCCTAATTCTCTCCCTCCTATTGCTTACAAAATTTCTTTCATTTATTTTCCTTATCTAAAAGCACATAAATACATATACATACGTAAGATTTAATACATTATTGATACTATTATTTTGAACAATTTGTTGTTTATATCAATTAAGTATATGAAAAAGAAAAGCTTTTATTTTACTTTCACTTGTTCATTTTCCAGTGCTCCTCTTTGATCTAGATAAAGTATCTTACCTACATTATTTTTCTTCTCTCTGAAGAACTTATTTCAGAATTTCTTTTGAGATAGGTCTATGGGCAACAAGCTCCCTCAATTTTATTTTTCTAAGAGAGTTTTTATTTCCCCTCACTTGTGAAAGTTAGTTTCACAGAGAACAAAATTCTAGGTTGATCATTTTTTTTTCTATCAAAATCAAACATTTAACTCCACTATCTTCTTGCTTGTGTGGTTTCTGAGGAGAAGTCAAAGATAACCGTTATCTTTACTCTTCCATAGGTAAGGTGATTTTTTTTCCTCAGCTTGTTTCAGATTTGTTCCTTATCTCTGATTTTCCACAGTTTCAAAATGATATGAGTGTATACGATAGAGAGAGGTATTTATTCTGCTTGGTTATCTCCACTCCCTGGGTAGGTGGTTTGGGGTCTAACATAAATGTTGGAAAATTCTCAGTTATTATTTCCTCAAATGTTTCTTCTATTCCTTTTTTTTCTGATTAAATGTACATAGCACATTTTATACTTGTTCCACAGTACATCATCATTCCCTTTTTTGGATTTTTCAAAAATCATTTTCTCTTTTCTGTTCAGTTTTGAGTATTTCTGTTGAGATATCCTCATGCTCAGTAATTCTGTCCTCAGTTGTGTCCTGCTTACTAATAAGCTGGTCACAGATATTCTACATTTCAGTTATTTTTTATCTCTACTATTTCTTTAGGATTCTTTGATTTGCCACTTCTCTATTTACATTATCCATCTGTCTTTGCATGCTGACTATTTTTTCCATTAAAATCTATGATATAGGGCCTGGGATTGAGCTCAGTGGTTCGGTGGCCTGCCTGGCAAGTGCAAAGACCCGAGTTCAATCCCCGGTACCAAAAAAATAAAAACAAAAAAAGAAAAAAATCTATGATATATTAATTATAGATTTTTTTAAAATCTAAGTTAAATTCATCATAGATTTAAAAAGTCTGGTAGTGATGATGCCCTATCTGACCCTGATTCTGACATACATTCAGTCTCTTAAAAGAGTATTCTGCCTTTTAGTGTCTTTGAAGTTTTTGCTGGTGGTGAACACATAGTGAGTGAAATAAATTGCAGTAAATAAGAATTTGTACTATAGTGGTAAGGTGTGTAGAGGGGATGCAGTATTCTATGGTTCTGTGAGTAAGTCTCAATCTTTTGGAAAACCATACTCCTAGACTGAACTTCATTGGTGCTTCTGAGCTTTTTTCTTCCTTAGGTAGGGTTGGATGGCTGGAGTAGACTAGACTTAGGTACCTCCTTCCCTCCACACGGAAGCCTAAAGGAAGCTGGAACAGAGTATTTCCTTCTCCACACAGCAAGGGTTGGCTCTGAAACAGTCTCTCTTGTATGCAAGCCTTGCACAGAAAAACAAAACATTTTCAAGTATTTCAGAATGTGTTCATTCCTTCTCCTTCTGCAAAAAGCATCAGAGAATGTTGTAATAATATTCATTGCCCGGTATAGCTCCCGGAGGTAAACCTATAAAAGTGTAGCAACACATCTCTGATGAGAGGCTTTTAACTTGCAGACTTGTCCATTCTAAACTCTAGCATTTCATCTGTTACATTTAGTTTTTCTTACCCTGGCTCCTGGTTCCTGTGGTTTCCTCTTGTGGATTTCTGCTCTAGTATGTTGTGATTCTCTATCTCCCTGCCCATCTTTCCAATTTTGGAAGGAGCAGTTTACTCTGTGACTTCATTTCTGTAACAGATTTAACTTTTAAGAAAAGTAGTTGTTCGTTTGTCTGTTTGTTTGTTTTTTTTCAGTTTGTCCAGCTTTCCTTGCTGTTAGGAGGGAGTGACAACTCCACAGTTCCTTACATGTTGAACCAGACACCAGAAGTGGTAGAAACGTAAAATGAATACAGATTAAAGAAAATATCCAAGTGAGCACAGTTTAGATGTAATGGATCCAGACTCAAGATTAGTTTTAGAGTTCAGTATCTGAATCCCTGCCCTAATATTGGTATCAGACTACCATACTTAGTAAGAGCACATTGGCTATTGGTGGGCTCTAAAGCTTGATTTTCTAGTATGACTTCAAGTTCATTTGCTTTTACTAGCTATATGATTTTTGCATAAACCGGTTTTCACATTAAGTACATTAATATACATGACACACTTAGAGAATGCTAGAGAGGAAAAATTCAGTAAATGTTTGGGACATTTGGCATTGTATACTCACCCATTATGCAACACAAAAATTTCTCTTTTGTGATGGGATAGATTTGTAGCCTCTCTTCTAGAAGTTAAGGAGGAAATGATTTCTAAAGTGCCCATTTCCTTGAAATCTTGCACCCCATATAATCCCTTGCCCCTTAAGGTCTGGTGTGTGTAACCAACAGCAATGACATGTCCTGGGAGTTTGTTCAAAATGAAAATTTTTAAATCACAACCCAGAGCCATTGAAACATAATCTGCATTTTAACAATATTCCCAGGTAGTTAAAAAGCCACATTTTAATTTGAGAAGCTCCGATATAACGCAGTTTTTAAGAGTAGAACATGGGGATTCGGTCTGAAACAATGTTCTGTTCTGTCAGTTGCAGGTATTTCCGTCTTTGAACATTCTCCTCTGCCATCTGATCCTGATTTCCTTAAGTATAAAATGAAATAAAAATACCTCTCCCACGAACTGGTGCAAATAGGCACACAACAGGTATTCACTAAGCAAAGGTTAATAGCTAAGTATTTGCCATTACCCTCAGAGATTCCTGCAAGCTGAGACAAGCCAAGTTAGATGCCATCCCCACTGAGTTGACCTATTGGAGTGGATTGAGTCTGGAGGATCACAGCCTAAAACGACTGTGGGGAGAGGAGCATAAGCACAGCTTGGATCACCAGCCAAGCCAAAGATGCACAAAGTCGAAGGGCGAGACCCAGACACTGTGCTGGGTCAAGTTAAAGACCAGAAGCCAGGAGAAAGAAGCCACCTCACCTCCAACACAGGCTGCATGGTGTCACTGTGCTCTTAGGCACTTGACTGACATGGCCAGAGTAAAGGTAGCTCCTCAAAAGCACTGCATGGGCTTCACCAGACCACTCCCAAGCACCATGCAGTTGTTTTAAAGTATCCCCAAGGATCTGGATCCATCTGGTCTACTGTATGTTTAATCCTTTCCAGGAACAACCAAGGGAAACAGAGGCTTACTGCCTGTAAGAGTTTATCTCCAATTTACACGCACACGCACACACACACACACACACACACACACACACACACACATATATATACACACACACATATCTATATCTATAAATATAGATATAGATATATCCTTTTATATCTGCTTTGGAATGCATGAAAATCAGCCATGATTCAATAGAAATACTTCCTTTGGTATAATTTTATACCTCCAATCTGGTAGACTGAAAAATATTTATTCTTCTTAGAGGATGGAATGGAGCCTCCTTGGTTTGGCTTCCTGCGATAACACTCCCTATGGGTTAATGTGCTATTAATATGGCAAAAATAAAGAAAATTCTTTAAATAGCAGCTTGTGCTTCTTTTTTATTTTTCTCCTACAAAAGTTGATTTACTGTGTGCTTCTTCCATCTGGCAGGAAGCTAATCTGAATATGAATCAATCCTTGCAAAAATAACCGCAGGAAATTTTACACATTCATAACTTTCCAAAGTTTTTTTTCCTCTTTAACAACAGCATTTCTGTCATTCTTTCAGTTGTGCAAAGTTTTTTCAATTGAAGTGAAGTATGACTATTTAAGGAATTGTGCTGTCTCATCCTGAATGCCTTCTTTACTGTTGTGGCTTCATGTTGCTCATTTTCTAGATATTTGCACATAAATGAGTAATTGCTGTTATCCCAAAAAATTTTAATCATGAAGTGAAAACAGACTAATGTGGTGTTCTCAACTTGATAAGTAAGATGACCAAAATATCATTCTAAAGTATCTTATTTGTTTTTCCTCTCACTTTATTTTGTAATAATGCTTTCTTCTAACACTGGATCTACTGACCAATATTTCTGGTGCTGTTAAAGAAAATGGAAAAATACTTTCCACCTTATAAATCAGAGCTGCAATTTTTAATAAGTGACTCCCGGCTATTCTCAAAATTAGCCCCAAACTTTCCCATATTATGGTACACCTAGAAGATGATAATGTTTATTGAGCACACTATGATGAATGACTGAGAATACTTGGGCTCAAGGTGATTATCCCAGAGACTTAAGCTAGATCAGGCCCTATCATGCCAGCTCAAGACAGAACAAATAAATATCTTGCTATACATCTAACCTATTTTCGGTGCATAATCTCTTTTCAAGGTAATTCTGCTTCTCAGAACTGGAAAGTAAAGAAGGAAACTGTGTATCATGTGGACATGAATACCACATCATCCAGGCAGATAAATGAATATCTTTGGCCGAAATCCTGGACTAGAGTTATGTGGCAATTTTAATTTCACTTATCAAGTATGAACGGTTATGCCAAAGTTTTCCAAGCTATATTCCATAAAATGATGCCTAGCCCTATTAATGGATTCTAAAATGATTTTTCTTCTCATGGTCAAATAATTATAAAATATAAGAGTTGAATATATTCACTTGCTATAGGACTTTGTGAAAGCTTTCATATGCTAATATAATTTGTGAATATCCAAGAGCATATTGAAAGATACGGTTTTACAGATTGTCCACTGCACAACTTCAGAGGTTATTATTCACACCGAACCTCTTGTATAGCATTCATTTAAGCAGTATAAAACTTATATATGACAGCATTAGAATATAGCATGCAGTTTCCCCATATGTATTTGGCCATGAAGTACTGTTTGTGAGAATAACTGTTAAGACCTAGTGAGACACATTTGGTTCTGTATGAACTCCACTGGTCATCTAATTCATTTTGTTACATTTCAAGGATCTTGTGTTCTAAGTAACTCCACTCCTTTTTCCCAAACAGATTCAGCCTTTTCCTGCCTCCCTGAGGAAAAAACATTGATTTTGAAATCAAAGCCATCTGGGCTCCCTAAAACTCTTCTACTTATTTACCCACTCTAAATCTTGGTGTTAATCTGCAAGAGAGAAATGATACCTTGAGAGTCACAGGGCAGTTGTGCAAATTAAAGGAATAAATGTACATAAAGCCCCAGCACAGTACCCAACACAGGATAGTACATATCCACAATTTCCCAGTATCCTGGCTCATGCTTCCACTTCCTGAAATGCCTTTCTACTCTCACACTGCTCTTAAAGGAATACTTTTATAAAGTCTTCCCTGATGCCAATGGTTCCCCCTTCAAGGCCCAGTGAACTACCTTTATAGTTATTTTGAAGCTATATTCTATTTCATTATATTTATTTTGCTTTTAACTGCTAATAGAACTCAGGACCTTGTGCTTGTGAGGCAGGCACAGTGCCACTGAGCCAAATCCCTGGCCCTACATTATATTTGGTACTAGAATAATTATGACCAATCTCTCACTCTTGCCACTTGGTTATGAAATCCTGAAGGCAGCAGATTTCTTTGTCACTGAACCTCTCCAAGACCTGGGATATCTTAGACCCTCAATAGATGCTTGTAGATTCTAGTGAAATGAAAGCAATAAAGGAGGAGGTGCTCTCTAGATCTTGCACTGAGACAATGATGTTAAAAGCTCTTCAGGGACGAATGGATGTACCCTACAGTCTGTGAAATAACCTCTCGGTTGATATGCAGAGATAGTCATGGGAAGCCCTGAAGAGAGATTTTGCTACTGTATCCTTAAAATGTACCAATAAACTCAATTAAAGCTGAAAAAAATCATGTGTATTTCATACCAAGCTCAATGGCCATAAAAATAAATTAGCCAAGATTCTTGTCCTTCCCCTCTCAGTAAGTCCACTGTGGCTGGAGCGCTCGACCAACAGGAATGGTATTACAAGCAACTCTGAAACCACAGAGAGAGTAAGCAAAAGTAATCCCAGCACTCTACAGAATGAGCACAAATTTGAGACGAGACTGGGCAATTTAGTGACTTCGCAAGACTTTGTCTCAAAATGAAAAATAAAAATAGGGTTGGGGAGTAGCTCAGTGCAAAGGCCCTGGGTTCCATCTCCTGTATCACATAATGATGATACTGATGATGAAAATGATGATGATAAAAAGAACAACAAAATGTTATTCAAGTGTGGGGAAGGAATGAATATTCTGCCTAGATATACTCCTGAACCCTGAACTAATACTGTCAACTGCATATATCTCTTGGACATCTCATTGGCATCTCAAACTTAACCTGTCTAAAATCAAGTTGCTGAAAAACTCAATATATCTAATCCTCTTGTTTTACTCTTAAAGAACAGCTATACCATTTTTTTAACTACCCTATCAGATCTATAACACAGTGTATAAGTTCATTTGCTGTTGCCAATAATATTATTAAAACCATACTGTATAAGCTTTAACAACAACAAAAAAAAAAAGAGAAAGATTTTGCATAGCTCAAAGGAAATACTGAGGTTTACATAGCAGGTCAATCGACATCTATGAAATGAAGACCTTTAAAGATAGAGCTGGTAGTGGATAGTCTAATCATTTATTCTAAATTCAAAAATAAAACATATATTGTAGAGGAGAGGTCCAGAATTAAAGATCAATATATATATTGAATTCAGGTTCTTTAAGCTCTCTTTGCATGCAAAACTATAAACTATACTAAATATTACCGTAAACCACTTTGGAAATGTCTGATAAGATTACACATTTGTTAAGTATGTTTAAATACATTTAAACAACTTGTTGTTATATTAACAAAATATGCATGATCTGTACATTTTATTCACATACTTCTGTAAAAGTATTTTTAAATAATGTATATATAATCAAAATAAATTAGCTTTCCTAGTAACAAGTTTTCTATAAAAACTCAAGATACATGCAAAGAGCCTTGTAAAGTTAGACTTCTTCAATCAGTAGGAACTACATACTTTAGTGAGAGTAATTCAGAAACAAGAATCTCTTAATAATAAGATTGAAAAACATGGTTTTTTATGGTACTGAGTGTTGTATCTATGGCGTTTGCATGGAGCTATATTTCTAGCCTTTTTATTTTTTATTTTGAGATGGGGTTTCACTAAGTTACTCAGGCTAGGCTTAAACTTGTGATCCTCCTGCCTCTGCCTCACAGAGTGCTGAGATTTCAGGCATGAAGTGAAAAGCCACTATGCCTGGCTCAAAGTGATTCTTATATGGATTATGTAATTAGGAGCTACTTTTCATTCTTTTTTATTAATTGAGTTTATTGGTACATTTAAGGTATACAGTACAGTTACATTGATTATTGGGATCTTGTACCACTTGTCATTCTTTAATAGGTGCTTCAGCCTTTGGCATGCTAATGAAATAGTGGTTCATCAGAAAATACAAAACTGTGATTGTTGAAGTTTCTCACAACTTCTATAATGACTAGTTAATATACATAGCAGTGTAATATAAAAATTTCCCTGTGTTAGTCACTTGCCTTGGCAGAGGTACAATACTTGACACATAAAACATAAAGGAGGAGAGGTTTATCTGACTCACAGTTTCACACGTTCAGTCCAGGGTTGTCTGGTTCCAGAGTAGAAAGATAATGGGAGTGGGGGAGAGTATAGTGGAGAAAGCTGTTCATCCCGCGGCTGCCAGGAAACAGAGAGAAATTACGGTAGACAGGGACGAGAACACACCCTTCCAGGACACATCCCCAGTGACTGCCTCTTTTGGCCAGGCCCCACCACCTAACAGCACATTCAGCTAGGGACTCATTGGTGGTTTGATTAATCCACCTTTTGAGCACAGGGCCGCCTTGTACCTATCACCTTCTAAAAGCCCTACCAAGAAAGACAGCAGACATTTGGGTGACATTTTCCACATTGGCCATAGCATCTCCCATATCCAAACAGTACTAATTATATTAAATGTTTGGATAGCTTGTCTCCACAATTCCAGATAAATGAGTTCTTTTAGATATATTTGCAAATACCCACAGTATGTAAGCTCAACTTTTAAAGCAAGTTCATTATGGATTATTATACTACTCTTTTCAGGACAAATATGGAAAGTTACCAAGGTAATTGTTTCTTTTTTTATAAACCAACATCTTATGAGCTCTTACTATTTTCCAGTCATTACGTTAAAAAGTTAATTCTCATGAGTTCCACAGTTAGCCAAAATCTGTAAACAACCAGGAGAAAAAAAGAAAGAGGAGAATCAACTAACATTATGTTTTGTTTGTTTTAAGACATGGTCTCACTATATAGTCCAGGCCCATGAACTTATGGCAATCATCCTGCCTAAGCCTCCCAAGTGCCGGTATTACTGGAATTACAGGAGTGTACCCAACACACCTGACATGAACTAACAATTTGGTAGACAAGGTAGAGAAGAAAAATTTAATATTTAATCCGGCTAGTTAGGAAGAGATGTTGACCAGGGTGAATTTATTATCATCCTATCATACACTTATTTTCAAAAGTTTTTTAATCTGAAACTACATTTTATTAATGGAAAATACCATCAAAATAGTACCACTATGGACTAAACTGCCTGAGTTTTTGTTTCGCATGAGATCTCAAGGTAGAAAAGCCTTTAGCACAATTTGCTCTAAGTCACAAAGAGTGCCAGACCGAGGACTAAAGCATGGGGAAGATTCTCCTCTTGGATGGAATTTGTGTTGTACTATCAAGACTTTTGTGCTAATCTTTCAAACAGAGACATGCTGGGGCAAACCTTTAATCTTTTGGCATAAGGTTATTTTGGCTGGGGCAGAAATATTGAGTCTAGGACTTAGGATGAATAATGCGACATTTCAGTTATCAAGTATTCACTTTGATTGAAGAGCTTTCTTTATGTCATTCACTTCCATCTGCAGCCGAAGCCGGATTTTCTTTTCTTCATCCAATTCTGACAGTAGTTGGTTAATCTCTCGTTTCTGCTGGTCTTTCATGGTCTCAATAACACTCCTCAGTTCACAGACCTGTGCCCTTAGCTCCTCCACAGCTGCCTGGCTGCTGGCTGCAGGCTCCATCTTTGGTTTTCCTTCCATGCCAAATAGAAAAGGGGATTTGGCTCTATGTCCAGCTGTTCCCAAAGAGGACGACAGTGGGGAGGACACTGCTGAGGACAGAGAGGCTGGCCGACCCCGGCTTGGTTGGCAGGGATGCCTTGTTGTTGGACACTTGGATATGGTAACAGTCTTTGAAGTCTTCTTGTATATGTCTAATCTTCTGTGCGCAAGCGAAATGTGTTCCTCTTTATCTTCTTCCGGACTTGGGGAGTCAAAGATATAGGGCCTTGAAAGGGAGGAAGATGTGAGGGACTCGGATGGAGGCCGTCTCCCTATAGCTTTTAGCCTGCTTGTGGTTGGGTGACTGAGTTTCTCAGTAGATGACACCACGAAGTCAAAACCTTCTAGGTCAGTGTCATTGCTGCGGTCTGAGAGATCCTTGTCCAGGATGCTGGATAGCGTACTGCCCGACAAAGCAATCTTTGGACCATCACCCCTGGTATGTGTCAATGGACCCACTGGTCACTCCAGCCTTCTAGGGGGCAGTGCACCAGGTCAGTTAAGAGAATTGGTCTTAGGAGGCTGAGGCTTTTTTGGTAGGATGGCAGGAACAGAGGGCTTCTGTAAATCCAGTTTTGGCTCTCTGGTCTTTCTTTCTCCTCTGTTCTGTTTGAAAGTGTTTTTGGCCTTACTGGAGATATCTTTTTAATTTCATGTTTTCTCTCTGTGGTACCTACTCCTTGTTTGATGACAGGAGCGGATGGAGGTGGTGGTTTCTTGGGTCTATTTCCCTCCTTGTCAAAGTCTGGTGGAAGTAGCTTCACAAAGTTATCAGGGAACACTCCTCATCTACCATTGAGCTCTCCTTCCCACCAGCCTATGTGGATGCAGTCCTTATTGATGAAAGTCACTACATCTCCTTCTTTCATTGTCAATTCATCATCATTCTGTGCCTCATGTGGAAATATTACTTTGCAGTAATCCTTGGTCTTTGTCCTGCTGTCCATTTCTGTTTTTGACAAGTCTGGAGTTGCTGTAGTTGGAGGTAACTTCTTCCCCATAGTCTTTTCTATCTGCACAAAGTCATTTTCTACTTCAGTTGCCCTTGGTCTCAGTTTGATTGGCTTGTCTTTGAAAATATCTCCAAAGCCCACTCCCATAACTTTATTGGGCTGGATGGCTGCAGCTGCCACTGTCCCACTGGCACCTTCAGACTTGGTACTGCTGGAATCACCCCCATCACTCTCGGAGCCTGTGGTCTCCCTTAAGTTTGACTTGGACAGCTGTTTATCCTGGGAAATGCTCATCTGAGTCCCCCGACAGCTCCTTGATGAAATTGGATGTAAATATTCCAGTTTTCCCATGGAGAACACCTTCCCACCTTCCTTCCTCTACCTCTCCTACCACCTCTATGATGTCACCAACTTTCAGCTCAAGTTCATCATCATTCTGGGGCAGGTAGCTGAATGCCACCTGCCATCGGCTCCTCTGTGGTTCACCTCTCTTATTGGTTCTTAAAATGGTTTCAGAAGACAGAAAAGAGTTTCCATTAGACACATTGTGCATGGGCTTTTCTGAAGCTTTGTCGAAGAGAGGATCTTTCTTCATATCTTTCTTTATTTCTCTTTCAAAGTTGTCAGGGAACAAACCTCTCCTGCCTATATTCCTTTATTGAAGGCTGATCTTTGCAAAGAGCCAAATTCTTATTAGAAGGCTATTTGGAAAGCTTCAATAAAGAAAAAAAAGATAATGTTAAACAATAATTTCCTCCTGGCCAGAATGAAATCAAGAAAAAACAGTGGATATGCAGTAGGAGATGTAGGAGACATGACTGCTCTAAGAGTGAAGGGAAATATTCCCTCCCTCTCTGAAGGCTTATTTTAATGAACTAATAATAGGTCTAAGTAGAAGAAAAAGTGTAAGAATGTATTAATGTGAAAAATGGGGAAAATCACAGCATAGGGGAAAAAATCAAACAAGTGTGATTATCCTGTAGCCTAACATAATTCTAAAGCTTATGTACCACATTTTCTACAGAGAAGGGAAGAATGGGGAATATCCAGGGAACATGGCCTACAGCAAAGTCCACTGGGACCACCGAACAGACAACACACTGTAAATGCTGTGGGACAAGAGTCTATTCAGGTGTGCTCCCAGAACTGAGTATCCTTTCCTGTGGTAGGAGTTTAGTCTCCTCTGCTTAGTAAGATTGCAGTAAGAAGACTGAAAGCCAAGTGTGTTCCCCTTTTGAGGGATGAACCAGTTAGTTAGATAAAAGAAAGTCACAGAAAGCCTCTTCCTGCTCTGAGTGGAGAAATGAAGATAAATTGAGAAGGCTTTTAAGTCCTCTTAGTTTCCATTACATAAAATAGGTCAGCATGCCAGACACCGCCATATTTGAGGGTTATTACTCTGTGATCTCCAGCAATGCAAAAACAAGAGGTAAAAAAGTATAAGGTGTTTATAAGGAATAAAGATCCTGGGCTGGTTATAGAAAAGGAAACTGAAGCAGAGAGCTGTGAGGAGAGCTACAGCTGCAACAGTAAATGGGACCAAAATGCTAAAGGCCTAAGACCTATCTTGAATGCAATAAGCAGCTAGGTTTTGGTTTTTTTGTTTGTTTGTTTTTTCCCCTTATTGAATTTATTGGTACATTTTAGGTATACAGTACATTTCCATTCATTATTGGGATCTTGTACCTCTACATGACAAGTCTTGGTTCTCATTTTTTCCCCTTGTCCCTGCCCTCCCTTCATCCCCTCCTCCCTCCCCCTTTACAAACACTTTATTTCCATTTTTTTCATTTTCTCATTATTCTTTTCTTTTCCTTTATTAGCTTTTCCCTACCCTTCCCACTTCCCCTTCACCTTTAGCCCTTTTCTTCCTACTTCACATTGTCAATTATCAGCAGCTAGCTTTTGTTTCAAGTTAGGGAACGACTGTTCAGACTCTTCTAGAGGCTGTTTCAAGCAAGACAATTATGATTGCAAGAGAAATAAAAGGCTACTGTAAGTGGCTCAGGTAAAATATTATGCAGATCTAAATTAAGATATGATTCAGGGACAAGATATGTTTACAACATGTTTTTTTCTGAGAAAATCTGCTTTGTTTTTTTGTTTTTTGTTTGTTTGTTTGTTTGTTTGTTTTTTGAGACAGGGTCTCACTATGTAGTTGAGACTGCCCTGGAACTCACTCTGTAGCCCAGGCTGGTCTCGAACTCACAGTGATCCTCCTGCCTCAGCCTCCCGAGTGCTGGAATTTACAGGCATGTGCCACCATGCCCTGCGAAAATCTGCTGTGAATTGAAAGCCTTTTACTATTACAAATGGTGCACAAGAGGCCACCCTGACACAGGCTTTATGTGAGAAAAGGGCTGGATCTTTTCTGTCTTGATGTAGACAGAGCTGAAATTCTGAATGGTTTCAGCAGCTACCTTGGAGAGAATTTAAGTTTATATAGGGTTTGAGAAGGGGGCTATCCTCTGGATTGGAATGTTTATAATTGAGGGTCCAACAATGGTCAGCACAGGTATGCATATAATACTGGATCTCCCATGCCAGGAAGACTGTATATCTTGTCCCAAGTTTTCTTTATGGCCGTCTGTTTTGTTTGTTGAGAGCAGACTATTGTTTGCTGAGAATGGCATGTTTGCTGGGAAGGTCTCATTTAGGCCGGGTATGACTCTTACTTCATTAAACATTATAGTTGGTACTCAATATTTAGTACTTGATACATTTGCAAGTTGGCATTGACCCATATTTTAAAACAAGCACTCTAAACCAATTGCATTATTATATACAATCATATTTAGTGCAAGTCAAAATTAAAATGAGAAAGAAATTGAAAATATAAATGACCTAAATGATTTTTATAAACCTTTATTTGAAATCATAGGTCACATTCCCAAGATTATAAAGTGATGTTGCATTCATTAAAAATATCCTTGTAACGCCTACAAGGCTTTTTTCCTTGTTCCATTGTCTATTTCCCTGGGGACCATTAACAAATTCATTTTATTTCTCCTCTAAGCTTTTTAACACACGCAGTTATAAAATTTATTGAAAATTCACTGATTAATGCCCAACAATTTATAGAACAAAATTGCTTAAACTATTTGGCAAATAAAAATGCTTGAGCATGTACCACATTAATCAAAATTTTAAAACCATTATTATTGAATACTTTTGAACACAAAATGCTGCAATTAATATTTAAAAGTAAATGCCACAATATTTTGAGAATAATTGAGTGTGAAGGATTATTAGAATTACCATACAGAAAAAACATAAAGGAATAGAAGAAACACTTCGGGACGTTGTAATGTCAAGTATCCTTTTGGATAAGGTCCAAAAAGTACAAATAACAAAAGGAAAAATAGACAAATGGGCTTAAAACCAAGTAAAAATCTTTTGCACAGCAAAAGAGATAAGAGAGCAAATCAATAACCTACAGAATGGAAAAATATTTGCAAACTATACAGAAACTCAATATCAATGAAACAAATAATCCACTCAAAAATTAGCAATAACTTAAATAGACGACTCTCCAAAGAAGATCTCTAAATAACCAACAGGCATATGAAAAATGTTCAACATCACTAATTATCAGGGAAATTCAAAACCACAGTGAGGTATCATCTCACCCCTACAAGAATGGCTATTATCAAAAAGACAAAAGATAACAAGTGCTGGCAAGGATGTAAAGAAAAGGGAAACTTGCATATCAGTAATTGGAATGTAAATGAGTACAGCCATTATAAGAAAAAGGATGGAGCTTCCTCAAAAGGTTAAAAATAGAACTGCCATGTGATCCAGCAATCCCACTCCTAAGTACATGTCCAAAGGATATAGAACCTGGAAATCAAGGAGACATTTGCACCATTATGTTCATTGCAGCATTAGATGTGAAGTTATCCTAATTTCCCTTCAACCAATAATTAGATAAAGAAAATATGTTACGTATGTACAATGAAATAAAATTTGGCCATAAAAGGATGAAATCGTGTCATTCATAACAACATGGACATGGCTGGAAATAACTATGTTAAGTGAAATAAGCCAAGCTCAAAGGCACAAATTCTGCATGATCTCATTCCTGTGTGAAATTGAAAATGTTGATATAGAAGTTTGGTGGAGAATGTGGTGACTAGAGCCTGGGAGAGTAGAGGGGAAAGGAATTCCGGGGAAAATTTGATTTGCAGGTACTAAGTTGCAGTCAGGAGTAAAGACAATCCGGGGTGCTATTTCACAATTGGGTGACTATAGATAACAAAAGCATACCCTATATTTTTAAAAACTAGAAGAAAAATTCTGAATGTTTGAGATGAAAGATACGTTTAACTTGATTTAAACATTACACAGTGTATACGTGTATCAAAATATTACATGATAAAACCCATAAATATGTACAAAGTTTATGTTTTAGAATTATTGGCACAATAAAGAAAAAAAATAGAATGTTTCCCAAAGAAAAATAAAGCATGAAATACAATTTGAAGACACCAAACTGTAGAATTCTCTTTAGGGCCACAGTAAATCTCAAATCTCATAACCCCTGAGGTGGAAGACTTTTGGGAGGAACCTTGCCTGCCCTACCAATTTCTTATAATTTCAGGATGCACTGAAAGCAAGATCATGGAGATACTACAGCCAATTCACTCAGTAAACATAAAACAAACAAGACAATCATGAACGGCCTATCAATAAGTAGACCATTAAAGAGCTTTTGAAGTAGAAAAACATTGCCTTTCCTTCCTGTGATTCACACACTACCCAGAAGCCTCTGGCTTCCTAGAGTTTCAAAGGTGACAACATCACTTTGCAAAAAGTGTGAAACAACCCAATTTTCACTAATGAGCTCTTGCCAATTCTCACTGTTAGATAGGTCAATGTGGCTTTCTATGCACTATGACTTAAAATCTGTATTTTTAAGCAGCAGAAAACCAGATTCTACATTTATGTGTAGATCTATCTGAGTAGTCTAGAAGGCCCTAAGTTAAGAATAGCACTGATTTTATTGTGCATACTTGGAAAGTGTTCAGGGCCATCTGATTTGGACAGTATCTCACTTGCCCTCCTCCTCAGCTATCTGTTCTCCGAACACATGAGACCTGGACCTCTCTCCACACACACAAGCAGTCGGCAGATGGAAGACTAAACTGTGCTTTGTTTGAGACATGCCTGGTAATTCTGTTTTTAGCTGGAAACGTTTTTAGAAGAAACCCATTTGTTAGCAAATTTCCTTTCTGTAATAGGGGACCTTCACCTTTCTCCTTCCTTTAGTGAGCCTGAGAGCTACAGTTCTTACATAAGAAAGGGGACTGAAGTAAAATGAGGCTTTTGAACTTGAAAGAACAAAAGCAAATTTTACTTCTAGTGTACGTGCCTACCAGTGCTTGTAATATATGTTGACTAGCCCACTGAATAGGAAATAAAATAAAATAAAAACAAGTGAGAAGTAATAACAGAATGATACAATGTCTGGATGTACATATCAGTTTGTGAAGGAGCACATTAATTCAGTCAATTTTGAACACTGATTTTATTCAACTGCTGGCCTGATGAGTAAGTATAAATAAAATTATATCTTTAAAAAAATTTAGAATAAAGATAATGGCTCCTGAATTCGAAGGCAAGTTTCTTCATCCCTACACATGTACAGGAAGCAATGATGAAGGAGGCACGCCCACCCGAGCGCACACAGGTGCAAACACACAACCTCCCCTTCACACGTACTGATTGGATCTCATATCTAAAAACCAGAAAAGTCACCTAATAGCTTTATTTACAACAGCCAAAAACTGGAAATAGCCTAGGCATCTATTAATAGGAAAATGAATAACAAACTGCCGTATGCACACGATGCAATACAATTTGTGTTTTTTTTTCAGTCTTTAATAAGTATGAATACATGTTTCCCATACATAATGATTACATTCCTTCTGGAGAACAGTAACACTCTTTTTACCTCTTACCCTCCTCCCCTTTCCCTTGCTTCATCTCTGAATCTCCTTCCCCTGTGACAAAGATCTATTTCTTAATATATAATCTTTATTTTGCTCCTCACTTACTCTTTGAGTTTCTCATATAAGAGAAACCATGTGATATTTAAGCTTCTGTGTCTGGTTTATTTCATTTAACATTATCGTTTCCAGGTGGGTCCATTTTCCTAAAAAATATTACTTAAACGTATCCTTCTTTGTAGCAGAATAGTACTGCGTTGTGTATAAATACTGCTTGACATTCAAAAGTGATGAAATCTGGATATTGATAACATGGAAAAAAATCTCAAAAACGTGCTTCTGAAGAGAAATCAGACACAAAGGAAGAGTACATACTCTGTGATTCTATCTCTGTGGAGTTCCAGAAAAGACGAAACTGATTTATAATGAAAAAAAATCCAATGTTCTTTGGGGGTTGGTAGGGGAAGTTGACTGAGAAAGGAGCATGAAAGGAATCTTCTGGGGACAAAGCAAGCATTTCATATGTGATAGGGTTTATGGCTACACAGAAATATGAATTTTTCAAAAATCAGTGAATTCATCAACTTACTTGCACATAAATATTACAAAGAAATGAAAGTTTTAAATAACAAGCTCTCATCGAGACTATGCACAATGAAGTGTTTAGAAGGAAGTGCACTGATGTGTGAAATGTATTTAAAAAAAGATAAATTGAGAAGAATAAAGCAATGGCCAGTGGATGTATGAAAAAATGTCAGTGGTTTAATGTGGAAAATGAGTCTCCCAGTATCTTATTGTCTCTTGGCTCCAACCCCACTCTTCTTGGCCGCATTTTGTGATTCTGAATCTGTACTGTGCAGCTGACTCACTTGTTTGCTACTGAGTTCTTTGTCTCTCTGCCATAGTGGGTGCTGGAGCATGACAACAAGCTTAGAGATAGAATAGATAACTTACTTTCAATTTTTCTTGGTTTTACTTTATCTCTGCATTTTATATGCAGCTGATTCGTGTAGCATTCGCCATAATGGCAGGATGGTCTCATCTCTAACAATTCTCTCGCTCTCCTTTGTGACAGACTGCTCTCCGGGTTCTAGCACATACTCCTCTTTACCCACAGCAATTAGTGGCATCCCCTTTTTCATGGTCACAAATGCAAAATGTCTAAATCTCTGCTGTATACAGACTTTCCTTTCAATCCAAGTTTTTGCCTTGTTCACTTTTCCTTTGGCTTAGGATGGCAGCTTTATCCTGCTACTACTGCTCTTGACATGCCTTAGAAATTGCTTAATGCTGCTAGTGTAATCCTTACTTTGGACAATTGTGATATACCACTGCTTAGTCAAAAAACAACAACAAAATATCTCCCAATAGAACTGTATGAATTTTATTCAGAAGGGTATAACAATTGGGCAGCTGAATCAAATATAAAATTTTCCAGTAGTTCTTCAGCCCACAAATAACAGGCACATTATAATTAGTGACCAATCCTGTCACTTCTTTCAAAGCCTCTCGCTGGTCAGGCTCTGTACACCTGACAGTCAACTGATGCACAGACCCCAAACCATGTAACTGTTTTGAATCCATGTAGCTGTGAAGAGTCCTTCTGTCTCTGTGATGAGATTATCAGACTTTCTACAAAAATGAGTAATTAAAGGATACCTGGTCAACAAAAATGAAAGTGCCACAGAGAAACAAAAAGAATAAAGTGTGATGATGCCAGAAGTGAAATGAGAATAAAAAATAAATGAAGTAAGAGAAGATATAGCTGACCTTGAGAATGTGAACATCGATACCATTCAGGAGACTGTTGGCATGCAGCCAGAGAAACTTAGTGTGGGTGAAATCATCAACATACGTGTAGTAAGTTGTTGTGACCAAAAGGATGAAGATATTCCCCAGGAACTGACACCAATAAGAAAGAAAGCTAAAGAAAGAAAGAAAAAGGAAGGAAGGAAGGAAGGAAGGAAGGAAGGAAGAGGGGGGGGGGAAGGAAGGAAGGAAGGAAGGAAGGAAGGAAGGAAGGAAGGAAGGAAGGGAGGGAGGAAGAGGGAAACTTACACACCGATAATAATCTTAGGAAGATAATCTTAGAGATATTTGACATCATTTTCTATTTGAAAGTATAAATGATACATTGTTGGAAGTTGATGAAAACTGAGGAGACTATAAGAATTTACCAAGGTTCCCTCCCTAAGGAGGCAAGCATTATTCAAACTACCCCTTAAGAGTTTGTACAAAGAATGACAATGCTTTCATTCTCTGTTTCTATTGTTCTTAAGCACAGTGTGCTAAATAAATGTTACTTTTCCTATTTTCGCACTTATTTATAATGAACATTAAAAGTTTTCAAATATTTTGAAAGAAAATTGTAAATGTCATAGAAATTCAAACTCTGCTCCCCTATTGACAATTGAGGTCATTTTGTAGTTTCAGTTTGCACAAACACTTTTATGGTTCTGCACTAACATGACAAATAGGAATGTACATGGTCACCTTTTACTTTGTTTATAATCCTTTATGTTAAGCTTCCTATGCTATAATGCTGATGTGGTCTATGTGTTAGACCCCTGTGACAGGTTCTGATCTCCTGATTAGTGCTAGGACACAAGGTTAAAAGAAAACTTCCATGATAGAATTAAAGAGACAGAGATATGGGGAGCTAGGACGGTCAGCGCTGAGCAACCAGCAAAGACCCCACCCAGTCTAAGCCACTGCTATTTATTGATGACATCATGGTTAGATTGGGGTAAAGGAGATACAAGAAGGGTCTATGTGGAATTGCTATGGACACGTCACTGATGCAGGTAAGGCTTGTGAAGGAAAAGAAAAAGCATTCTTAAATTAGGAATAGAACAGACAAATTGTAGGTTGTGGTTAATAATTAATCTTGTCTTTTTAGTGAAAAACTTTACCCTGGAAGCAGAATTTGTGCAAGCCTCACTCTGACCTCCGCACAAGGCTTTGGCCAGACTCGCGTCTCTAAACAAGCCAATTATGGGGTTAACTTTTTAGAGCTTGCACTTCTTACAACCTGCTTTCGATATAATCAATAAGGTGGTCCCCCACATTTCTTTTTCAAGTAACATTGACAATCAAGTGGCTATAGCAATGTTCACTGTGAAGTTCTTTCACCTTTGCTGTATGTTGGAAAATTTTCAAAACAAAATGATGAAAAAGAATCAGACAAATCAGACAATCATTATTGTGTTCTATTTTCAGATGAGTCAGAAGAATGAAGGAAAATTAACTTATTCACTGGAAATCAACATAGCATTTCTTAAACAGTAAACACAGAAAGGCTGGAAATTTTGGCAACAACAAATTAACATTGGGATAGCTCCTCATGCTAACCACTTCCAAAAAAATGATGCTAATGGTGAAAAAGGAGATCCTGCTAGGGTGACTTAACAAAGAATTGGATCCAACTGAAACTCTAAAGATGTGTATTTAAAAGAATAAAAGCATGAAATTTTTCTCCAGTACCTACTGTCAGGTAAGAATGAGAAGGAGGGTGGAAACACAACCTAAAGAAAAGTTAAGACTGAAATCTTGAGAGTAGATTCATTATCAAAGACCTTCCAGAATTCTTCAGTCTTCCAGATTAGGGTAGGGGGCAATTACAAAAGAAAAAGAAATGTATTAACCTGGCCTCAGACCACTCCAGAACATTCAAAATGAAGGTATCTTTGCAGTAAAGAACCCAGATAGAGACAATTTAATAAAATCAACCAGACAAAAAATGAATGAAGAAGTTTTGGTAAAAAGAAGTGTACCACTCAAAGCAGGAAGATAGAGCCATGTGTGCAATCCTGAGAAGAGAAAAATACTGGCATGTGATTTTGTAACCAGTTGCCAGATTATTCTTTGCATATGTAGGCAAAAATCTTCAAGCATGCAAAAATTCCAGGGCCTTATCTGAGAAAACTTACATGACAATACCACTGCTCAACTAAAAAATTAGTCAAGATAGAGAACCCAAGGATAAAGACTTTGTATCCAAGAACTAATAGCAAGCACTGAATGCTTTTAAATAGAGAAAACCAAGCAGTTACAGGAATTAAGATGTTAGAAGTTAATTTAAATGCTAATACCCTTGACAAAATCAAAGCAACTAACAAGTACTGAGTACCGTCTAAAATTTTTCTGTGGAGCTTAAAAACGTTAAAAATAATAGCAAAATTTTTTGCTTATCTTCAACATTTTTTTTCAATTTTACTCAGACTTCTTTTTTCCCTACTAAATCCGAGGTAAGTTGAATGTACAGTACTCATTTGAAATTTTAAATGGACACAAGATAAACCCATTTTATCAAACTATTTATGTGTCTATGCAGTCATTAAGCCATTGGTACATTTGCAGAGGGAGACGTATGAAATTATATTTACCACTGTTAATAATGGTTATTTCTGAGTGAAGGACTTTGAGGGAACTCCCTCCCCCTTGTCTTATTTCTCTGTTGTGTTGTTTTCTAAAATGACAAGCAAGCAGCCTTTGATACAGTAATGTCATTTTATAAAAAGGAAATTAAAATATAAAGATAAGATGTCTTAATCAAAAAATATCATAAAATAAAAATGAGAACTTTAAATTCCATCAAGAGGCCCACTTTACAAATATCAATTTACAATTCATTCAGATGTTAATTATAAATCATTCTCAACAATCTATAGAAAATATCAGGCCCTATGAATGAGACAAGAGTTATTTATCCTATGTAGCTACATGCATGAGAAGTAAAAAAAAAAAAAAAGAGTTTCTTTAAAACTGTCTATAAATTACAATTTTAACAAATTCATAACAGCTTTCCCTCATCAAATTGGCTTTATTGTGCTTACATTTTATTAAGTGGTTTACCATAGACATTAATACACATTTGAAATTTGTAACTGTTTATAATTATCAGTCCAAATATCAAATGGAAGTTGAAACTTTAAGACATCATATTTTGCTTTCTGTCAAGCAAACACGTTACCTTACTTCCTATTCATTCATCACAACTCTCACTTGAACCCATTACAGATCCACAGTCTTCAGTCTCATCCCTGTCCTGAACATTTCCACTAACTGAATCAAAATTTCGTCTATGTATTATTTCATTCATTTGCTCAGTAATTTCTGTGGAGTCATCAAACTGTGGGTAAATAAGAAAAAAATCAGTTCAGGGCACAATTATGCCCAATTTCATTAAATTACTTCTGGCAAATGGGGCTGGCTTTTTACAATAGTTTTCAAACATCTAATAAGTAATTGCTTGTAATTGTGCCATTGTCTGACAGCAAAATGAAAGAGCAGCCACTGCAGTGCAGTGAACCCCTCCATTTGGGTTTTATTGCAAAGCTTTCTGGCCAATCATTTCTTCCTGTCATGCTGTAGAAATTGCAGGGTTTTGTGCAATGTATGCTTTTAACCTATGAAGAAGCACCAAGAGGAAAAAAAAAGGAATAGAATTACATAAATGAACTCTGGCAGCCAAATTCTGTTTCTCTTCTTCCCTGACAGGACATTGCCTAGCCAACATGGAAGGGCCAACAACTTTCTTTAAAACCTTAATTACTTAGCAGCTTTAATTTCAATCCCCTGAATTGGTACACGGTAATTGGTACACTCGCTAAAAACTAGATGTGATTGCTGTGTCTCAAGTCTTCTGTGAATGTTTGGTCATTTCTCAGGAAAAGGAAGTGAAAGAAATTATCAGTCAACTTGATTCTTTAAAGTATGCAATAAACCATTCATTGATCATCTCTTGAGTACCCACTATGTGCTGGCCACATGTTTAATCACTAGGGATGTCACAACAGATAACAGAGACAAGTGATAGGGTAAAAAATATATTTAGTCTTTGACCATGGTCCCTAGCACACCGGACCTTAAACCCTTCGAGTTTCTAGAGTGATAATAGCATCTTCTATATACTGATGAGATGCCTGGTATTTGGGGGACCCAAGAAAGCTTGGAGATATGGTCTAGTTAGAGGAAATACTAAGGCATGACTAGAGGGTTGGGATTTTCTGCCTCAATCTCCAGCCTCGGGGAGGACAGAAAGGCTGATGGTTGAACAGATGACAAATTATGTAATTAATCACATGTACATAATTCAGCTGCATTAAAAACCTCAGAGGACGTAGTTTAGAGAAATTTTGGATTCCTGAATACAGAAATGTCTAAATAGTGGCACACTTGAGGAAGACACAGATGCTTCTTTGTACCCCTTCTCTTATACTTCTGTGTCTGAATCTCCTTATCTGGCTGTTTATCTAAATCCGTTATCAGTATAATAAGCTAACAAAAGTGTCACCCTGAGATCAATGATCTATGCTAACAAATGAATCAAATCCAAAAAGGAGTAATAGAAACCTCGATTCATAGACAGACATCTGAAAAATAGTTGACAACCTACAGTTTAAAATTAACATCTAAAGTGATGGACATTTGTTAGATTGAGCCCCTAATACATGAGAGCTAATTCAATTTCAAAATAGATTCTGGATGGCCAGGGGGTTAGCTCAGTGGTGCCACTGCTTGCCTTGCAAGCACAAGGTCCTGAGTTCAATCCCCGGTAACCCCCTGAAAAAAATAGATGCTGGAGTTACATTACGGAACACAAAGCTGGGATCCCATGAATAATTGCTTGGTATATGAAATAAATTTTCACATACTCTTCAGTGACCAGAGGTAGTTGGCTGAATGTTTCATGACAGTTTAAGAGTAGGAAAAAAATATTACACAACTAGACTTTCCAATCTTATGCCTGCTTATTTTTCCACAGTAGTAGTGCCCTCCCTTCCAACATGGTGCTTCACTTAAAATACGTGTTTGATGTTTATTTCTGTCCAGCCAACCTCCCCTACCACATAGCAATCACTTTGATATTAAGCACTGTGTTTTATTCCACTTTGAATATGTTTTATATGCTATTGTGTTTCCCTAAAAATATGTTGAAATTCTAATCTCCACCGTTTCAGATGTGCCTTTTTTCGGAAACAGACTCTTTATATAGCTAATCAAGTTACAATAAGGTCACTCAACAGAAACTAATCTATTTTGACTGGCATGCTTAAAAGAAAAGGGAAATTGGGACACAAAGACAAATATCCACACAGGGAGAATGGCATGTAAAAGCCAGGAATTGGAGCAATGCATCTATAAGCCAAGGAATAACACAGACTGTTGACAAACAACAAGAAGCTGATAAAGAAGGAACCTACTTTAGCACTTTCTGAGAGAGCACAGCCTTGCCAATATCTTGGTTTTGGACTTCTGGCCTCCAGATTAATGAGACAATAAATTGTGTTATTCTAAGTTCCCCTGCTTGTGATATCGTGGTACAATGGCACTAGCAAAATCATATGGGTCACTCTAGTAGTTTAAGAATGAATAGTGACTATCTGATGAATAAATAAATGAAGCACTTTATAAGTAAGTAATTTCATATCCATTTTACAAATGGAGAAACTTAGGCATGAATATACTTAAACTCTGTATGTGACAAGGATTTTGATTTACTTGACCTTCAAAGCTTAGATAATTCTATGACAGAGAAATAAGGCTTTGTGACAGTGTCCATTTTACCTCACAAACACCATACCTTTAGCTTTCTATAGTTTAGCCCAGCAGGGCTTATGTGTGTACGACCTTTTCCTTGCTTGAAGAAAAGCAAAGAAAATCAAAGAGCAGAGCTGATTACTTGGAAATGACCTCATAAGCCAGACTGCACAGGGAGTCAAGCCACAGAAGCCATATGAAAGTGAAATGTTTGCAAGTTCTTTTGGAGGCTGGAAAAAAACCGGTTGCCATTGGGGCAAAAGTCATTACTAACCCTTCAACTTTCTCATTGTAGATTATGGGTAACGTTTCCCTGCAAATCTATCAACTGGCATGGGAACGACTCTATTCTGCAGTTGAGCTTGTCACTCTCAAAAGAAGGCGAATAATTCATTTTCTAACCAATAGGACCAGTTCAGTTCTGGTTAGCATTGAGGACAGCAACCAAACCAAGCCTTACAGACTTCAGGAAGCCAGAGGAAAGGAATATTGACTATCACAGGCTATGTTTGGCTTCAGACAGACCTGAGTTTGAATTTAGCCTGTACAAGGTACTAGCTGTGTGACTATAGGAAAGTCACTAAAATTTCTCTGTCTCCGCTCCTCATGAATAGTGAAAATTGGTGTCAGGGTTATCAGAAACCCTGCAGTTACAATGACCAAAATTTTAACCTCAGAAAATTATTATGACGATCTTTTGGGGGCGACCTAAGGCATCTCTCTGAATCTTTGTTTTGTATTCAGCAGAGTAAGGCTGGCCAGTCGCTCTAAAAACACAGTCCTAAAATTTCATTTCATAATTTTTGGTCTGGGAGGCCCCCAAGGCCACATTCTCCAAAGAACGACTGTTACCATCTTGAGGTGCTGCTATTTTAATTATTGGTGTTTGCAATCTCAGGAAAATAAGTTGGAAATGATGGATGATAAGAATAGATTTTTATACTTGGTTCTAAAAGTAATGTATTTTGATTCTGCACATCCCCCTGGAGAATTCATGAACTGAGGCATTACTGTACTCACTTTTGACCCATTGTCCAAATAACTAAAACTATCTGCTTTGTCTGTACAGTGTGGGCTTTTCATTATCTTTATCCAAACACATCTCCTTTGGAGAATGACACACATACTTCCATTTAAAGTCAGGTGTTTGTTCAATACATCTTCAAATATTTCTAAATTATTTCATATTTTAGTCAAATTGAGATTGGTAAGAACTCAATTTTTAATATTTAATAGAAGTTTACACCTTGATGTTGTCAAAAAAGTCCACAAACTTCAAGCATTTGCTCATAAAGCATTAAATAACATTTTTAAAGTTATATACAGATTTCCATCTGTGTGGGGATCCATATCCCTTAATCGTCTTATTGGTCAAAAGTAAATTGTAATATATACATATATAATGTATATTTGTAGGTACGCTTAATATGTATACAAATGCTACACAGATGTATACGTGTATATATAAATAAAGTTGTTTATATACATTTATAGAAAAAGATTTGAAAAATAAAGGAATTTGGCTAATTGAGTAAGGCATATAAAAGTAAATAATTAAGTACAGTTTATTTATTTATTTTTGTGGCACTGGGGATTGAACCCAGGGCCTTTGCACTGAGCTATATCCTCAGCTCTTTATTTCTTATTTTTTTATGTTGAGACAGGGCCTCAGTAAGTTACAGTGATTCGTGGACTGGGTTTGAACTTATGATCCTCCTATTTCAGCCTCCTAGAGTTCTGAGATTATAGGCATGCAGTACCACACCCTACTAAGTGGAGTTTTCATATAGATGCAACAGAAATACACTTGTTTAACTTTGAAATACTATAAAAGTGATTCATTAATCAAATGTTTATTAAGTGCCTGTGTGACAGGTACTGTGCTGCATGATGGGCATGCAATGACAAATTTCCAACACACAAACCCTACTATGCCACAGGGAAATAAAACAATAAACAAGTAAATAGTCCATGAACATGTAATTACAAACTGCAGTGAGAACATTATACCAACCAATGTTTACTCAGTGGGTTTGTGTTAGGAACTATTGTAAAGGGTTGACTTAACCATTTTACGGGGGAAGAAACTAAAGCACACCTACGTTAAATAGCTAGCAAAGGCCAAATAGTTTGTACGTGAGACAGCTGTGAATCAAATCCAGGTTGTCTGACTGCAGAGCATCAGCTCCTATTACACAATGAGTAGGAAAACTCTAACATTAACAGGCAAACACCGGATCTACAGCTTTTATTGGCTTGGGAAGGCCCCTCTGAGCAGCTGACATTTATTCACAGAAATAAAGCATTAGAGAGAGCTAACGATCCGTGTACATATTAAATGAGCCCTAAATGGAAGAAAGCATGGAGGGTGGACAGGCAAAAGTGAAATACTGGAAAGGAGGTCAAAAGGCGTCGCTTTGCTCCTTCATTCTCTCAGGTTCAATGGGAGCTTGTGGCAAGAACTGTCTGGCAATAAGGGTGGGGGAGCAGGATACAGTCCTCACCCTAGTGCAGCAAGCCTCTGTATTTAAGCTTCTCTCTAGGCCACTCTGGGGTTCCACATAAGCTCCCAAGTCCAGCAGCAGCTTCACATGCCTTGTGTTAGTGCACATTTGCCTCACTAAGGCCTGTCCCACACTCTCCTTAGGGCCAGGCCCATGCCAAGCGTCCCAGTCTGGGATATTCCTTCAGGATGTTATACGCTGAACAAGTGACAAACCTCTGCACTTACTTAGCAGCAAGGCCAGCAGTCAAGAAAGAAGTAATGGTATAAAGGAACACAATTTCAATGCACCTCAGAAGTCACTCCAGACATTGTCCACTAAACAGTCTCATAAGAGTTGCTGTCAACTGGCCTGAAGTTCAGAAAAGCTTGCCCATGTCAACATAACCCCTGGTTTGATCTGCCAGTGCTCAATAAGACAGGCTGCAGGGTTAATAAAGATCATATTTTGGGAAAACTCTAGATGATCTTTTTTAAATGATGACAATTTTTGAAGTCACAGAGAATTTGCAGGGAAAGAATATGTTATTCTCTTCATAAAAAGTACATGCACAGTCCCTTTGAATTTAGAGGAATATATCCTAATCCTCTTAAATCTCCTTCAGAGCTAAAACTTTCAAGTGTTTTTGAAGTACATTGTTTTCCAGAGAATAGGAAATTCAAGGATTAGTTGCTTCCTGATGGAATGTAGGTTCAACCTAAAAGAACTAGAGACAACGAAATGTATTTGATTAACTTGATAGCAAGACCTAAACTATCTCAGCCAATGTGGAGGATGCAGCTTTCATAGAGAAAAATCATAAACCAATGGATCTAGTAAATCAGTGAAACCTTATCCAGAACACTTTCATGTAAACCACCGGTTGATGGAAGAAATAGTCAACTGAATGTTTGAAATGTGTTAATCGTTTCAAGGAGAGAATGATGCTGCCCAGAAAAAGGAGGGTGATGATAATGCCTTGAGAAAAGGATACACTAATAGGTTTCCAATATATATTTTAGAAAATAATTGGTATTTTAGGATACAGTGAATGTGATCATTCGTATCGGAAACACAAGAAGACAAATGTAAAAGAAAAATAGCCCTAGCAATAGTCAGTCTCCTCTTCTGGAGCTTCTAACCATCATGATATAGGCCAGTGATCTCAGAGTCTTTGTGATGTGCGGTGTCAAGAATGGAGGGTGCATCCTTAGGAAATCCATTCAAGGCAGGAATGCAGAGATTGTGAGATGCCATAATAAATGAGAAAGTGTTCTGCTGAGTTTAATGATAAAGAATTTGGTAGGGTTTTAATCATGAAGGAGCAACTTGCTATAAAAACTGTGAGTCCACGGATTATTTTTCCTCTTTTCCAAATGTGTTAATGTTACACTGTTTTTGCAATGCGAAAAAAGAATTAGAACATGGATCTATATGGTTAATTAATGAACACTGCTATGATGAAGGAACAAAGGGTTATCTGAGAATGATCTTTCAGCTAAAAATTAGTCCCCATTACTTACCACTTTAAGCAAGGGTCTTCTCATGCACACACAATTTAGTAGCAAAGAAGCAAAAGGAAAAGGAAAACACTTTCAATATAGGGGCAACCTGCACTGATGAAGAGAAGCTGCCAAGAGGCTTAAGTGTGCATCTTAAGAACACCAGACTGTGCAGCAGGGAAAACAACATCCGCTTCCAAGTCTCCCATGAAAATGCAATGAGAATTAAGAGGTAAGGTGTGCGGAATACACAATGACAAAGTAAACATCCTGCTTAAATGCCTACACTCTCCTTTTTATACGCTACCTTTAAATGAATGGATCCTCAAAATGATTAAATATCTAAAATTAGCATTCTCTATTTTTCAGCTAACTCCTTGCAAAAAGATTAGAAATGCAGCATAAGCTGAAATTTTGCAGAGGGCCTATTCTTGACCAGATGCTACCCACTGGTCACACCAGAAAAAGGAGCTTTAATGATCCTTTCTTTCCTGGATATTACTATTCTTAGCCTAATTTTCCTGGCCTCACTGGGGATTGATGTGTCCATAAGGAAAAAGAAAGGGCTGAGACCTAGAAGCCAGTGATTTTTCACCAGGAATAAATTGCAAGGTTGGAGAGATGAGGGTAATTATCTTTAAAATGAAATTATGCTTTGATAAGGCCATGGGGGAGGGGCAGTGTAAAGGAATAAATAGGCCAGTTCATTTTTTTTTTCAGTTTTCCTGACTCAGCAGCCCTTTGGCTACTCTTATACAGGAAAATAGGAGCCCTGACAACTTATGGATCAGCAGAGTGTATGCTGTTTACGTAAAACCTATCAATGCATTGCAATATGGCTGTTCTTCAGAAGCTTTCCTTGCTTACAAAAATATCAACAGCTCAGTTCCCATCCTTCAGCTTCTCTACAACTCACTCACTGCCTTTCACGGACTAACCATTTTTTTTTCAGAGCTGGTATATGGATCATATAATCGTTCACAAAACTGCAAATCTCCCTGAGCTACGGAATATTTTTTAAGCACCTGCAGAAATTAGTGATTGAAGACTTTTTAAATTGAAAGCTTCCTGTTGAGCTACATCCAATGGCCTGGAGTGTGACAAGGTCTAATGACTTGGGCAGAGTTGAGGCAATCTCCTAGAAGCTCATTAATGTGCAGAATAAGGCAGGCTGGCAGCACTTCCATACCTGCTCATTCACTGGCCTTTTCCCCCTGGAAGTTGTCATCCTCCAAAAAAGTCTCTCATCATTTCTCTTCTGATTACCAACCCAAGCCGTCCCAGATCCAGAAATAGGTATGCATCATATACAAGCTCGAATTTCCTACCAGGAGCAGTTTCAAGCTTCTGACTAGGTGCAATGAATTTCATTCCCAGTCCCTTGCTCTACACATGTACTCACAGTGTCTGAATCTAAAAATCTCAACTTCGGACACATTTCTACTCTACCACGGGTCGGATCTTTGTCCGTGTTACTGGCTCGTTCTATCAAAATATGAAGTATGTCATAAATCGCTGTTCAAACAGAATCGACAATAAGGAGGATAAAAACTAAATGAATAAGGTGAAGGGGGCGCGGGGATTTAGCTCAGCGGTTCGGTGGCCTGCCTTGCAAACGCAAGGACCTGAGTTCAATCCCCGGTACCAAAAAAAAGAAGGTGAGAGGAAGAATAAAAGTAGATACTTTTGCAACACAGCCTTGGGAGAGAGAAAGCCTTTGAAAGGTGTCTTGGTCCATTGGTGTTGCTATAACAAAAATACATAAAAGTGGGTAATTTATAAATAATACACATTTATTGCTCATAGTTCTGGAGGCTGGAATGTCCAACATCAAGGCACTAAGAGATTCAGTGTCCAATTAGAATGTAAGCCTCATAGACAGGACCTTCTCTGTGTCCTCACATGGCAAAAGAGGCTAATAGGTTCTTTCAAGCCTTATTTTAAAAGATACCAATGTCCTCCTAGGGGAGCTCCACCTCCATAAACTTATCACTTCCCAAAGACCACACCTCCTACCACTATCATCTTGGAGGTTAGGTTTCAACAAAGGAATTTTGGAAGAACCAAAAACTCAAACCATAACCTTTTAACCTGCCTCCCAATACATGTCCTTCTCACTCTCAAAATGCATTTATTCTATCATCATGGGCTCAAAACACTCATCTAAATCAAATAAAGGTGAGATTCTAGGTATAATTCATCTTTATGATTTTCTTGCTCTCCAACAGTGATCTTGTGAAATAAAATAAGTTATGCACTTTGCAAAATACGGTGGTAGAAGAGTTATCCTCATTTCAGGAGGAAGAAATAGGAAAGAAAGAAAAAGAATACCAGGTCCTGAGGAGCTAAAAAACCCAACAGGGCAAGCATCAAATCTCTAGGCTGGAAAATCATCTCCTTACTCCATGAACTGCCTTCCAAGTTTCCATTAAAGTCCAACTCTTTATTTTTCTTGTTTCAGCCCATGTCACAGGTTAGAGCCTCTTCCTTGTAGCTCTTCTGGATTGGAATCATACTCAGGTGTCTCTGCCAATTCTTAGGTCTCTGGGGTGGGCTCTAAAAGGCACTGCTTTAGTAGAAGGGCTCTGTGGTGGCCCTGCTTCTGTGCCAGTTCTCCACCTAAGACTTGAGGCTCGGTACAGCAAACTCTGTAATCTAGATGAAAACAGCCGTGCCCCCATGGCTTATGCACTCTACACATTAGCGGAAATGGCACCACCTGGTCACTACCAATTTAGCCCTGAGTTTTCTAGAAGAGAGGCTGCTGTAACCTGAAGTGCACCTGGGCTCCCTGGAGCCACACTTGAGATAGCTGAGACGCAATGTGCCAGAACTCGGGGAGCAGAGACTTGGGAGCAGCACTGGGCAGTTATGGCTAAGTTTCCAGAGGTACCCAAGGACCTTCTTGGCATAGTTCTGTCCCCCACTCTTTGGTATTATATGTCTCTTATGCCCTGGAGGTCATTCTTCCATTAATGACTAGTAAGGGCCTGTCTGTGCTAACCGCCCCATCACATCCTTGGTGTTCTGTGCTCAACAAACTGTTGCATTCCTCACAACAAAGGCAGACTCAGAATTTTCCACTTCTTTAAGTTCTGCATCCTTTGAAATGACGAATTCCACTTTAATTCATTTATCTATTCTTGTAGTCAAGAGAAGTCATGTAAAACTCTCAACAGTTTGCTTAAGACTTCTTCTACTCAATAGCTTATATAATCATTCATAAGTTCTACATTCCGAATGATTATGAAATACTTCCACCTACTTCTTTGCCACTTTATAACAAAGATGATGCCACTTCAACTTTCCAGTAGCGTAGGCTTCAATTTCCACCAGATATCTATTGAGAATGGCCTTTCACCCTCCATATTTACACCAATCTGCATATTATAACTGCTGTCTAAGAAGGCTGAAGTTTTCTTTATGGGTCTTCTTTTTCCTGAGTGCTCCCTAGAATTCTCTTTTACAGTCTGCACATGACAATGTGGGCTTTTTCGAGCCTGCTCTTCCAAATTCTTCCAGCCCCTATCCAAAGCTACTTCTTTATTTTTACATATTTGTCACAGCAGCTTTCCACCTTCTGGCACAAATTTCTGTCTTAGTCTAAGCTGCAGTAACAAAATTCTTGAGAATGGGTCATTGATAAACAAGTCCTGCATCCATTTTATTAACAAGGTGCCAGCAGAATTTATATCTTGGCAAATTTCAATCTCTGCTTCACGGATGGCACTTTGCTACATCCTCACGTAACAGGAGATAATGACTCACTCATCCTTTTATTAAAAAAGGCACCAAACCTATTCATGAGACCTCCGCCCTCATGACCTAATCACCCTCCAAAGCTTCACCTTATTATTGCTATTAACCTGGAGGTTAAGTTTCAAATTACAAACTTCAGAGGGACATAAACATTCTGATCATAGAAAACAGCATCTATGGGTCTGTCCACAGGAAGAAGATGCCTAGTATTTAATGGAAACAATAGGGAAGCCATCATGAATGG
The DNA here is from genome assembly GCF_012274545.1 of Fukomys damarensis. Taxonomy (NCBI): domain Eukaryota; kingdom Metazoa; phylum Chordata; class Mammalia; order Rodentia; family Bathyergidae; genus Fukomys; species Fukomys damarensis. The sequence continues at coordinate 116,697,749 of NW_022900951.1, read as the reverse complement.
AACAAGTCTTTCTCCATAGAGTACTAAAGAGGATGATTAAGAACCACTAGTATGCACTCTGGGAGTCGGAGGCACCAGGATTGCGAGTTTGAGCCTAGCCTGTATGACTTCATGGCTTAGCAATATTCTGTCTCAAGAAGAAAAAAATTGAAGAGCTAGGGATGAATCTCAGTGTGAAGGCTCCAAGTTTAATCCCCAGTAATTTTAAAAAAAAGCACACAGACACACATAGAAATGAATATCTCCGAGAACTCCCCACCAAGAGCATAAAACATTTTTGCAGGTATTTTCATATAATAGCTAGAACTTAAAGAACACTTACTTGGTTTCAGATGCTGCTCTAATTATCTTACATGCATCAACAAATTTAATTATCACAGTACCCTATGAGACAGGTAATATTCCACTTTCCATTTACAGATGAACACAAGGAACAAAGGCATGCTGTTTACTACCATATTACATTCTGTATCAGGAGTTGACAAAACTTTCTTTGTGAAGACAAATCACAAATACATTTGGCATTGAGGGCCACAGGCAGTCTTTGCCCCAAGTACTTAACTCTGCTGCTTTAGAGTGGAAAGAGAAACAGGCAGTGTGCTTATGAATGGGAATGGAAATGTTTGAATAAAATTTCCTCACAAATAAAGCATATAAAGGTTGCATACGGGGCTAGGGATTTAGCTCAGTGGCTCCACGCCTGCCTTATAAGCACAGGGGCTTGAGTTCCATCCCTGGTACCAGGAAAAAAAAAAAAGCTGCACAGTTTGCAGCCAATTTTTGGGCCATAGTTTATAGACCTTGAATCTGTACTTATGGGTCACAGGAGAACTTAGAAACATGTGATGTCAGTGCTTCAAACTGTAATGTGTAGATAAGGAAATTTTTCATTTTCTTTCAAGCATTTTGGTCTTCTGGGTTTGCATCATTGAGTCAGTTTCCTTTAGGGGTACAATTTGTCCAAGGAGCATAACTGTTACTTATTGGAGCCAACAAATCTCTTGGCTTCCAAAAAGAGCCATAAAAAAGGGATCTCAGACATCCTTACAACAGAATAGAGAAAAAAGTAGAGGCCAGGAATTGTCAGACATGTTCTGAGATTCCTTCCCCCAGTTATAGAAGTAGAGCCCATTAGAATCATCCATCCTAAGAACAATGTCATTTCAGGGAACATTAGAGGCAGAGGATGAGAGAAGTTTATTTATTAATAAATATTCAAAATTTTAGCATAGATATGGTACAAATTGACTTTCTCCTATATCTTAGGTTCTGATAGTTACTATTTGAGTAGACCTAATAGAAATATATATTCCAGAGTTTGTTACTTAGCATCTGAAATACCCAATTTCACTCTAAAGAGGGCACAGCAAGCCTGCAAATACAGCCATCTAACTCTTCTGAAGATTCGCTGGTTAGCGTGAGAATATATGGTTGTCTTTCCTGAAGAAGAGTGTGCAGTGTGGCAAGACCAGATTTACACATTTAAAGCAACACCCTAATTCTAGAACTTTGTTCTTTCTAATATATATGCAGCCCCTAAGTGAAGAGTTCTGTCATCTGAGCTTAACAGAATCTGCCCTAATAATATTGAGTCCTTGCCTCAGATAATTTTTCATGTGAAATGCTTTGCCTCATTTTCTGAAAGCCCTAAAGGGACAGAAAGTAAGAACTGTCACATAAACGCATTGTCCAGCTGTATTTATGCCTGGTTGTTAATAAACATTGCATCATGTGCTAGAATGTAGTCTGAAATTTGCTTTTATTCTAACATGCTAACTGGTCACAAAGTTATAAGAGGGGAGATATACAGCTCCCAAGCTCAACTAATGTTCTAAAGCTTCTTATATCTAATAACACAAAACAGGGCCACGGAATTAGCTCAGTGGTGCCACCACCGGCCTTGCAAGCACAAGGTCCCCCGGTTCCAAAAATAAAAAAATAAAGAAATACACAAAACATAATAAAGAACCTCCTGATTTTTGGACAGATCAATAAATTGAGGTCAGGCTTCACAGAGGTTTTCACTTGTTTATCCCAATTATCTTTTATGTAAATTGTTTTACTCATGGGCATCATGGGTACCAAAGGCACAGGAGACAATGACCTTATCTTCCAGGAAATCATGACGGTACTGTAAGGAGTAGAAAATATAGTGACTACATTTTAATATTTTCTAAAGATTGCTATTTTGAAACTGACTCTGCATTGGCTATTCACTCTATTTATAGTACATTTACCAGCCATATTCATGTACATGAATTTTCATCAATCTCATTTTACAGCTGAAGAAACCAGAAAATGAAAAATTATAAGCCCAGTTCAACAAAAAATCTGATATTTCCCTAAAGTCTTTAGATATTTATTATTAAAGAATGATTGAAAAGGTAAGTGGGAGGACATAGAGAGGATTGCAAGCCATTTATAAAGTTGAATGACCAAATAGAGAAGTAATTCAAAGAACAACAATCTTATCCAAATCAAGCCTGCAATCCCTACTACATAACCAATCACAAACAAAAAACTTGTTCAAATGAATTGAATCAATTTTCTATAAAGAAAATCCACTCGAGTACAGAGTGCAAGCTGTAAACAGCTGAGCTGCCACAATAAATCGGTCTCTTGAGATCTTTGCAAGAGCACGCACATCTTGCTTTCTTGTGGCCCATATTGAAACCAAAAACTCACTCCTGGATAATCATAGTTGTAATTATGCTCCTGAAATTGAATAGCATAATTCAAAAGAGTTTTGTGTCGGAGCACAGTCTTGCATTTTAATCCAACCCTATTTAATCCAAAAGGACCACAGTAACTGCCAGTAAAGGAGTCATAGACTCAAAGACTGGTAATTGTGTGTGTGTGTATGTGTGTGTGTGTGTGTGTGTGTGTGTGTGTGTGTAAGAGAGACAGAGAGAGAGAGACAGAGAAGTGAGCTGTGTTTGTTTTTCTGCCACACTAGCCAATATATAGAATACATTAGCATTAAGCAGTGTCCTTGAATTCTTTCTGTCCCCCTACAAAATATAGCTAGGAAAAATAGTGTTTTTCATGATGCAGGAACAATAATGTTGTCATTCTCTATTTCCTTTGAAACTTTGAAGATGGGACAGTTGGATGCCTTCTCTTAATGAAAATCAAGACGGAGCAGCTCCACCATGGTGGTCAGTGTGCTCCCAAGAGTTTCAGGATAATCTCCTCAATCTTTTGCCAAATCTCAAAAAAGAAAGTGAATTTTCCAGGTTCACATAAGTGCAAAATGATTTCTAGCTCCTCTGTCAGACTTCTCAGTTACATGACTCCTGGTGTACATAATAAAGCAATGTCACATACCACGGTCTAGGAGTCACCCTTCACAGCTTATAAGGTGCCAGTACATCTCAAAAGGTTATTGGTAGCTCTTCAAGCCAATGGCTGCCACATTGCCTTCGTTTGGGCTTTCAAGAATCCCTAACAAGTGGAGATCATCTGCAGTGTCATCCTTTCCTGACTGCACTCTGAGATTCGAGTTAGCAGCCTCTCCACCTGACCCATCATAGCCTCCTGCAGTTATACCCCAAATAACCACTCCATCCTCTTTCCTTCTATCCCCACCCCTCAACACACATGTATACCCTCTTATAATCCCAACTCTTCTGAGAAAACTCATTCTGTAACATAAAATTATTTGATAACTCATAGGATAGCATCTAAAAATATTACAGAGAAGCTGGAGATGTACATTTTCATGGTTCAACACAAGAATAGATGAACTGATAAGTTCAAAGAATTTTTAAAGGTAACTACATATTGAAGTTGTTCAAATAACTTGGAATTGAAGTCTTTGAAATATGAATTTAATACAGAAGAGTGAGGATGGGTGGAAGGTGAGAGGGCAGGACCTGCATTATATTAAATGCATACCTACACCCACCGTCTTTCTTGAAAAAGCAGGGATTTTTGGCTCATAATTTCAGAGATTTCAGGCCATTGTCAGTTGACTTCATTGCTTCTGGGCCCCTAATGTTACGGCTTAAATCTAGATGTGCCCTGAAAGCCTCATGCACTCATAGGTGGTGATTTTCAGAACTAGCTGGGTCTAGGATGTGTGAATATGTTTTAAGGGTGTGTAATGACTAAATTACTCCACTAATTGATGTAGCATAGTTCTGCCAGTGAGAAATAGGAAGGCCTACCCTGGGTGTGGGTGACACCATTCAATAGGCTTACAGCCTGGGTGGGATAAAAGTCCAGAAGACTTGCTGCTGCTGCTGCCTTCTGCCGGCCTTGCCATGGACTGTTTCTCCTCTGCCATGCTATCTGCCTTGGAACCATCCAACTAGGGGCTGAAGTCTCTACAAACTGTGAGCTAAATAAACCTTTCCTCCTTAAACTTGTGTCAGATATTTTCTTCCAGCAAGAAAACGTAAGACAGACATCTAGTGAGGCAGAAAATTATGGTGGAAAATATGTAGTGGAGCAAAGCTGCTCATCTCTTGGCAATCACAAAGGAAGAAAAAGAAAGAGAAAGAGAGAGAAGAGAGGAGAGGGTAAGGGAGGGGAGGGGAGGGGAGGGGAGAGAACAAGATGGACTATTCCAGGCCACAAAAGCCAGTGACCCACTTCCTCCAACTAGGCCCCATCTCCTAAAGTTGCCACCACATTCCAATAATGCCATCATCATCGACTCCATAAATGGAATTATCTGTTGATGTGGTCAACGGCCCCATGATCAAGTCACCTTGCAAAAGCCCTGTCTCTGAACATCACTACAAAGGGGACAAAAACCTTTAACATATTAGGTTCAGGGGAATGACCCAGATCCAAAACATAACTTTTAATCCTAAGAAATGTTTTTTCCTACTATAGAGCTATTCTATATCATTTGATATGTTTTAATCTGAAAGCAGATTATTATGCAAAGGGTTAAATAAGTTCATCCAGACAGAAACTCCTCCCAAATAACTATTATACTTTATGTTTATCTCATACTTGGAATGTGTTGCAATTATGAGTATTCCCCTGTTTTTACTTGCGTAATGGGGTTGGAAGGTGAGGTGTAGGATAAACAGTACACCAAGACAGAACTGGGGAATTATGTGTCAATAAGTATACATTAAGAACGAGGAAGGAAAATTCTAGTACTGCAGATTTCTTATGCTGTCTATATTTTTTGTTAAAATGTTTCAACATAGTGTGCCATATGTGTGAGTGTGACTTAGATTTAATCCATACCCTAGGGAGGAGTTGAAGCAAATCTGAAGTAAGATTACCTCATTATTCAGAGGACTGACTGAGTCTCAGTAAGATGAAGAGAAGAGACTTGTCCAAAATGACAAATCGGGTCACCAGAGGGGCCAGTACAAAAATCTGGGTCCCACACTATCCAGTGCTTTCCACCGTACTACAAAAAGTACTCAAGTTTTGGCCTACCACATAGCATACATATCAATAAAGCAAAAGCCAGAACAACTGGGTAACCTTGAATGCCACTGACAAATGTTATTTGCAGTCATTTTATAGTGCAACTTTGAACTCAGAAACAAATAGCCTTGAGAAACCTGGACCACAACTGTTCATAAGTAGAAGTGCTGCTGTATATTCTGCATGAGAGGTAATTGTAGTTCTTATTTTAATGCATTCAACTCCCAAGAGCCATGAGGGTAATTAAAACTATAACTCACATCCATATCAATGGCACAGCCAAGCATTCATGATATATGTTGTAAAAATCAATTTTTAAAAATAAGAAAATCGGTTACTAAGAAAGCATAAGAATTCACTATTTAAAATAGACTGTTTTTTCTAGGATGGCATTATCAGCATTGACAATTATGACATTCAACTCAGCTCTTTATATTACATTGAACAAAAGGAATTTGTATAGCACCATTTGATGTAACCGATCCAGCTCTGCCATTTCATGTGTTGTAATATCTATATCTAAGCCAGGTTTTCCTCGGTTTTAGTAAGGTATCTAATATTTTTCTTGGATCAAGGCAACTTTTGCAAATAATGTTAGCACATATAATCACATATTTCCCATGAAATACAAATTGAAACATTTCTCATGTAATAATTCTCCTTCAACCCCAAACTGTTTTTCTTTCCTGTCCTATAGCAATAACACAGTCAATGTTTCTCAAAGTGAATAGGTTTCATTTTGGTTAAACACACTTCATTCTAACAAAGCACCATCAAATTAAAGCAAGGTCAGTCAACTTGTCATTGAGTAGATGGAAAAGAGTGGCTGGGAAATTGCCCTTGTCTCCATACAGCTTCCTCTTCCCCCTTAGTTTTTTGAGTCTCATTGCCTCTCCTGTCAATCCTGAACCTGGCTGCTCAGAAGCTGTTGTGAGTCCCTTGAGGTACAATTTACTTCTAACTCTGTTCAGAGAAGTTTCTGGAATGGTTAAGTTGTGACAACAACACATTTCTGCCTCCCCTTCCCCTTTTGTGAAAAGGTTAAACCACAAATGAAAAAAACAACTTATAAATCTCAGAGCAAAGATTTCTTCATCCAAATTACTCTCTTGGGCCAGGGGTGTAAATATCTGAGTGCCATAAATATCTGAAAAAATCCTCACTAACTCTACTTATATTAAAAGCCTATTTGAATACTTAGAATAAAGGTTGTTATACCAAGGCAGGAATGATATCAGACCACAATCCATAAACGTACCTAGTTGAGGAATTGTGTGAGGCAGAAATGTAGCGTCTAATCGAAGGGCAAACATTCTCTAAGAAAATCTTTATGCAAAATGCATGATTTCTTCTTGCAAACATATGCCTATCCTCTTTTCCCAAGGACACTGCTATTTTTTAATAAAGAAAGAATTATCCATATGTAAATGCAGCCAAAACATTTAGAAAGTGTTGCTGCTGCCAAAATATAAAACAAGAATTTCACATGTTAATACAAGTCTACTTTGCGTAATATTTTATTACTACATACAAAATTTCCTTTTTGCCAAAGGTCATGAAGCATGGACAAGATAGCAAGTCAGTCCAGTTAGATCCAAGGCTCTGCCTCTCTGTCTCTCCCATCCCAATTTCTAGCATTCTCTGCAAAGAACATATAGGACAACATAAGGCTGAATAACCATTTGATAGAGGAACCCATAAAGTGATAATTTCACTATATGCATTGGTGCTGAAGTTAGATTCCTCAGAGAATTCCTTGTTTGAAGGAGTAAAGGTGAAACTCTTTCAGAGTAGAATCATATTGGGAAGAATTCTTCAAGGTATTTGGGGGGATTCTGGGGATAGCACTCAGGACCTTGCTGTTGCAAGGCAGGCACGGTGCCACTGAGCTAAATTCCCAGCCCTCTTCAAGATATCTTGTCTGAGGACCTAGAATATCAAACCTTTTTCACTTCAGTCTTAGCAGTTCTGTGATATAGATAGAAAGAAGAAAGAAAGAAGCCCACTGGGATTCATTGTTTGCTTGTAAAACATCATGCTCAGTGGCTGCTAGAACAGCTGTCAAGGGGTAGAATCATTGGGGTATAAGAGAGCAAGGACAGTAACTGCAGGGAACTAGATCATATGTAGATTCGAAGATGCTCCCAGAGCAAAAGAATCCTTCTAAACCTGACCATCACTTATCTGTTGGATCTCGAACTCCAAGTTCGTGTGCTTTACAATCTCAGCCTCATGCTAGCTGTGAAAGCAAGTGAGATAATCTATATAAGTACATTCTTTGGAAAGGTCTTCATAAACTGTAAAAGGCCAAGAAACTATATTTTATCACAATTCTTGTACTGTATTTGCTGCCTTACTTCTTCTACTCAGTTTCTTTCTAACGCCCATTATTTGCTGTTTTCTAAGAGCTGGGTGACCTACTTCCAAAACGTGGGCTAGGCTACACTGTTGACCAGGGTTGGTGTCATGGTACATTTTGTAGTCCTTTCATTTTCAACTTGAGTCTTTCTGACAATATTCCTGATCCTTTGATGCACTTCAGGAATGATCTTTTGGGTTCTGGTAAATGGTCAAGATGAAAGATATAGTCTTTAGAAAAGACCCAAAAGATCTGGTGGTTCTCAGCTGACTAGTCCCAATCCCAGAAATGCGCTTTTTTAAAAACTTGCATTTATTTATTTATTTTGGTACTGGGGATTGAACTCGGGACCTTGAGTTTAGGAGGCAGGTGGCAGAACCACTGAACTAAATCTCCAGCCCCCAGCAATTCGCTTTTTACATGCAGTTTCTTAGTCTTGTTTGATGATGAGAATTACATGAAATGGTCAATAAACATGGAGCTCTTCAGGCCTTTTTCTGAAAAATATGATTCAGTACACGAGAAAAAGACCTAGAATTTGCATTTATAACAGGCACCCCACATAGCTGTTATTATCATGAACACACATTGTTAGACCACTTTTGGGGAAATCGGTTTTCATTCCAAAACTGGGACAAGCACTAGCATAACTTTCGGCATTAACCCTCACTGAACAGAGCTGTTCTGCTCATTTGAAATCCTTACATATGTCATTCAAAAGAGTCATTGTCAGTGAAATGCCTGACAAAAGACACTATATTTTACAGAGAATGATATGAAGCCAGGCTAACTGCCACCAACTCTACATGAGTCTGTCTTACACCAGCATTGTACCTGATACTATCTTTCCCTTCACAGGTAGATTTATTCTAAGTTTTATTTATCCCACACGATCTGATCTGGTTAGCAACCTTAGCTGCGTAAGAAAAATTACACTTTACTTCAACTTAAACTAGAAACTTTGTGCAATTTTGAGGTTCACGGAGGTTTGTTTGAACAACTGAGGTATGAAAAAGGGTCAAGAGATAAGAATCTCTTTAAGTGCTGCAAGCCTGGTGATAGAAAGATTTATTAAAGAAGTTCAGCTGTCTCCAACAGAGGAGGTGGAACAGTTGAAGGGAACTGTAACTCTGAGTCATACAATAACTAAATATGCTTTGTGCTACAGGAGATGGAAATGTTTTTCTGAGTGGTATGAAAATATCTGATTGGTATCAAAGGTAGTATATGCTGTAGGGTGCCTGGATCCAGCAAATGTTGGAGAGCATATGGAAATAAAACAATTACATGAATGGCTCTAAATAGCTGTGTTTCTTGAAAGTCAGCATCCTCTTGTGTATTCATTTCTTTCTCTAAACTCCCTCACACTTCTGTAGGACCACTGAGCTACCCTTGACCACGCGATTAGTAGAGATTTTTTTTTCAGATAGGCTCTGCAGCAACATCAGATAGGAAAAGTCACAGTCTAGAGAAAAATTACGAAGCTTCAGATGGCAGCACAGGTTTCATTCTTATCTGTAGAGACAGCACTGATTTCTCAAGAACCGAGGTTGTAAGTGGGTCGTCTGACACATGGCAGCTGATAGAGGCCAGTTCCTACAAACAGCAAATTATGGCCCAGCCTAACATTTGAACTCCTGCCAGCTCTATATTTCCTGAACAGAGATTTTGTACCATTTTTCCTGTTATAAATGCATCATGTGAGTAGTCTAAGAAAATTAGAAGAAAAAAAAAACACTTTAATCAATTTGGATGAATCAGTACAAAGAACTGAATGAAGTAAGGTGAGAAAGATCCACTACATTCTGAGAGCACTAGGGTAGACGGGAGGTTGAGGGGCAGACTGAAGAGGTAAAGATGATATGCATTTTCAATCTATATGACTCTGTTCAGCCCCTCACCCCTAACGATCTGTAATTTACTGGGTCCCTTGGAACACCCAATATATGTTCAGCAAGTTCCTCTAAAATTTAATCCAGTGTTACCCCCTGTACTAATGTGAATTTGAGTTCCCTGGGGATCTTGTTCTACTCCAGATTGTGATCCAGGTTGCAGCTTGAGACTGCATTCTGCCTTCTTAAGTATTTTCTGTGCTCTGTCAGATACCCATCCCTTCTAGCTCTTACTTCTTTATCTTTCTTTCTGAGTTGCATCCTTCTCGTAAGTGCTTGTACATACACTAGTACTTCTTATTCCAAAATCTCTGTCTCTGGATAGCACTTTATTCCTCAACTCCATTCCTTTGTCTTTAGCTATACTTTGTTGAAATGCAAACGCATGTATATGCACACATACACAATGTGCAGACACACACACACACACACACACACACACACACACACACTAACCATAAAGAGATAACTGAAAGTCCAACTGCTTTAAGGTTATAATGTTTCATCACCAAAATAGACATGATAAGAAAAGTAAAAATAAATCATACTGGAAAAATATTTTAAATAATTTCCAAAAGAAAGACAATCAATGATCTTATAAAAATTTTTTAAATACGTTTTTAAAGATCAAAAACCAGACATTCCACAAAAGAGTGACCGTGGCCAATAATCATGAAACATATTCAATCACATTAGTAGCCATGTAAATGCAAATTAAAATCAAAATCAGATAGTATCTTGTTCCCGTAATATGAGCAAAAATTTAAAAATCTAACAATACCAATTTCTGGGGAAGAAATGAAACAAGAACTAATAAAACACTGGTGAAAATAATAAGTGGAAAACAATATTACATTATTAGCTAAACATTCTCACAACCTTATTACCTATTAATTCAGGTCCAAAATATTCAGCTTAGATAAGTCTTAAACATGTTAGCTAAGACATAACTAAAAAAGTTCAAAGCAAAATCAAAAACAAAAGCAATAAAAAACTGGAAGTAACTCATATGTTCATCAATAGTAAAATACATAAATTATAAAATATTCTCATAATAAATTATTATGCAGCAATGAAAATACACTACTTTAACCAAATCAACATAGATGCATCCTACAAATATATTGGTTTAAAGAACAAAGTTGCATAAAGACTATACATACACTATTGTTTTTGTGAAGCTTAAAAACAAACAAAAATGCACATTTTAAAGATGATGTGTATATGGTAGCACTACAATAAAAATAGCAAAAGAATGCTAAGAATAGCAATGTGAGGATGGAATAAGAGAAGGGTGTTTGGGGGAAGTTCACAGATTAAAAAAATAAAGGATATTGATCATCCTAATTCAAAGATATTCATTATTCATTTTATTATGATTTCTCCTAAATTACACGTAAATTACATAACATTTACATACAATATATGAATAAAATCTAAATTCTAAAAATTACGTACATTTATACATGTACTTGGATCATGGCGTGTGCATACTTGAAATTTTTCAATGGCTTCTCATTGAGATGCTTAGTTCTGAATTATTTAGTCCTCTCCTACAACTTTAGCTTTTGATTCATTCCCCCTCCAATATGTCAATTTATAGTTTTAGTCAGTGGATAGAAATTATATATATATTAATGGGGCACAATATGATGTTTTGATCTATGTTGACCTTTCAGAAGGATTTAGTTAAGCCAAATAATATTTCCATCATCTCATATACTGATCATGTTTTGCAGTGAGATGATGAAAAAACATACTCAAATCAATTTTAAAATATACAGCACACTGTTGTTATCTATAGTTGCCAAGTTATGCAATAGATCCCAGAAACCTCCTATCCTGTTCAGAAGCTTCACACTCTCTGCCCAACATCATACATAGTCTGTGAGAATGTTTAGCTAATGATGTCATATAGTTTTTCACTTATTACTTTCACCAGTGTTTTATTAGTTCTTGTTTCATTTCTTCCCCAGAAATTGGTGTTGTTAGACTTAAATTTTTGTTCATATTATGGGGAAAAATGCTATCTCATTTTTATATTAATTTGCATTTACATGGCTACTAATGTGAAGTTTTGTGCATTCTTCTTTCATAATGTACTAATGCCATTGATGTGGGAGTGGATTCGTTATCCAGGAAGTGGATTCCTAATAAGATAATGAGTTTGGCCTGGTTTCCTCTCTCTGTTTCTCACTGCTCTCATTATGTGATGCCCCTCATGCCTATTATGACACAGTTGAGCAATACATAGGCATTTCTATAGTCTCACACATTCCATCCTCCACAACCATCGGTCACATAAATAACTTTATGTGTAGTTTAAGTACATTAGCATTCTGATATAACAACAAAAGTGAGCTAAGACACATCACATCGTGATCTGTAAGCACGCAGTAAATGTTTGTTGAAAGGCATGTCACTTGTACAATGGAATAACTGCCTTCTCCTGGTCTAATGTCCTATGCATTCTTAAATGAGATTGTAACACTGAAAATGCTTACCACCTCGACAACCAGCCTTAAGGAGCTATTCAATTCATTTTACAGTAGAAATGATTTTCCAATATTCTCTCTTTAAAAATATAGGAAGAAAATGTAAAGGAGCCTGTAGGAGAAACAGAACTATATAGTAATAACAAAATGAAAAATCGAATGGATAATAGAATATCACATCTTGCAAATCAAAATTTGTCCACACTCTAAAAGCATTTCTTTTCCATCTTGAAGGAATCACCAAATTTTTCCCTTAATGAAGAGGTTGGTAGTCTCTGGATGTTTGTGCTGGACTCGCCAGGATGGAAGCCTTGGAGTTGCTGGTAAGCTCATACTCCCCATCCCCTATTCAGAATCAAAGGTTGGCCTGCTTCTCCCAAGCCGTATTCATCTTTCATATTTACCATGCCTTCTGACTAATCTGTGCAGAGCATCACTGTTTACTCCCAAGGCGGCTTTGGCCTCAGGAAAAGTACACAACTTTTGTTTTGCATAGTGTACTTTGTTTTCTGCAGTTAAAGGCTATGATACTATTATTGTACCTGACAAATATAACCCAGCAGGTATCATGACACCACTTGGAGATTAACATTTTTGAAGGATTTATGCCATAAGAAACAAACTAATAAATATAGCAGAACAGATGGATCCCGATCACAGATTTGGAAAGGTTGAACACAGCAAGTAGTGAAGATTGATACCTGCTTCCAAAGAAGCAGTCTGGGCTGGGAGAACAGCAACCTGCCATAAGTATTCAGCACATTTATTGAAGCATTAAAAGACTTTCATAGGCCTCTTAATTATTATACATACCACTGGTTACATAGACTAGTCTGTAGTGAGTTTTCTACCGATTTATTTAACTCATTTTTTTTTAACTCTTAAATACCATAAACTTCCAAGCCATACCTATGTTCCTGCAGAGGCCATAAATTTACTGCCACACTATTAAACATTGTTTGCACTTTAGAAATGTCAGTGATATTTGCAGTTCTAAACACTATGCTTCATGCCATTTCAAAAGTATAGTTGTTAGAGCCCAAAATATTCATGTTTAAAAGCCTCTCTCATATAAATGGCTAAGGGTCACAAGACATGAAAAATATGTTTCATCCTTAATCTGTTCAAATGTATCATATAAAAGAATGTCAAAACAAAAATAAGTCCAAGAAAACTCACCTGGTTTACAAAATCAGAGGAAGCCTTAGATTCACCTCAATTCCCCTTTACAGTTTATAAAAGTCTGTCTTGACTAGCAGGTTTGAACACATCAGTATCATCACATCATTCAATCTATTTAGTTATACCCAGAAGATAACATTGTAGTTTTGATTTATTAAAATAGGAAAAACATCCTCCACCCTTGTAACCGAAGATGCCATATTCTATGTACAGGAGGACGTAAACCTCTCCTCCTTAGTCCTCACCTTCCACTTAAATCCCATGACATTTAAAGGGCTCAGTGAAAATTAAAACTGTTCAACAAGTCCATGAATCCAATTTGGTAAGCAGAAGCCCCACTGCCCAAGCCCATGTTTTGAAGAGATGCCTCAAAACTCAAGCCTATCTTCTCATAAATGCTTATTGTAGTTTGCTAGCGAAAACAATTTTAGAACGAGTATACATACATTCAATATTTGCTGAGCGGCTGCTCAGTGTCAAATATAACGTTAGACTCTGAGAAGATAGCTATGAAGTAAAGGGAAAAGGTCCTAGTGCCCTAAAGGACCACAGTTTACTTGTTAAGGTAACCGTTACATCAAAATGTTAAATGGGATGTGTGCTAAAAGAGAAGTAAAGATTACTTTAGAAGTATATGATAGGGAGACTTTATCTGGCCTGATGAAACAGGGAAGTCTGCCTTAGTAAAGTGGGGTTTAGACGAAGAGCTTGAGGAAGAATAGGCATTAGCCACATTTAGAAATGGCACTGGCTTTGGTGCCAGTAATTACAAACTACTCTCAGTCTAGAGTATAAGATCCCCTTAGAGCTGCTCCTACTAGAAAATTAACTGCTGCTTAGAAGAAGGATATCAAAAATTCTTCTATCCTGGGGCAAAATACCATGGCTGGCAGAATAATGATTTAAGTCTTTAACTTCCTTTCTTACCCTATATATCCTTCCCTAATTTCTATGGTAAGAAGCAATGCTAAAATTAACCCAAGAGACAGTTGACACATTGATCTAGAGAAAGAAAAAGTCAAAATGTCCTGCTTCTAAGTCAAAAGACAAGAGTTTAAGTAAAATGCAGCAAGATTCACACACCACTGGAACAAGACATGCTTCCTCAAACCCACCAGAAAAGCACTTTAAGCTGACAAGAGTAGAAGGATAGTTGAGAAGGGAAGTCCACAGATTCGTCACCACTCATTGCAGAACTAGACGTGGAGAAAGAGAGAAGAGCGAGCCTTGGAGAGGAATAACATTCCAGCGTGGGTGAATACACATGACACCATGTTGGTGGGTGACTTGGCTAAAAACGTTCTTGCCATTTCGGCTGCTCCAGAGTTTTCATGGATACCCAATAGGACATAAAAGTGAAAATGTAGTTACATACTGACCATGTGCCAGTGAAGAAGTCACCACTGGTGGCTGTGATCATGGAGACAACTCTAAAAGAGGAATGCAGAATCCAGTCAGATATTGTTATACTACCTACAGAATATCAGCAGATGGGGAAGTACAAATGTCAGCATGAGTTCGCTTAAGTAGTAGAAATTAGGTCAAGGATGTTAGGTCTGAATCTGACAGATGGAGTGATTTGAAGACTTCTATCTATGCAATTAGATAATGATGACGGAAGAATGACTCAATGGTGAAACTTTGACTGACAAGAAACCAATCCTAAAAGAAGGAGAGCAATCTAGTGTTTGCTGTTGCCATGATGACAAAAAAGCCCAGTTAATACATCTTCACAAAAACAGAATCTCTGTGGATTTGTTGTTGCCTCTGTTATTGCATCTCACATTCAAATATTTGGCTCTCGAGTGATTTCAGTTCATTTGCAATAGCAATAGTGCCTGGCCTGAAATGATGTACCATTCTCCTTAAAACGAAGCTTCCTTAAAATCTTAGGGAAATTTGCAATAAAATAATACAGGGATAATGAACTGAAGCAAACCCATAGTATTAATATCAATATGTGAGTTATAGGATAATGTATGTGCAGTTCATATTCAATATGCTTATGATGAAAGAGAATGTGGCTTAATTTAGAAAGAACTTGACAAGAAAAACAGCTTATAATAGAAAACATTTTATTAATTGATGATTTTTTATTAAAGGACACAATATATTTAAACTACATTTCGTAAACGTACTAAAATGCTTAAAACAATTTGAGATTCTTTTTTACTTAACAGCCTTAAATTACTAAATGCATAAAAGTTGTTTAAGCATTCAATAAAGTTTTGCTTGTTGGTATCCCGAATTTGCCTTGTTAGGTAGTTTAGGGGCTTAAAAAGAAAATCAGACATACTAAACTTAAATAATGCTCTTTGAAACGCTTACAAATTGTGCTTTACAAATAGAAACTCATTTGCTTAAGCAGAGTTCAGTCTATTTAGTTAAGCTAATCTAACATTAATCAGAGACCGCCTAGTAGATTTATCAAATACACTATGATTTTTTAAATGGATTGAAAGGCCAGAAGAAAACTACTCTTTAATTTTCAATTTTGAGAAATTAATTTAAAGCAAAGTAACTGCAAATAGGTTTTCCTGCACACAAAGGGACCCCCCCCTCAAATATAAAAACATATACACACATTGATGGAACATAGGTATTTTCCCAAAGAATTTAAGTTACAATCTCAGAGAACACTGAACGTTTCGTACATATATCAAGCACCTGATTAATAGTGACAGAAACTGAAGGCTGGCCACTCAAGACCCTGTTCTCGATTCCATTTTCTTTGTCTGGCTCCCATGACAAAGGGTGAGAAGACCGAAGCCACACTGTGCCTGCTTTATTCACAACAAACATTAGCCTGTGCATCTGTTCTAGCCAAGCAGACATATGTGGAAGTTTTAATATCCTCCTGCTTTCCTGACAAAAGATACATACACAAGAGAAGAGTTACTGATAGTGATGCTTCCCCCAAAGTGTTGCCTTGGAAAGCTTACATTGTGTCAGGATGTATAGAAACCATTTAGTGATCATGCAGAAAGAAAGACAAAACTGAAAAACCAACATGCGAAGAAGGGAAGAGCAAAAAGAGTAAAAGTCTGAGTCACTCAACCGCCAGACAAACGCGGAGAACACCTGTGACTGAATTCTTGTTATTAAATAATAAGTACCATTGTGTCTAAGGCATTTTTCCTTGGTCTTTTGTTATCCCCCAGAAAATGCCTTCTCAGTGTATTCATCAGAGATTATCAACTGGAGTAGAAGTATCAAGACAGCTGAGACTCAAAAACAGAGCCTTTAGAGACTCATTACTTTTAAGCACTATTTCAGCTGCTGAATAAGTCATGTCCCATCAACATTAGCACCATACTCTCTTAAGTTTAAAAAAAACTATAAGGAGATAAAGGACAGTGAAGAAAAAGTGTGAGAATCAGGACTGAAGATGTAGCTCAGGGGTAGAGTCTATTCCCAGCATTGCTACTTGGCACAGGGCCCATCCACAGCAGAGGAAAAGAAAGGAGATGTTTTAAATCAGGTGGGTGAATTATTAATTTGTATTAACTAAGATACCAGAGATTTGAACTGCAATTTACCTGGAAGTAGCTAAAGTTTTTATTGATGGTTGTATGGTTGTGGTAGTGGTGCTGGTTTTCTACTGCCATCAGGTAGACTAGGTATTTGAAAAGAAAATAAATTCACTGGCAAAAATGAAAGTACATGTTCTCATATTTGAGTCTGTGACCATGTACTTCACACAACTATAACTGTTGTCCAGCTGCTTACATCTTAGGAGTTAGCGGATACCAGCCTGTAGAGAACTGGCTAATGAATATGCTTACTGAATATCAATCATCTCATGTAGACTAAGAAATAATGATTCCCTACTATTTGTCTGACTCTACCGAGGCTTATTCTTTCTACTTTAGCATCTTCTACTGTTTCAACTAAACTAATTAGCTTTGCAGGCTTCAGTGAGGCAGACCACAAAAATGGAACATGAATTTGAACTAGAGGTTGGCTAAGTTTCTGAACATATTAGAAGGGGAAAAAGAAAAAAAAAGTCAAACCCTGGTCTAAAAATGTAGAAAACATGTTTTCTTTCAGTTATTTTATAGTATAGAAGTGTAAAGGTCTTGTCTCTTTGCATTTTAAAATTTACTGTCATTTTTAAATGCCTAAAGAGAAGATTAAATATTATGTTTTCTCATGCTCTAACTCAATCCAATAACCTGCCAATGTTCCAGGATACATTTTTGGAGTATGAGAAAAAGCAATGGATAGAACAGTTATTTCACATGGTGTGAGGGTGAGATGCATGAAAAAACAACTCCACCAAAACTGATTTATCACATGAAGAGGAAGACGGAGGTCCACAAATGCAAGGCTAGTGAAGCTTTATATATTTTGACATAAGCAGTTTATCAATTTTGCTTTGGCTTTATAAGTAAATTGCACACTTGTTTTTTTAAGTTAAGCATTTCCCAAACTGAAAGGAAACAACGTGGAACCTAAACTATTTTACATGTGGATGCAGTTCATTAATTAACTTTGGTAAGAACACATTGTATTTTGGATTCTACTAGAAACTCATTCAGGAACAGATCAATCGAATGGAGCAGATAAAGCAATGAATGGATGTATATCATTATAAAAATGTAGAAATTATTATTTCCAGTTGTCCAAAACTTTATGTAGGGTGACACTGGTTAAGTCACATCAGAATTATTAGGCTAAGCCTTTGCCCTCACTAACGTTACTTCTGGCCCAGGCTGTGCATCCTTCGCAGGGGCTCATCCTAGTCCATCCATGCCTCCTATCCATTTTTCAGTCAGCAGATGATGGACTCTCCCTTTTATAGGAAAGCAGGATATCTTGCCATCCACTGCTCAGCCCCAAACATGCACTGGACTCACCCCAGGCCAGCAGCATCAAGAGCTCCTTGTGTTGATTATCAGGATCTGGGAGCCCATGGAAGTGAGATGTGTCCTCTGGTGGCAAGCACTGTTAATAAGCAGTCCCTTTCATCTATTTGCCTTGTAATAATTATCCTTACATTGTCTTTACCTCTCAAATCACTCTTAACACTTCTTAACACTTTAAAGTATATATAAAATATATAGCAAGTTTATCTTTTATTTTATCCTCAGGAATAAAAAGGATAAAGTTGGGCGAGTCTGTTAATATTAAATATATACTTTGATATAAACAGAAATATATAGCTGTATTTAACATGATATATGTCTTCAAATATAAATATGCTGAAAAAATTAACAAATTAGGTATGTATACTTTATAGCTTATAAACATCTTTCTATAATTTATTGATTCGTTTATTCAAAATATTTTTTGACAATCTACTGTCAGGTGTTGTTATTGGTAAATGAGATGAAACAAGTCAACAAAACATCCAAAGACCACTAGCTTCGTGAAAACCATCAAGGGGAAGAATATCATTTTTAGAAATCATTATAAACCACAAAGTCTTAGTTTATACTTCCTACCCAAGTAGAAATTAATAGCGCCCACTCTCTCTCACAAATGCTCCAGTTGATGAAAACCTTTCATGGTAACCCCATAAGTAAGTAAAGTCTATATTATATTCAACAATGATAATGAAAAATAAATGAAGGTATATCTGGGCAACGGGTTCGAAATGTGGAGAAGGGCGGTTGCCATGGTAAGCAGAATGGTCACTGTCTGCTTCATTGAAGAGGTCATATTTGAGCAGACATTTGAACGAAGTGTGGATGTTAGCCACCCAACTGTTCACATGACTAGTTTTCCTTATAGAGGCCAGAGCAGGTTAAAATCTCTGCAATGAGATGTGCAGAATGTGGTTGAGGAAAACCAAGGAAATTGGTGAGGACGGAACAGAGTGAATGAGCAGAATAGAAAAGGAAATGAGGTCAGAGCAGTAATGTGGGCGAGTATATCGCAGGTGTACTTGTAGGCGATATTAGGACTCCAGCTTTGATTCCAAGTGAATTATTGAGCTACTGGAGGATTTGTAGGAAAGTAATGAGTTCCACTAAGCTCACATTCATTTTTAGCAGTATCACCATGGTTGTTTCATTCCAGGGAGTGTGGCAAAGGTTGAACAGGGAGACCAGTTGGGTTACTTTTTCTATCATCAGGGAAAGAAATGTTGGTGACTGCACCAGGGTGGTAGCAGTGAAGAGGTGAGAAGAGCTAAATTCAGGGCACATTTTGAAGGGAAATACATTTTAATTGGAAGGTCACTACTCTGAGGAGTGGACAAGAAGCATAATATTAACATTCTTATTTTACAGATAATGAAACTAGAACCCAGAGTGGCCCCAGTTTACCCAACTAATTTTTTTTGGTACCAGGGTTTGAACTTGGCCCCTTGTGCTTGCAAGGCAGGCGGCGGAACCACTGATCCAAATCCCCAGCCAACCCAACTGAGTGGAAGAACTTAGAACCTAAGACTGCCATTATTCTGGGACTCTTACACAATGATTTCCATATAAAGCACAGATTATACAATTACTGTGGGCTCTCTTAGTATCAGGCTCCATAGGAGTCTGCTCTATCAGAAAAAGGTCAGAAGGCCTCTGTCAATATCAGCTGGGGGTTGTTGTATTTAGGATGCTTACTAAGGATTATGCTCACTCTCAGAGCTGACAATTTTGGCTGAAATGACAAATGACTAGTGAATTATGGACATGGTTTAGTACCCTCTAATGAGGCAGTATGGTATAATGGGGAGATAAAAAATGATATATAGGCCAGAGTTTATATCCTTTCCTGACATATATAGGCCATGAACTTAACACAAGTTATCCAGCATAATGCCATTTGAGTTTATTGGCGGACACTAAAATCAAAAAAACATGCCAAGAATGTTCTCACAGGCTGATTTCACTGCCTAGAATGCTTTACTCACACATTGTTACCTAATTGGCTTCTTCATATCATTCAACATTTATTCAAATGACATCTCCTAAGAGAGGCCCTTGCTTATCACCAAGCTTTGCCTTTATTAGAGCAATTGGCACTCTATGAAATCAAATTAATATCTGGTTATGAAGTTATAGTCTCTTTCATCAACTAGAAAGTAAGCTGTATGAGAGCAGGGATTTTTTTTTTACTGCTACTATACTCCCAGTACCTAGAACAGTGCCTTGTACAAGTAGTCCCATAGAATATTTGATGAACATGTGAGTCTTGCATCCATCCCTCTCTTGCTCAATCCCGAAGTCTGGATATATTGGTCTATTTTCAGTGTTTTGAGTGCTTTCACACTTCACAGACTTTAAGTCTAGAGTTGTTTCTATCTGGCACAGTCTGACTCCCACTCTTTGTCTAGTAAACACATACTTGTTTTTCCAGTCTTTGCCCAAATAATCACTTCTTTAGACAAATCTTTCCTGATCTCAGACTAGGTCAGTTCTTCTTAGTAGAAGCTCTAATAGTACAGCGTACTTTTCCCTCAAAGCATTTACCATCCATGATAAGTATTTACAGGTGTAATTAATTATTTAAGATCTGTCTCCTCCTCTGAGTTTACTGCTGCTTATATATCCAATACCCTAACATAGGATACTCAATAAATGTTCACAAATGGGTAAAGAAAGAAAGATATGCATGTGAAGGATACTCAGAATGTATTATAGAACTCCTGCCTGTTTAGTAAGTACCCCAAAAATTGAGTTTAGAGAAAAAGGATACACTCCCAGAATAAAAAATGTAAATTATGAAACTATAAATTAGGGACATGGCTTCCCCTTACAAAAATAGGAAGTATTTACTGATAACAAAGCAAATGTGCTCTAGGCCCATAAGTAAATAGGGAATCCAAAGGTCACTTGAAAATGTTGTCCAGTGAACACACAATTTCCTCTGAAATTATTTTTCTTGTTGATCCTATTTTCTTTTCAAGAATTCACCAAGAGGGCTTACACTCTCTGTGTAACGTCTCATCAACAAGCATCTGGTTCACTGACTCCAGCTCTGAAAACTGTTACAATTTCATTGTGAAACTGCAGAATAAATATAACAGCTAGCTAGAGAGTTATGCCTCTAGCACAAGAACAAACTCCATTAAGACTCAGACTCTTGAGTCATGGGTCTTCCATCTGGGGCTTTCTACACTTCAGTAGGAGAGGATATGAGGAACTGAATAGACCACTTGACATTTATATGTGGAATTGACATTTGTAAGTATTCTTGACATTTAAGATTAAATTCTGGCCCTTCGAACTAAATTGACTTTTAAAAGGAGAGATACTGAGAGAAGGGAGCATTTTATTCCTAAGTAAGGAGACAGTCACTGAAACTAAACTGTAATCCAAATGCTTACTTTCTTTTAATAAAAAATAGAATAGAATCCAGAGTTTGCTGATGTCTTTCCTCCGTGCTAGTAGTGATGAAGGGAACACATTCATTTTGTCCTTGTTAGGTAGTTTGTTGTTCTTTACCAGGGAATAAAAAATAAACTTACTGAATGTACACACCAATGTACATAAAGCAAATTGTGCCAAATAATCCTATTTCTTTCAAGCATCTCAGGCACTTTAACCTCTGATACACTCCCAAATGTTCTCCTCTTTCACGTAGATTTCTATGGTTTGCTAAAATTTAAGAAAATAGCAGGGAAACAAAATAAAGACAGTAAGAAAACCAAGACTGTTGTAAAGGAATCAATGGTTTGGGCACCTGAGTGTCCATTTTACCAGATTGGATGGCTGATCTTTATTACTCTAATATTTATAGCTTGTTATCAAAATTGAGCTGGTCATTTGAGTCTTGTTGTTGTCCTTTAGAATAAAGGTCAACAATTGCTACTCAGCTCATAAGCCAAATGCAGTCTTCCAGCTGTTATTGTCTATTAAGTTTATTGGAACTTGGCCATGCTGATTGGTTGATGCAATGTCTACTGCTGCTTTTACAGTAAATACAACTTAAGTAGCTACAATAGAGTTCACCAGTCCTACAAAGCCTAAAATATTTACTGTTCAGCCCTTTACCAAAAAAATTTACTAGCCCATACTTTAGACTATGGTTACTTGGTAACTGAAATTGTGTTTATAAGCATAATCTAGTAATTTCTTTCTGTATTGCTCCTTCAAAATCAAAAGACTTCTAGGGCCAGGGTTCTAGCAAAGTGGTGTTATTGCCTGCATGGAAAGCACAATATCCTAAGTTCCATCTCCAGTACAAAAAAAAAAAAAAATCAAAAGCAGTCTAACTCCAAGCAAAAAGTTAATTTCATTTTTGCTTCAAATCTTTTAAAATGTTCCAGTTTTCCCTTACTCTACTGAAAATGTATTCCACATCAAGCAGAAGGTACTGAGCATAAGGTAATAATGTGCTACAACGGAATAAGCCTGAACTTGGAGTTCAGTAAGAAAATCAAGACTTTTCCTAATTCCACTAGCAAAAAACTCAGCAGGCATGTGGATAAGGATTTTTAAGCACCAAAGCTTCTCAGATATTTCCTTTTTGTACTCCTTTGTTTTGAATGATTGCTGTGTTCTCAAGAACTTTTCAGCTCTGTATTCACCTGGCTAACAAAAAAATTGAGGTCATATCCTCCATTTGGTGGCAATTCGCTCACCTAACCTCCTGACCTTTATTCGTGTTCTCCATGCTCGCCAGCACTGTTTTAATCTAGATCAAACTTCCTGGCTCCTAATCAAAGCCAATCAACATAGAAAGCAAAAATATTGCCCCTGCCCTGAGCAATGAGAGGCCAGAAACAGAAGTTGCAGGGGACATTACAAAGAGCTAAATAGCCATTATACACTGACAGCCGAATTTTTACCAATTTACTTAACTGTCTCTGGTAATGACTTTCTCTACATCAATGAAACAGCTAGAGTGTGGCTATTTACTGTAGCAATTGGAAGGGTCAAGAGATGGAGTTTTGCCTCATTTACCTTTTGCAAATAATGATAAATGAGATATCTCACATAAGCCACAAAAAGAGAAATCTTTACTCCTACATTTTCTAAAGTAGTTGGAATTAATGGCCCTGGCATATTTATAAAGAATTTCTGTTTTCTCTTCTGCATTATCTGTTCTCTTCAACTTGCTTGAGGAGAAAGCATAGACCAAACCATGATAAGGGTACATCTCTGCTGATTTTAGTATTTAGAAGAAATCTGCTGAAAAGCCAATAAGCGTTTAAGATATACTTGCAATTTTTTTGCTTTTCTGAATTTTCTTTTTGTAGAAAGATGCCAAAAATCATTTGGCTCCATGAATATTGTGATTGTATTAATAACCCACTCAGGCACACTAGACTCCAGAATTCCCAGCAAATAGACGGGGAACTGTTCCTTTGAAACTTCACGGTGCCACCGATAATCAAGAATGTGGCTTTCCCACTTCCCTCAAGAAAACATTTGCGATAGAAAGTCTTGATTGTCGACTTGGCTTCAGAGACTAGTAGATTAGTAAAGCACACTTCTGGGTATCCTAGGTGAGTCATGCGAGTATAGTTTTAGGGACTGGATCTGATCCCTCACTCCTCCCCCTCTGACTCTTGCCCTGCTCTCTGCTTCCTAGATGCCCTGAGTTGAGCAGCTTTTCTCTGCCATGTCCATCTGCTGTGATGTTTCTGTCTTGGAATTTGACAACCATGGATTGAAATCATGAGGCAATATAAGCCCCACCTCCTTTAAGCCGTGCATATCTATATTTTAGTGAGAGCAGTTTGAAAAGCTGACCAACACAACACTCAAAGAGCTACCTGGAGGAGGTAATCCTGCTTGAGTTTTGAAAGCCTACTAGAAGCCATCCCAGCATAGTCATAAAGACAATTTAAAATTCCAAATATAACAGTTCTACCCCTATGCTCTACAGAATGTCTCCCTTGTGACACTGGCTGTCTTTCACCTCTTATGTTTATAGAGAAGCCATAGTCACCCTGGTTGCAGAAGCTCAGCCTAGAAAGTTTCACTATATCATCTCCCTGGTATGTACTATACACAAGAGCTTTCTTTAAGCAAATGAGCTCAAGAACAGGACCTTTAAATTATGTCACTTCATGGGCCATTATTCAAATTGAAAGCTACTCAAGAGCTCACCCCTGGGGATGGTACCCTGTACAATTTATCCAACACAATCGTAAGCAAAGTAGTGACCTTCAAGGAAATCCACATCCTAAATCCTGAAAATGAGAATATATTGGATTATATAGCAAGGAAAAATTAAATTTGCAGATGGAAACCAGACTACTAATCTCCTGACCTTGAGATGAGGGAATTTGTTTTAATTAACCACTAAGGGTTAATTTTGCCTCACTTTTCTTGAACCGTGGTGCCCAGATACTCAAACAAAACAATGCAGGCATGACATCAAATAGAGAAGAAACACCCGGCCAAGGAGTGCAGGCAGGCTCTAGAAGCTGGAACAGACTTGAAAATGAATTGTCCTCTAGAGTCACCAAAAGGAACACAGACCTGCTGTCATCTTGCCTTTAGGCCAGTTAGACCCATTTTCGACTCCTGAGCCCCAGAACAGTAAGATAAGAGACTTGCATCCCTTATTTAAACTGCTAAATTTGTGATAACTTATTCAACAGCAAAAGAAAACTAATACAGCATGGGGCCACTTTTTTCTGGTGTCTGACATACCTGGTTCTCTACTCCCTAACACAGGCCGGCAATCCTTGCCTGCACTTCTAAAATCCAAAAGACTTGGAAAAATAAAGGCATTTGTAACTTATTTGGCAGCAAAATCTGACTTGACCTGAACTAACGTGGAGCTATTCATAGTCTTTATCTCACTAGGTTTGAGTATTCATATACTTCAGTGCATAAACATTAATGTGTTTGATTATATGCTGTTACCAAGGCCCTGCTTATATTATATAATATATTGTGAACTTACCATATATCTTTCTAAAACCCAACAACTTCTGACATTTGAAATATATGTGTACCTTAGGTATTTAGATAAAATTCTGTGAAACTACCAGTTACCTGGGTAATTTACTTGACTGTTTAAAGCTTCAGTTTCCTCATTTGCATGTACTAAACACCCATTAATTATAATTTTTAGTAATTATCCCTTTCTCTTTTTGCAACATTTTTTTCTTTTTGCCTATATTCACATCCCACAAGCACTTAATATATTTTTAAAATATTGGAGTACCTGCTACGCACCAAGTACCTGGCTTCTTTTCTTTTGTGTAGTGTCTGTGCTAAAAAAAAAAAAAAAAAAAAAAAAAAAAAATCTCTCATAAGTGACCATAAAATCCCTGCCCAAAATAATCTGCAACAGATACTCTCTGAAGCCAAAAAATAAACAACATTTAGGAACATACTATATTGGTCAAGTAGGATCAGAGTGGGAAAAAAATAATTTGTTTGGGGAGAAGAGGTAAGCAAAAGACATTTATTAACCCCCCCAAGCACAAATAATGTGTAATATATAGTTGAGAACAGAATGTATCAATGAGAACAGCCAAAGGATAGCAGCCATGGGTCTCTGGGTGTGAGAGTTTAGAAGCAATGCAACTTACAATAAGATTAAGAAATCACAATGGCAGTAGAATGTTACTCAGAAAAAAAAAAACTTTCAAACTACCAATTGTCTCAAATTATTTAACACACATTTCTTATTCAAATATTAAGTGCTCAGATTTTCACAGATATCATTTCATTTAATCTTTGTATCAATATGACATGGTTTTTTATTGACAAGAAACGGATGGGCAGATATCACATAATAGCAGTCAGGATTTGAACATTTGTGTATCCAATCGAACTCCTGTCCTTCACATTGCCTACAGTGTGCTGGTTTTTACATGAGAAAAATTGCACCTTGATTTAGGTAAATTAACTAAGATAGTAGATTCAAAAGAGTTCCAGATGAGGGATGAAGGAAAAGCTCACAACATTTTCAAATCTTTCATTTTTCTGTAGTCTTTCGATGACATGTTTTACATACCTAAAGTTACAGGTCTTTGTCTCAAATTTAAAAATAGAATATTTGTCTTTCAATTCATGGAACGAAAACCGTGAGTATCCTTAGACAAAAATGCACCTTGTTAGAAAGCTTTTTAAGCCTTTGAGCATGAATGAAAAACATGCACAAGCTCCTTTTCTTTAAGGATTTTCTGACTCTTATTATACATGCAGATCACACTCCTTTGAGATGCCGATCTTTTCCCATGATGCTCTGGGCTGACAGAAAGACAAGCTTAGTGCACAGAAATGCCAGTTGACTTGACAGGCAAATTCCATCAGTATGCAATGTTTACACAGTACAGTTTAGCAACAGCAGTTCACACAGTCTGCTCTCTTGGATCAGAATTCTAATTAAGCCTTAAATCATCTGAGTTCAGAATAATTCTTATCACAGAGGTCTTAGACTTTGTATTGTAGAATCTGAAGCTTTGTTTGTTTGTAAAGAGACTAGAGAACTCTATTACAAGCTTGGTCCAAGCAGTTGTTCATAAACATCCTGGTACACTGTCTGCAGAAGGAATTTGATGCTTTTTATGTAAGTTTTTTTTTAATATTAATTACTAGCTTCACTGGTTGCTAAGGATCAGAGAACTGTGCTTTTCCGGAGTTGTCTATCCCTCCAACTGACACACAAAATAAGTGGGTTGGTAAAACAAACTTCAGTTGTTGATAGTAATGGCCATTGAGCTCAAATTACAAACATTTCAATACTATGTTTTTTAAAAGACTGTATTGGTAAGCTCAGCGAAAATATTATCTACATTTAAATAGTTTCTACCTATTAAAATTTCTGAAGTATACATCCAAAGAGACAGCTGGAAAGCCAAGTGCCAACCCCATTTCTTTGAGCTTTCCCTTCACCATCTCTGTCACAAAGGCATAAACAAAGCTTGTGAAATACCAACTACTGCAGAGCAGACCTATGGAAGCCAGTGCTGCCCCTTCCCTTAGTTCAGACTATGTCATTGGCATTGTCACATGAGATGCTTTCAAGGAAATTAAAAAGAAATGATCAGCACTAATCCTTTTCCAGAATTAGAAGTTGCAGAAAAATCACACCCTCAGAACTCTTAAAAAGCAAGTTCGTTGTCATTGTTATTGCCTAACAATGCACTCTGATGATAGCTCAAAAGGCATGGGGGATAAAGGGGGCGCTGACTGCCCAGCGAAGCAAAGCCTTCTGATTGTCTCTCAGGCAGAAAATGAAAGATTCCAAAGATTCCTTCCACCCCTGGTACTGGGACCCTAGTAATGCCAGAGACATCTCACCCCAGAGTCCTACAGTGTGAGAGGGAGGTTCTACAATTTGAGATTGTTATCAAGCAAGGCCTCACTGCCGAACACACTTTGATGCCAATATATTCCACTGCTTAGTTTTTTTTTTTTTTAATCGAAGCTTTATTTCATGGTCATCCGGGAAGGAGGCCAGGAGGTTTGAGCTCAAATCTGCCTTCCTCAAGCAATTATTGGGCAAGAGGTGAAGGGAAAGATTCTGGTTGCTTGGTTGCTTGGATGACATACATCTTTGCAGATCTGGAGTGTGGAGAGAATTATTCCAAAGTTTAAAAGTGAGGGTTGAGGTTTATAGACTTGAAGCTACTTGTGCAGCTCACATGAGAGATGCAGAAGTGAGGGAGAGCTTCTGGGTTCACCATAGAGATAAATGGCTCATAAGCTGTGGTCCATCAAATCCTATCACAGGGTGTGGCTCACAAAAGAAACACAGTGTATCTGGCAAGTCAAAGTGAATGTTTTTTTTTTTTGGTACTGGGGATAAAACTCAGGACCTTAAGATTGCAAGGCAAGCAGCAGAACCACTGAGCTAAATCCCCGGCCAAAAGTGAAGATTTAATTAGAAAAATTTTCCCGTCAGCACTTTATAGGATGGCCTAGAACTGGAAGAAACTGGAGAAGATAGTAGTTGTATTAGTCAGTGCTGTATTAGTCAGATGTAGAAGAGTGCAAAACATCTGTCTGCGTGCTGGAGACCGGAAGGATCCATTCAAGGGTGTGGAAGCCACAGCAATCCTCCTGTGAGTGGATATCAAAAATCTGCACCAGAAGGCCTAAGGGCCAGTGGCATAAGCTAGAAAGACTGCACCAGAAGGGTGAAGGATCTGTGCCAGAGGGCTGAGGGATCTGCACTGGAGCCAGGAAGCAACACTCAAGACAAATACGAAGAGCCAGAGCTCCCCCAAAGAACATAGCAGCCAGGCCTAGGATTTAGCTCAGTGTGCAAGTGCAAGGTCCTGAGTTTGATCCCCAGTACGAAAAAAAAAAGAGCTTTAGTTGAGCAGGAAATACTAGGAAATGACAGAAAGATAATTTCACAGGGAACAATTAATCAAAATATATAGGAGAGTTATTGCAGTATGCTTTAAAATAAACATAGCAAGTAATACATTCTAAGAAGACAACCTTAATCTCTAATAAAGGACTTTCAAAACAGTACAGGAAAGCCTTGTTTTATTAGCAATAAACCGAAGTTTAAAAAAATGAGGAAGACCTATATGTAATGATATGAAATAATCTTTACCACATACTAATAAGGGGGAAAAGTTAACATAATAATGTATTAGCATGATGCCATTTATATATAAATATCAATCTAAAACTGACAAGTCTGTATCTGCATATAGAAAAAGGCCTGGAAGACTACACGCCAAATGCCTATTAACAGAAACTACCACGATTTCTTTTAATCTACTGAGCTGTGCCTAAAGCATACTGGTAAGTGAAAAAAAGCATATAATAGAGAAGTCTATAGAGGATGATCCTATGCACACACTTGAAAATCTGAATGTGTACAATGCTACCTTTGTATTAAAATAGAAAATTATCTGTGAGAACAGATGTCATGACGTCAAGCAGGTGTCAGTGATTTCCTCTAGGCAAGAAAATAGGATATGGTAAGGGTAGGGCTGAGGGGATTGGTTGAGTTGGACAAGTTGGCCCATCCTCCTTAGGGCCAAGTCTATTCAGCAAGGCAATCATTAACACCATGTGATGGTCTCACATATGGAGACTCTTAGGGTAGATTCAGCAGGCTGCAATGATACTTATTACTCAGACACTCTCTCCTCATCCCAATACCCCTCTATATACAACAATGTTTTTCCTGAAGCTCCAAAAATTCTTGTACAAAATCACTGTGGCATAAGGTTTTAGTGTCTTAGCTTACTGATGTTCCGGATGACTAGATGAACTGCAAGTCAGTCTGCTCTCATTTAAGTACATCCCTAGGCAATGTCTTACTACAATACACACTGTAGATCAAATAGCACATTGCTTACACGGATTGCTAAAGCAAAAGGTAGGGTTTCCTTCAAGCAACTGTAATTTATACCTCTTCTTCCTCGATAAAGAGCCTCGATGTTTCCTAAAGGCACACAATTCTTTCAAACTGGGCATACTTCTTGTGGAGCTGTCCATATTTGGGGCATTTAGTATCTCCTAGGGAAAACTGGAAGTCAGCAATTTGTACTGACTGGAGATGGCTTTAATATAACCGCTGGCTCCAGTTGTTTTATGATGTGTCACACTTTCAGACAACACAGTTCTGGGGAATTGGCATAAACAAAGTGAGATTCAGAATAAATTGAGACCTGACTTTTTAGAAGGACACCTAGGAGGCTTCTGTTAGGATCTTTCACAGAGTTTGGGTTTTGTTGATTTCTTAAATTGTTTTAAGGCAGAAAATTCAGCCACTTGCTCTCATTTGATTACGAGGTGCGCACTCATTTCTTCAGTCATTAAATTCTTCACTCACTTGTTTAACTAATATTTTCTGAATGCCACTTACTTAAGCAAGTGAAGCATACCGCGTGCTGTAACACCTACTGAAATGCAGTGTTATCTGTGGCTGACAGTACTGATGATAAAGACTGCGAGGGTGGGAAAAGGTTGTTCTCTGCCTTCGTTGCTATCAAAGAGCACATTACTATCTATAACAGCTTCTCTTGCCTTCTGCATTACCCATACGTGCATCAGTACAAGTGTGTACTGAATCACAGATCCTGTGTTAGAATTCCAGATACTTGGGATGTAATTGCCAGCAAAACCAAAGTCTCAGCCTACAGGGTCATCTAGTGGAAAAGAAAACTCTTAATCAAATAATCAAACAAATAGCACAAAATGACAACTGCAGCGAGCACCCTGAGATACTGACTTTGCCCCTTACCATGGCTGTCACTTGGTAAAGTATAACCAAAACAGCTAAACTGTAATCTCTTCTATGTATTAAATTTTCAGTTAAGATTAATTTAGGGTGAAAAAGGGAGTTGAAGTTTAAATGCTGGGAAACCACTCCCAAATGGCATTTAGTTTTGTGTTATTTCATTGACTATCAATTTTCTTTCTTCTAAGTCTTTACATTGTATATGATTTCCTGAAAGTTATTTCTTACTGTTGCTGACAGGTCTTTATTTCCCTAGGATCTCAAATTCCTTCATCTTATAATCATTTCCTACAAGATTTTTTACCAATCTTTATATCCCAAATGAATTTGCCTCAGTAAATGAAAATCACCAAGAAAAGAATTCCTTTTGTTGACTACTTCCTACCACAAGAAGATTATCTCTAATGAAATTCATTCTTACTGATAAAAATAATCTGAAGAATTGATTGAAGAGCAGACGCTAAATCCCACGACCATTCCGACAGTGCAAAGCAGCTTGGTGTGTTAAACAGAAATGTTCTTAAGTTCCTCTTTGTGGGCATTTTGATAACATCTAACTGATACTGCACTTATTCAAGCCATTTTAACTAGTCGCAAGAGCAATACTTTACACTCATTTGCTACAATACAATTCACAAAGAGTTTCAAATGCAGAACCTCATCAAATCTTAAACTCAGTAGCTTATAAGGAGTATTTGGGAATGACACCATGCACCTTACCAGCTACATTTGTCAATGTTTAACTTTCGAGTTTTAGGGTATCTATTTTGATATTATCCGTACTTATAAAGTTCTGGATTACTAGCAAACAAAAAAATAAGAAAAATGTTTTTATATATTTTTATTGTGTAAGGTTTCACTTGGACTCTCATGGTGCAATGTTCTGCTTACTGGGTTGGCAAGAAATGGAGTTAAAGTGGTTATCGACAAACCCTAAAGATCTGGATGCTGATTGGTTAAACGTTGTATTTTGACCAAATATACTACATTATCTAATCAAATTACATCTGCATATTCAATACACAAACCAGATATTGAGATAATTCCATGTCTCTTCTAATTGTTTTATTGTTTGTGAGAAGATGATAAAGGCCAAATTAGACTGAGGACGACTATACTGGGTCTCATAGTGACACTTTCCAAAAGAAAGATGTGTCCACATCCAAATACCAGGGACATATGTATGTCATTTTATGTAGAAACAGGTATTTGCAGAGCAATTACAGATTTCAAGGTAAGATCATACTGTATTAATCAGGCCAGCCCCAAATCCAATTTCCTTATGAAAACGCAAGAGGTAAAGACAGAAACACCCAGAAGGCAAGGCATTGTGAAGACAGAGGTGGAGACAGGAGGAATAAGGAATATCTTGTGCCACAAGAATCCGGAAAAGGCAAGAAACAAACTCTTCCATACATCCACAGAGAGTGACTCTTCTGATGCCTTCACTTCAGATTTGTGATCTTCAGAGCTGTGAGAGAATAAACTTCTGCAGTGCAACCACTGGCAACTGATGCAGTAACCAAGTGAAGTTTGCACATCATTACTTGTGGCCATTCTTCGTCTTAAAGTATGAACATTCACTCTGCTCTCAGATGTCCTGCAAGGCTAACCAGCTCAATGACTATGGGGGGTGGCAGTCTTTTAGCCTTTTGAAAGATATAATTCTGTTTCAGATCCTTATTTTAAAATATGTCAAAATGTTTGAATTCATGAAAAGGGAACTGAATTTCACATTATCAAATTATCACAAAATTACTTATTTTAGAGATCTCAATTCTTGTTATTTTTGATTGTTGTAGAAAATGTAACACAGTGATCAATAAATATCTACAGAAGCAAAGCATCAAAATTTATCCCACTAATTCTTGATGCAATGTGATTTGAATATGCTTCTGAAGTAGCTTATTTTATCGGTCTAGATTTTATTGCTCTAGTCAGTTAGCTAAAGGCTAGGGTTTTTTAATGTTTAGATAGTCTCCTGTGTGTGTGTGTGTGTGTGTGTGTGTGTGTGTGTGTACGCACATGCGGGTGTATAATTGGCGATAGAGAAGCAAAAAGAATATTTCACAGACCAATAAGTTATTTAATTTGAGTGCTTCTACCCTATCTGGGTGTATATATAATATTATTTGTTGTAGTCTTTATATATTAGGTAAAATAGAAGTGGAAAAATAAAAACGATTATTTTCTCAGCATTGCTAGCATAAATTTGAAAGAGGCAGCAAATCTATCAAAATTCACTAAATATTCAGCTTTTTATCATACTTGTACTATAAGACATGTACTCCAAAGGAAATAAAGCTCTTTTCACAGTTGTAACTGCAATCTACATAGTAGAAAACAGTTCTCATTATGGCAGTAACTATTACTATACATTATATCTACCTACAAAAGATAAGTGCAATATTAATTTTAAAATATATATATTATGTGACTATTTCAACTTTGAAAAGATGCAACAGTTTCATTTGAATTTTTAGTAATCCTTCTTGGCCTTGACAGTGTGGAGTTATGGAAAGACCAAGGGACCTGATATTAGAAGCCATACATGTTATTCCTGTTCTGCTACCATGTAAGCTTAGCCTCTGTAATCCTGAGATTTTTCTTTTGTTCCAGGGATCAAATTTGGGACCTTGCACACGCAAGGCAGGAGGCAGAACCACTTAGCTAAATTCCTGGTTCTGAAATTCTTAGATACTTAATCCAAGAATATAAAGATAAAATTATCTCAATTGGCCATGGTGGCACATGCCTGTAATTCCAGCAGTCAATCCAGAGACAAGAGGATTGTGAGTTCAAGCCCAGCATGAACAACTTAATAAGACCATGTTTCAAAAATTTTAAAAAGTGATGAGGATGTAGCTTAGCGCATAGGTCCTGGTTTAATTCCCCAGTATTACACACCAAAAATAAAAATCGAGTGTACCTTCTAGCTCACCAAAAGTTGTTATCAGTTCCTTTGCCTATTGAATGGCCACTCATCTTTCAGTGATATGGCCATCACTTCCCTTTGTAAAGCAGAGGATTTCAAACTTGCACACCAGAATTACCTAAAAAGCTGCACCCACTCCCAGAGATCCTGAATTGTCTCCTTTAGGTAGGGCATGCGTATTAGGATAGATTTAAAGGACTTCCAGGAAAATGGCACCATGTTAAGTAGCAATAACTCAGCCTCTCCAAGATTTGGAATCCAGCCACTAGAAAACAAAAACTTGAGGAAGAAGAGAAAAAGAGGAAAAGAGAGAAAGAGATCCTCAGGTACCAGGAAGGCTCTAATAAAAAAAAAAATTAAAACCTACATAGAACTTGAAGAGACAGAACACAATGCAGAGAATAAACAGGGCAGTGTGTACTTTCTCCCCAACTCCTAGCTTGTGGCTCACTGGAAAGGAGACTAAATCTACAGAGACAAAGGGAAAGTTGGGGAATCCAGAGGGCTTCAGTGAGACATGAGGCTCTATGAGTAACAGGGAGTGTGGGATTCTACTCCTGTGTGAGTCCTTTGACAAACAATAGCTGGCAAGTGGGGTCCAGTTCAAGCATCTGCCATAACCCTGAGGAGATAGCTTGTTCAGATGTCATTCTGGGGAGGTGATGATTTTTTGTTTTGTTTTGTTTGTTTGTTTGTTTGTTTGTTTTTTAGACAGGGTCACACTATGTAGTTGAGACTGACCTGGAACTCACTATGTAGCCCAGGCTGGTCTCGAACTCACAGCGATCCTCCTGCCTCAGCCTCCCGAGTGCTGGGTTTACAGGCGTGAGCCACCAGCTGGGAAGTGATGATTTTTTAAACCCAGGACTCGGTGCATCCTGGAGTGAGCTTCTCTTGAGGGCTCCCAGTGTGATGTCCTCACAGTGACTGGTTGAGAGACACCCATGAGTGTCAGCCCTGGTCAGGGAGCTAAGTCAGACTGGAAAGAGACCCCCTGAGGAGGTTTGAGCTAAAGGGCACAGGCACTATCCCCACAAGCAGACAGGAGAGCCTCAACTTGAGTTACTCTGCATTTGAAAGTTGAAGCCTTGGTATCCTTATCCCACTCATACTTCCTACTGGTGCCTGTATCCAGCATGGGTCTAGGGTCTGACTTCCTTCTTTTATTTACCAGTGAGAACGTGGACATGTCTTGACTTGGACACTATCTCAAAATTAGAGGACCCAGGATAAAACTACATGATCAAAATCACAGAGGTATTTCATTTTTTGGTTTGTTTGTTTGTTTGTTTTTGGTACCCGGGAATGAACTTGGGTCCTTGTGCTTGTGAAGCAGGCACCGGAACCACTGAGCTAAATCCCCATCCCTGCGTTTGTTTTTTATCTTTGTGAGCATGTTCATTGTGTTTAGTGTTTTTTGGCTTTGTTTCAATTTGTTTTGTCTTCCCTCTCCACCGTTCTTCACCAGTTTATTGGGGTTTGGGAACTTTTCTTTTGTCCATTTCTTAGCTTCCTATATCTTTTTCTTCTTATTTCTTTTTTCATTCTTTATTTTTTCACTTCTCTCTTTTAATTGTTCTCCCTTAAGTTTTTACTTGCTTATTTTCATTTCCCATATAATTTCCTTTTATCTCCATTTTTGTATGTTCTATTTATCTTCATTTCTCTTCTCCTTACTTAAATTTATAAACATTCTTCTAATTCCAATAAGATCTTTTGTAGCACTTCTATCTCTTCTCTCTAATATCATATAGTTTAAGATTTAGAATTTTTCATTTTGGATTCCTCAGTTTCCAAGCACTATTATATCTTTAATAGTATGACCAAAAAAATTTATTAATCTTTTGATAGTTAACTCTATAAAATTACTTCTGAATTATTTTCTATCACTAGCAGAGATGTACATGTGGTATTTAGTGCATATTAACTGTAAGTCAATACCGGCATTGTATTAATGTTCACATGATAATTGTGGAATTCTTCTCTAGGGTTAAGGGTGGTACATAACTGGTTGTTATGGTATGTTAATATCAAATTTGTCTTGAATGATACTACTATAGCTGACTTGCTTGATTTTGCCAGGGTGTCAAAATTATTGCTATTTCTCTGTAAACCAACACTCAGATTACCTCCATGACATTAACAATACTACAGTACATTCCTAGA
The DNA here is from genome assembly GCF_012274545.1 of Fukomys damarensis. Lineage (NCBI taxonomy): Eukaryota > Metazoa > Chordata > Mammalia > Rodentia > Bathyergidae > Fukomys > Fukomys damarensis. The sequence goes on along the minus strand of NW_022900951.1, from coordinate 116,662,259 downwards.
GAACTCTACCTAATTACTTTGTATCCTTCTCTCCCAAACTAGCCAAGGCTCTTTGATCTTGGGGCTGATGCAAAGGACTATAGTTAGCCATGTCCAAAGTACATCACTGAAAAAAGACTAAAGAAACTCTATATTAGTAACGAAGTCTTTTTTAGTTTCAGGTGCACAAACATTGGAAAAACTAAACAAACAAATTAATAAAAACATGAGATAACAAGGCACCAAAATGCTTCCAAAATCTCACAATACCCAAAAAGCCAATCCAAGAGGACATCAAGCAGCAGAATAACATAAGCCACACATCTGATTTACTCAACAGGATAACAGAGGTGGTTAGGAAACAGATTAAAGTACTCAAAAAATGGGCCTCTGAAATGAACAGACACTTCTCAGATTGAGAAGTACAGAAGGCCAATAAATACATCAGGAAATGTTCAACAGTGATGGCGATTTGAGAAATGACAATTAAAGTAACACTGAGATTTCATCTCACTCCAGAAAGAATGGCTATCATTAAATAAAAAATCAAACAATCACAAGTGTTGGGGAAGCTACAGAGAAAAAGTAATGCTTCTCTGTTGTGGGTGGGAGTGTACACAGATACATCATGGAAATGAGTATGAAGATTCCTCAAAAAACTAAATATAGACCCAGTTCAACCCCTTCTAGGCATCTTACTGAAAGAGTCAAAGACATCATATTACAGCGATACATGCATATCCATGATGATAGCAGCACAAATCACAGTAGCTAAATCTTGGAAGCAGCTCATATGTCTATCAACAGATGAGTGGATAAATAAATGTGATATTTATACATAATGGAGTGCTATTATGTAAGAAATAAGATAAACTGGAGTCATTTTTAAGAAAATGGATGTACCTTGAGACTATAATGTTAAGAGAATAAAGCAAACGCATAGCTTAAAATATCACATGATTTCTCTTATATGAGAAACCCATTATATAAATAAAGTGCAAAATAAAAGACTGACCAGAAGAAAATAATGCTATTGTAATCCAACCTGGCAAATGTATCTAACAGTGTACCTTGTTTTAGGGTAATTGTCTTATGTGTTTTATGACTGTTTTATGTTTGTATGTTTTATGACTGTTATTAGTCTGGATGTTACTCTGTGTTTGTGATAAATAACTTGAAAAGGACTTATAAAATTAATAAATTAATCTGATGCTGGCAAAAAAGAAAAAAGTTTAAAATACAGAACTTGAGGGGAAGGGAGAAAATGAATGGAGGTGTGTTATGTACATGTGCCAATTTCCCACTATGAATGGCATTTTTATGCACTGTAAACATGTACTTATAAAAAATTGAAAAGAAGAAGATTTAAAGCCTTGCAAGTGATTTTAATATACACATAATACCATCTAGAACAACTGCTGGTTAAAAAAGTCTTTAGATTTTTAAAATTCACAGCAGTACAATTCATCTCTCTCTTGTTGATAATCTTTTATTCTTGGTAAATGAGTTATAATAGACAAGAACAAAGCTGCTGGCATCACATTTCCTGATCTCAAAATATCATACAAAGCTACAATATTCAAAACAATATTCTACTGTCCCAAAGACAGATATATAGACAAATGGAACAGTATATAAAGCCAAGAAACAAATCCATGCATTTACGGTTAACTGATCTGAAACAAGAATACCAAGGACACACAATTGGGAACAGATGCTGGTAAAGCTGGATATCCAAATGCAAAAGAATGAATTTGGATCTATATCTTACACTGTATTTGGAACTCAACTCAAAATAAAGATGTAAATGTAAAATCTTAAATTGTACAGCTGGACTTAGCATAGGAAAATGGGTTAAAAGATTCTTGTCATTATTCCTAATCTAATAAATCTCTGTTGAAATAAATGCCCAAGCAACTGAAGTGCTTCATATCATCTGTACTATATATGGACCGATGCCTTCAAGAAATTCACAGCTCATAGGCTATCTTCTGAAAATAGCAATGACAGCTAAATCTTATGTAAGTTACTGTTCCAAGCACTCTACAAGTACTAATACATATAGTAACTCACAACACATGGTGGTTAACATGCAGTGTCAACTTGATTGGCTTGGGAGTCACATGGAGTATTAGGAAAGCACACTTCTGGGTGTGTTTGCACGTGTTGTGGAAAAGTAACTTTCAATTTTTCTCTCTCTCTGTCTCTCTGGCACGGTTTCCCTCTTCTGCTTCCTGACTGTAAGAACTATGAGGCTTTGCTCTGCTGAGCCCTTCAGCCATGATATCGTTGCCTTAGAGCTAGATAATTGTGAGCTGAACCCTCTGAAAGTGTGAGCCAAATAAATAATTTTTTCCATTATGTATTTGGTCTCAGCAACAGGAAGGCTGAACCATACACAATAACTTTAATAAAATCCCCATTTTATTAATGAAAGCAAGGGGGCAGGAAGCAGTTATATAAATGTCCCACAATCACAAATCCTGCAAGTGGCTGGCCTGGGATTTAAAGCCAGGTCACTCATTAGGAACACTGTCTCATAAAAGACTGACTGCCCCCCCTTTTATCCTAAAAATGAGTTGTGTGTTTATGGAAAATCTTATAATCTGCTACCAGAGCTCTTTATGCAAGTCCAATTATAATGACATAATTTGTTTAAATATTGTATAAACACAACCCGAAAGGTGAGTGTAAAAAAAATTGCTATTTTTATGACAACTGAGATAACTGATTTGGAAGTGAATACACTTAATCATCACTGTCAGATTAAATGTGGATGAGACAACTATCATTTGTGAAAAATTATTAAAATTTAGGATTCTATGCTTTGATGGATTTGCAAAGACAATAACTTAATTCCTTGTTCTGCTTTAATGAAATTGATATGGCAAATATTCTTAAAACATCATGAATATTGTTATGCAACAAAAGGAGAGAAACTTCCCTTAGGAGACTCAATAATAAACAAGGCCTTAGTCTTATATTAAAGTTGAAGAAGTATGTACAGTCACCTATGGAAATTAAATACCATTTTTGGGATGCATATATAATGCTTTATTATTCCCCAAACTAATCAGTGTTTTAAAATAACTAACCAACCACTAGTACACATTATGAGAGGTCTAAAGAACTAGAACCTCCTTCATTATGTGGTAGTATAATCTTCCACTATGTCATTTAGATTTCTATCACTGTAACAACATACCTGAGGCAGTTAAACTTTTAAAAAGAAATGATTTATTTTGGCTCACAGTTTTGGAGTTCGTGATCCATCGTCCCCACTGCTTTTGAATTTGTGTCAAGACAACATATCATGGTGGGAGCACATGGTAAAGAGGCTACACACCATGTGGAATCCAGCAAGCAAGCAAAAAAAAAAAAGAGATACAGGGCCGGGGATTTAGCTCAGTGGTTTGGTGGCCTGCCTTGCAAGCACAAAGACCCGAGTTCAATCCCCGGTCCCAAAAAAAAAA
>NW_022900951.1:116608520-116658738 GCF_012274545.1 Fukomys damarensis | reverse complement strand
ACAAAAAAAAAAAAAAAAGAGAGAGAGCAAGAGATACAAAAAGGCTGGATTCCCACAATCCCATTTGAAGGCTTACTTCCCAGGAGCTCACATCAGGCCCCACCTCTTAAAAGTTTTGAACACCTTCCAATAGCCCCATGCTTGGAACCAAGCCTTTAACACATGGGCTTTGGGAAGCCACATGTATCCAAACCACAGTATTTATTTACAAGTGCCTTGAATAAAGGGACCTAACCTATCTTTGGTTTTAGGTGCAGGCCCACAACACTGTCTGGCACAGTGTAGAAACTCAGGAAATGTGAAAACTAAACAAAGACTATGCGTAGAAGTACTTCCAAGCTGCGGCATGCTGCCGGATCATGGGCTGTGTTTTAAAGGAGCACACATATGCATCTGTCCTGGTTTCTGGAAGGAGAAACTCGGCAACACAATGACTTCCAGAGTTAAGCAGCAATGTCAATACACCCTGATGATTTTAAAAGTGATTTCTACAGTCAGAAAGACCCAGTTTGGAATCCAAACTTCAAAACTTACCATCTGGGTTACCCTGGGTAAGATACCTTACTGCTTTGTACCTCTGTTGCACCATCTTTGAAGTAGAGACATTACAAAAACGCCTACATTAAAACATATATAATTCAATCATTGGGCCAGGGATTTAGTCCAGTGGTGACACTGCCAAGTTCGATCCCTGGTACCATAAAAAAAAATCAATCATTTGGATGTTGGTGTGAAATAAGCTTTCAGCTGTACTATTATCTGAAAAAAGTAACTAAAATACTCACAGTATGATTTTTTTACTGTCAAAACAAAACTGTTAATATAGGCTTGTATAATCACAAGAAATTTCTAGAGGAATATGAAAGAAATTGATAAAAGTGGTTATATTTGTGGAATGCCCCCAGAAAACAGTTAAAATTTAAAGAAACGAAGAGAGTATGCACAAGAGGTTTCCCTGAAAAAAAGTTCTATTGCATGAAAAATAACAAGAAAATCCATAGCAGTCAGCTTTGGTCAGCACACTGCTGGAATTCTAAGATTAAAAGCAAAACTATGCTAAGTCTCCAATTGGACCCATCAAATTCAAAGAATGGAGACAGTTTTTCTTCTAAAGCATCTATGAATCAGGACATTCTCCACCATGAGCCTGCACAAGATCTCCGAACCCTGAAATATTGACCTTAGGGGTAGAAGCTATTTGGTAACCAACATTAAAGTCATGAAGTGGGTTGAGAAATTGTATATCTGGAAACAGGTAGGTGGACTACCAATTACTGAGAGTGAAGAGAAAAAGAATAGCTGGGAGGTGAATTGATAATGGCTTCAAAGAAAAAGAGACTCTTAAATGGAAGGTAGCAGATGTTCAGTTCAGAAAGATTAGCCTAAGAGTAACTTCATGTCTGTTATTCTAAAGAAGCCAAAGCATTAGAGCCCGTCTTTCCTATCTGAAATTAAAATCTCCACAGCATGAGCCATTGCAATGAATATGCTCACTTAACACATCTGGCATTTCTCTAACACTTTTGCCATCGACATATTTTCACATCAATCAGACTTTGTGGTTTGGCTTTGCCTTGCCCTTATCACTCCATGAGCTAGTAAGTACAAATATTGTTAGACTCTGTGGAGTTGACAAACACGCCTGGTTGCTGAATTAAGGGGATTGTCTGGAATCATACAATAGGCCATTGTTGGAACTGGACTAGGATCTAGGGTTCCTGATAATCAGCCTTGGTCTTTTTCCCTGAATGTTAATTCTAGGCAAAGAGCTAGGGACATGTAGAGTATTACAGGGAATATGATCCATTCTGTATGCATAGTCCAAAGAGTTCTGGGGATTCTCTATGTTAGTGTTTGATTGGGCACCAACAGTCAGCCAGGCGGTACTGAGTATTTTGTATGGTCTTCATTGAAACTTCTCGTCTCTCGGGCATAACCCAATGTAATCTCCTCAGTTCCATTCTTTCTCTCATATCCATCTAAGCTGTTAGAGAACCCTGTCAACTTTACCACGGGAAGGTTCCAAAGGTATGCCTACTTCTCAGTTCCTTCAGTGCTGTTCTTTACCATCTCTCACCCAGATAACAGCAGCCACTTTCACACCAACTTCCTTCTTTCCATCCCTTCATAACACCAGTTTATGCTCAGCAAACTCATAACACATCCGTTAGTACCCTGCTCGGAATCCTTCCCTGGCCCTTCATTGCATGGCTCAGTAAAAGCCAAAGTCTTACCAGCAGCCTACAAGTCCCAGAACTGCACCACCCTGCCTTTTCTATGGTTCTCTCCTTCTTCCTGGCGTTCGCACTCAGCTGCTTTTTCTCTAGAATTCTCTTTAAGATTCTCTGTGGCTTTTCCTGTTTCCTTCAGATCTCTGCCTAATTACCCCTGATGAGAGACACCTTCCCTGAACATATCATTTTATATGGCATTTTCTTCCCTTCCTGGATACTCTCTAACCCTATTTAATGTTTTTTCTTAATATTAATTCCCATTTGATACACCGTCTTCTTATATATTACATGTGTTTGGTGTTTCCTTAGGAGGATGTGGCTCCTTAGGTATCATTGTAACTCTAGCTCTAGAATAATGCCTAATCCAGAGTAGGTTCACAAGAAATGTTTGTGGATTAATAAAGAAATTAGTTTTGTGAAATGAGTTATTACTCCTATTTTGGATACAAGGAAATGTAAGATCACACAGTTTAAGTGATTTGCTTAGGATTTCTTGCTTAGAACGAACTGAGTCAAATGCAGTTCTCTCTCTCTCTCTCTCTCTCTCTCTCTCTCTCTCTCTCTCTCTCTCTCTCTTTCTCTCTCTCCACCCCTCCAGTCCTCTCCCTTCCTTTTGTACCTAAATGTACAAATACATATATGCATGAGATTCTACAACATTTTACAAATTTTCTGTGTCACTGTAATAAAATTAATTTATACCTGCCTTGAAAGCACAAGAACCTGAGTTTGATCCCTGGTACCAAAAAAAAAAAAGAAAGAGAGAGAGGAGAGAGAAAGAGAGAGAGAGAGAGAGAGAGAGAGAGAGTTTTCATTTATTTAACAGCAAGGAAGAAAGGAATAAAGAAAAAAATAAGGAAAGAAAGCTCAAGCAAGAAGATATGAGTGGAAAGGAAGACTCAGATGCAATTCTGAAGAATCCATGAGCAACAGAGCAATCTTCTACTTGTGGCAGCCTAAATTTCAACAAGAATCAGTTTTGTAGAGCTAAAAAAGATGGCATTTACCCAGCAAGTTTATTTCATGTTATGAAAATCTAAAAATTAAATTGACATAAAATACACATTCAAATACAAATAGAAAATAATAAGCTTTACAAAGCACAGATTTCTAGTGCTCAGTATGTCAATAAATGAAACAGTTTGACTAAGTCCCAAAGGGCCTGATTTTAACAATGTGTTTTCTTCCTCCTAAATAATGCAATTGCCTTTGTCCCTTCCAGCACCATGTGACCTCTCAATTCTAACATACCATATATCCCCTCATTCCAGGCCCTCATGCTAACTCCCATTATGAAAGATTTGCCAAATCCTTGGGTACTTCCCAGTCTTTTGAAGAGCTAACGATAAGCTAGGTTATTGACAGGAATACAAAGCAGTACCACTTTATAAATCATTGCCGGACTAGGCCTTTATCTTAGTTTTAAAGTTCGTTGTATCATACAGAAAAAATTGATTTTGCTAAATCCCACTAGCTTTTTGCAGAACTCGATAGCAGTACTTTCAACATAAAGCACTTGGAGCAGCCAGTGTTCAATTAGCATATCTCCTCAATGGGATCGAGATTGCAAAGCAAAATGGTTCACAGTATAGTACTCAGGGAGCACCAAAGCATTATGAACTAAATCCCTTTTATGAATTACTTCTCACATCTATAAGACAGACTTGGGTTTGTGATATTTCATGCTTTGAACTTAGTTGTACCACTCATGGAGCACAGAATCTAGCATGAGTTCTAGGAGTTCTTCAACACTTAGGAGTGCTCAATAAAGTCTGGTAGTGATTGACTAGTTGTTGGTCCTTTGACAAAGAAAGAATCATTTTTTGGTGAATACTGTATTTTAAGATCCAAATAAGACAAGTTATATTATTTTTATCTTTAAAAGACTATTATTTACTCTGTTGTAAATAAATACAGAATATTATATAATCAAGGCAGCATTAAGGCATTTACAGGTACATTGGCAAAAGACATACCTGGGAAGAAAAAAATACCCTATGAAGGAAGCTATGTCCCCTCAAACTTTGATAAATAGTTATTTTAACAAAAGCTTATGAAATGAAACTGCAGTATGAATGAGATAATTCTATGTCAAATTCCAGCCAGTAGCTGACAACACTTTCAATGCACTGTTAACAATTTGAAATATATGGGAATAAATTTATAAATTAGTGGTGTAGCTATGAAAAGCTCAATCCCATAATCATTCTCCTCTGGAAATACTCCTTTCCATCTTATTTTATAAGCACTTTATAGAGAAACAGGATATGTTATTCCTGTTAAGCAAACTACTTTAGGAGGCAATAAATGGATGTATTAAATAATTAGCATGCAGACAGAAGAAAGCTATGCACCTTGCAGCAGGCCTAAAATTGTTTTGGGGAGTGAAGAGATATTCATATTTTTAAACCATATCAGAAATTGCAGATGCCAAGCACATTCACAATAATGAGGCAATTCAATCACGGATTAGATATGGACATGGTGTTAGGATTTTAGTGTGAGAATCATTTTGGTAATATATATGTGAGCAAACCTATGAGGATTTAGAAAGGCCAGATAAGGTATAAAATATATTCTGGCTTTACCAAAGTAACAAAGTCATTCCAGGAACAGGATATATAATATAAATTATTCATAACCTGAGAGACAACTTAGTGACACACAGAAGACTCTTCCTAGCAAAAATGGAGATGATGACACAAATTTGTTAAATGACCAGAGGGTAGCAAGTGTGATAACAGACATATAAAAAAATCAAGGGCTTCTCTCTCAGGATAAAGAAAAATATCAGCCTCTTCCTAAAGATAGATAAAGCATAGGATGGTTAAGTTTTGTTTTACTATAAGATGTGGCTGGTAATTTGCAACGGGAAATTTGCAACCAAGTATTTTAGTGGCCATTGATTCCTCTGCTATTATCACAGAAAAATTCCATCTCTTTGTCAAAGAAAACTAAGTAAACAACAAACAGGAAACTCTGGAGTTTGGGGATATAGTCAAGTTATTCTTTGCTTATATATTCCTTCAGAAAGCAGCCATGGAGGCAAAAATGTGAAAATATGGCAATAAGCTATTTTTAGAGATAAAAAAAAGTTAATCTCAAAGTGCTTTGTAGGTGATAAAAAAACTACAAGCATATGAAATGCATTTATGATAGTGACACAACCTTGTGACTTTCAGATTCCAGCTCTCACTAGAGCCAGGTATTTTCACATCTTGATTATCTCTTTTAATATTAAAACTATTAATCATTCCCAGGGGCAATAGAGATTCTAAGAGCGTGACTTGCATCTTGTTAGGCAGACCTGTCAGGGAGGGCTGTAGATTCAAACTCAGGCACCCAGAATCCTAGACCATCACCTCAGCTATTAGAGATCAGGTGAAGATGGAAACCACCCTATTTTACTGTTTTACCAAGAATTTCCTCACTGGCTTGAGGCACCAGGTTTTTTCACCTTCCTCTCACAGATCTTTCTTACTCATTTAATTAGTTGTTTGACCTTCTTCCAAATAGTCTGAATCCTTTTTTATAATCCTTTTCCCACAAAAACAATTACCCAATAACATTGATTAAACTTTTGGCTTAAAAATCCAGCATGATTTCAGCCAATACAGCAAACAGAAGCTAGCTCACTTATGAGGCAAGATGGAGCTCCTAAGGTTCCTCCTTTCAGGATTCAGAGCTGTTCAGCATAAAAAACAATTCAAATAAAACTGCTTCCAAAAAAAGAGATACTTGACTGTATTAAGCACGTTTCTATGGCACGTTAAGTAGAACTGCAACATTAATAACACCTGCTAATCAGATCAATCCTTTAAGTAATCTAATTCACAACTTAAATTTTGCTATGTTGTGATTTTGCAGTTTCCACATTCTATGCTCAACTTAGTATGAAGTATTTGCCATATGCAAATAGAAAGAAAAATAAATTATTATTCGAAAGCTCATCAGTATGCCATTACAGTTTAGAGATGTGCTGATTAACAATCATCCAAAAATTCCCTTAATAGCTAAAATAACTGTTAACTATCTTGAAATGTATTTTCTAGGACTACTGGCAGCTAAAGAACCAGCACAATTTAGGAATTCTCACAGGCCGATCGTGGGCATTCAGAAAGAACCTAGGGATGATCAAGTGACAAGCAGGCTGAGAGGGAAAATCTTTCTCCTTCACTGAAAGTTAAAAAGGCGGAACTTCTTGAAAATTTGTTTATATATGCGCAAATTAAGTGTTTATAAAACCAAGTCTGAATTACTGAACCCTCCCCCTTCTCCCAGATATTCATACCAAACAACGCCATAAAAGACAGCACAGAGAAATGATATTCAAACATCATCATAGATTTATCAAATCTTCTAAGGGGAGAAAAGGAACGAAAACAGATAATAAACTTAAGTGAGGTCTTGTGACGGAAGCTGAGGACCTATGACAAATACTCCAAAATACTCAAGCCCATATCCTGAGGGCTCATGCAAATGCTACCCTATGCTCATGGGGAAGGTCTGAGCTGTCAGCACACAGGGACATTTCACATCTCTACCTATGCCACTATCCCCATGCCCCTCTTGCAAAGGTGAGTTGGTGGCGGAGAAGGCTGAATGAAACTATGAAGGAAATAAATACTCACAATAAGCAAAGCAAGCGGAAGCACAAGTTACCATCCTTTTAACCAAATTACCTACCAAAAATTGGAAGCTTCACACGCTGTCCTTTCATATCTCAGAAATAAGATGGAAATGGCACAGATTTGAACCAATCAGTACAGAATCACAACATGACTCTTGGCATAACTGGATTTCGGTGAAGAAAAAGGTTGGAGCATACTACACATTTTGTGAAAGTCTGTACAGAGGTCATTGATACTGAGCTGCATCTTTAAGACTCAGTAGGATTCAACTGGGAAGAGAATAACAGTATACATTGCTTATATACATACTCTGTGTCAGGCACTGGCTTAGTTGCTTTCCCTACGTTATCTCATTGACTTCTTACAGCAGGGAGGCTTTATTACTCCCATGTTTATAATCAAGAAACAGAGGCTTAGAAAACGTAAATGGCTTTCCCAGGATCAGACAGCCAGGCATTGCTTTCAGAAAAATGTCACAGTCATAACTTGCAATGTCTTGCACAGCTGGTCCCTGTCTGTCTCTCAGGCCTCAGTTCACACCACTCACTTGTTCATTCAGTGCACTCTGTGAATGAAATAGTCTCTCATTGCAGGGATTTCAGATTCTGGATTCCCTCTGCTTGCATAAATCTTCCTTCTTTTCATGCCAAACTTCTCTGCATCCAGTAGATTTTTCTAAGGTATTTCTTCAAAGAGGCATTCTCTCACTGCTAAGCTAAATTAGGTCCCTGAATAGATTCATTTACAGAAGAATTGAATAGATATACTATACATAACATTTACCATTGTTTATATCTAAATAATTGCCAGCACATTGTATTCTCCAGGGCTGTCCAGAATGCCAGACTGGAAATTCAGTTCAGTGTTGATGTTGGGCCTTGAATATGAATTCTGAAGCCAGGGAAAACAGACAAGGTGTCTGCATGGTCTTGAAAGTTGCTCCATTTTGAAACCTGTCTTTGTCTCCCAAGGACTTCAACTAACTGTATGAGGTCCAACTACCCTATGGAAGAATATCTACTTTGTTCACTGACTACTCAGTTAAATATTAGTCCTATCTAAATATCTTCACAACAACATCCAAACTTGTATTTGACCAATTAGGCATCATAAATAAACCAAATTGGTACATAATATTAGCAACCACACCTGTCATTTAATATGTATCCTACCTGCTTCAATATGAGCTCCATGAGGATAGAAATCCAGGCCATTTTTTCAAAACTGTAACCAGAGTCCCCAGTGAAATTTTTGAGGTGTCATATATGATCAAAATTATTTTCTGCTGAATGAAAGGAACAGTTAAGTTAAAAATTAAGAAAAAAAGAAAACTTTACACCTAACAAGTAAACATTTTTCAGGAGAGAGAGAGAGAGACAGAGAGAGAGAGAGAGAGAGAGAGACAGAGACAGAGAGACAGAGAGAGAGACAGAGAGAGAGAGAGAGAGAGCCCTGTGTATAGCTGTAAGAAAACAGCCCATGAAAAAAGAGTAACAAGGGAAAAATCTAAAACTGGAGATGTCCTGGTATATTTAGAAAGGAGCAAAGTGAACAAGAGTGAAAATAGTAGCAGATGACATCAGAGATACAATGCAAGAAGCAGAGAGATGAGAGAGTAAACTGGTATCATGGGAAAAAGTAAGAGGGAAATAACATTGGAACTGATACTGAAACATTTTTCTGGTCCAGGAGAGTGAAAACTGTTAAAATTCAAATGTAATTTCTGTACTCACTAGACACAAGAGAAGACCCTGTTTCCATAAGAATATTATTTAGAGCTTATTGAAAGGAGAAATCCCTTGCAATTAACTAATATAACATTTTAAACCAGACTATAGTGAATTTTTGTAATAACACACCACTTTAATCACCATGCATGAATCTATCCCAACAAAATCCAAGATGGCTCTAATTCTGCTTAAGTGATGCATAGAAAATTCATCTTATTGATGCAGATTCCACAAATGGATACACTCAAATTAAGGAAGCATACTGACTTTGTATTGTTGGGTTGAAGTGCTTCAGATGTTCAAGGCCAGGAAGCCTACAGTGTATCCTTACTTTCCACAAAGAGATTGCAAATTAGAACAATACTACTGGACTTTGTTAAGCTTGATAAGAACAATGGGAGTGAAACAAGAGGGATGGCTTTACTGACACATACATGCAATGGATGTCACCAGCATTACACCACCAGATTTCCTCCCCATTTTATGATGCCTTAGTTAGATCTTTAATATCTAATCAGTCTGTACTTCCAAGTCAATAATGAGATGAGAAGAGGCCATTCTTGCCAGTATTTAATAGAGCTGAAAGACACCCTCTAAGAAGCTCAGATTGCTACTTCAAGAAGTCCAAAATCATCTGAATTCACATCAGCAATAATCAATGTAGGGTCATGCACAATCTGAAATCAACTTACACAAAGCTAGCCTCTGACCGAAGGAGCAGCACTCTGTTTCTCACGTTAGAGCAACTAGAATTAATGCTAGCACAAAAACAGGTATGAAATTAGGATAGTGGTCATTTTAAGGGGAAAGATGTAGCTTCAGGAAAGGAAAAGGTCAATAGAGTCTGTGGAGTGCTTGATATGATTGATGCATAAATAAAGCATTCACTCTGTAAGAATGTATTGAATTGTACGCTTATGATTTGTTTCATTCATGCCTATTTCAAGAAATTTCGTGGCGAACTGTCAAGGTGAAGTTATGATTGGAGTCAGCACATGGATGTCTAAGAGCTTCTAGAGACAGACTCATTTCTGCCCCAGGAAATCCAGTAGACTTAAAAGAAAGTGCCTCTTACATGACCCAGAAGGAAAGCCCTTCCTAGGTGTAAGAATACAATGCTGAGGGTAGAATGAGCTGAGAAGTGGAGAGAAGAATCCTTAGAGCAAGACACAGGAACTCTCCCACTGTGAAGAGTGGTGTGATGCCTGCCACCTGCCACCCAGCCATGGTGTGGGGGTTAAAGCACCCTTGTTTCTTTAGCAATACTTACATGCCCCGTGATATATTTCTGAAACACCAATGACAGCTACACCTGAGCAGGGTTTAGCTCTGCACCTGAAAGAATGGAATCAGTGCTTGAGAAATCTCTGTGGCTTGCACTGGGTCATAACCTCTCAGAAGAAAATATGTTTCAAATAATAAGGAATGTCACAGTATACAGACTCAGCAGTGCTATACTAGACACCACCACATTCAAAAGCACGAGAAGAGAATCTGTCCCACTCCCTGCTTTGTGGAAATTTCAAATATTTCACAGTGGGAGAGCATGTCCATCCTATGAAATCCCTCTCTAGAAAGCCACAACAGGACTTCCTGCAGGACCTCCCACTCTCTTCCAAGGCATGGCACACTTGGCGAGAACATCTCTAGTGCAGAAGTCTTTGCATTCATACAATGCAAACAGGAAATCATTGACCTAAGTATGGTATTTGGGTATATAATTTGAACATATTACCTACCTACCTAGAGGAGACCAAAATGATTAGTCCCATAATGTTTATCATCCTTGCTTGTCTCATTTACCTTGAATTATATCAACTCCTTAATTTGAGTTAATCTCCCAAGTGTCCCTTCTAAACTGAGAGCATGCTTTCTCTTCAATCCATTCTCCTGTATTTTCTACTCGTTTCTGAAATCATCTCTCTACCTTTTCACATTTGTAGAGCACTGCCTGCCCCATAAGGGAATGCTGCTATCAAAAGAACTCTGGTCCTTGCACTTGTGAGGCAGGCAGCGGAACCACTGAGCTAAATCCCCAGCCCCTGAAATCTTGATTTTAATCTGACGTCCTTCCTCCTGTACCTCCAACAATTGTTCAACAACATTATAATATCCAATCCATTGATCCTTTCACACATTCAAGTCTCAATACCAACCATTTTTGTTTCCTCACTTGCTTCTTTAAGCAAATCTAATCACATTACCCAGCTTTATCATCACTCCTTTGGCTACTTTTTGCTACTTCCTACCCTTTCTAGCACTCTGGCCAAAGAGTAAAACCTTCAACTTGATTAAATCCAAATATAGTTTTCATACATCAATCTAAGCACCTGTGAATTGCTTATAAAATTGTTGCCTGGGAAATCCTCTCTATATTTTTTATGAATCAGGGATTCACTATGTAATCAAGGCTGACCTTGAACTTGCTAAATTGCCCAGGCTGGCATCAAACTGGTGAGCATTCTGTCTCAAACTCTCTAATGCTGAGATTACAAGGGAAATCCTCTCCAAATTTACAGTCATGGTGCCTGGTAATCCTATATTTTTCTAATAAATTTGATTTCAACGTTTCTCCTTTATATATTTCCTCAAACTTAGCATAGCCTCACTCACACACTTAGCAAATGGCTTCACCTATTCTTTGAGAAATTAAAAAAAACTTGACTTACAAAGAAGCAAACAGATAATAGTACAAAACTTCCTTTGCAATGAACTAAGAGAGCATTTTTTGTCTATGTTTTCTACTCTGAGTAGCTACTTTTAAGATTATAATACAGTGTCTTAACTATTGTTATCTTCCTTTATTTTGTTATAAAAGCTAGTTTCCTCATACAACAAAAACATTGACTTGAATTTCTTAATCTCCTTCTTAATTAAACCAATGACCTCAAATATGCTTTATCATGAAGAAATCATAAAGGTTTAAAGAGATGAATATATTTATGGCTTAAACAATATGCAGCATATATATGCATTGAATATTACATGCGATCTCATTAATTGGTGCCACTTTCATGTTTTTATGTATGAGTGCTTTTAAACTTTAAAAAGATAGCCAATGACTCTCATGCTTCCAAATTTGGTAAACCCTTCTCTGGTGCTTGTCTTAAACACTCATTTTCTTGTTTTGTTCTGTTTTTGGTCCCAGGGATTCAACTCGGGACCTTGCACTTGCAAGTTAGGTAGCAGAACTACTGATCTAAATCCCCAGCCCTAAACACTCATTTTCTTGAAACACGCTAAATAAGTGTCTCCAAGACATTATGGGCTCCTGATATTCTTCGTATCCAATTAGCTATTATTTCTCAATCTCTTTTGGTGCTATCATCCTCTTCTTGTCAGCATTTCAACATTGAGGGGTCTGCATGTTGACCAACTGTCCTCTAAAAAATGCTCTATTCCTAAAATATCTCACCTGGGCATATGCTTTAACCACTACCTAGGTACTAAATTTATAGCTTCAGCTTTGGCATCTTCTCTAAACTTCAGATTTGTTATAGATATCCTCTCAAAGCCTCATATTCTCATCAGTGGGGCTTTGGGGATGTGACTGGATCATGGGTATGGATACTCAGCGGTGGATCAGTCCACTAATGCATTTATAGCCTAATATGATGTTGGGGGGTGAAGGCTGATAGAGGAGGTGGGTCACTGGGGGTGTGTTCTGGAGGAATATCTCTCTTTCCTTCTTCCCTTGATCTCTCTGCTTCCTGCTGCTCTGCTGAGTTCTTCCTCCTTCGCTACACCCTCTGCCATGCCACCCTGGCCTTGGAACCAGCTGAGTAGGGACTGAAACCTCTATAAACTAGGATCCAAAATAAACCTTTCCTCCTTAGAGCTGCGAAAGTCAGGTACTGTGATAAACTAAGACAAGATTGTTATATTCTCAACATATTAACATAGTCATTTATTATAGTTCAAATTTAATGTCCTCCTAAGCTTTTAATTCTCTACTCCACCACCAACGTCTGCTCATTGCTCAGCCTTTGGTGTCCTAGTAAATGGCACAATCAGTTCCCTAGTTGTTCAAACCAAAACCAAAGTAGCTGGGCATGGTGGCACACGCCTGTAATCCTAGGACTTGGGAGGCTGAGGCAGGAGGATTGCTGTGAGTTCAAGACCAGCCTGGTCTACATAGTGAGTTCTAGGTCAGTCTCAACTACATAGTGAAACCCTGTCTCAAAAAACCAAAAAACAAAAAACAAAACAAAACAAAAAAAAACTAAAGTCATCTTTGAAATCCTATTCTGGAATCAGTCATACGCATTCATCATCATGTTGTTTGGACTTAACTTCAAAACATATGCCTAGGGCTGGGGATTTAGCTCAGTGGTGCCACTGCCTGCCTCGTAAGCGCAAGGTCCCAAGTTCAATCCCCGGTACCACACACACACACACACACACACACACACACACACAGAGCCTAAATTTACATACATCTCTCCATCATGACTGCTACTAGGACAGTCCAAGTCACTTTCACCTTTCACCAGCTTCCAAATTGGTATTTTTGCTTTTACTCTTGCCCTTCACACCCAATAGTCTAATCACCAAATAGCAGTTAATTCCCAAACATAAATCATACCATGTCATTCTCCTGCTCAAACCATCAGTGGCTCTCCATCACAGCCCTTTTCATGGGGCACACACAGTCTCCTGGGGTCTGGCTCCTGTCAATTTCACCTGACACCTCTCTTCTGCTCACTTCAAACACACAAGAATCCTTTTTGTGCCCCCAAAGGAGCAAAGTATTTTCTCTTGTCTCAGCATCTTTGTGTTTGCTGATTTTTCCTCCCCTTTTCTCAGCTTTTGATATGACTAGTGTTTTTCTGATCATTTACATTTCAGAATAAAGGTCATGTTTTCAATGAGATCCTTTCTGAGAATTCCTTCCAAAGCAGCCACCCTTCTCCTCCATCAAACTCTAATATACTACCTTGTTTATTTATTTCATTTCACAGCACCTGTAATTATGTTTTACTTGCATCTTTGCTTTATTTGGCTATTTTTTCATCTAAACTGCTCTGAGGGTGGTATGGAGCACTTGAACTGTAGGGCCCAGTGAGTTGTGAAGGAACAACTCAACTGCACAAATGACAGGGACAATTATAACTTTTCTCTTCCTTGTATGATACCAAGTGCCATAGCCTTGAGGTTTCTATCATCCTAGGCTCATGCCAGCCTCTACTTAATTCACCAGAAAACAAATCTAATAATGGAAAGAACCTTAAAGAATATTTTGTTGCTGTACATCTAGAAAACAACAAACAAACAATAAACAAAAACCTCTTCAACTCCATTAAGCAAATATTTATTCAGTGCTCACTCTGGTGCTAAGCCCTGTTCTCAACATTAATGATATAAATAATCAATAAGACAGGAACCTTGTCCTTAGCAGTCACACTTTCTAATGGGGATGGGACTAGGATAAAATACGAAATATTTTAAATAAATATCTCTGTTATAAACGAGGGAGAAGGGCTGTCCTAAAGGTATAAAAGGCAGGCAGAATACAAAAAGGTGGGATCTCTGAAAGCTTTTCCAAAAGGAAACAAACTTGGACTACTATTTGAAGCCAATATCAGTGGAGCAAAGACATCAATCACACATAGTCTAACCCAGAGGGCATCTAGAGGTTTCCTGAATGGAAATGGAACACACTAACTGTGGCATTTTTCTATACCTGTTAGCAAGATCAAGACCAATGTTGGGGTCCCTAAGCTCTCGGTTTGAAAGCTTCATGCATCAGAAACGCTTCTGTGTCCTTGAACTTTCTGTGCAGTCAGAACCATAGAGAGATAAGGCAGGGGAATAACTTAGTAGAAATCATTTATATGCTCAGCTATCAAAGTATTAGGTGCTCACAGTGTCATTTTGAAAGGGGCAAGATGTCAGAGAATGTACAAATCCCTGGTGTGCAATTGATTATATAAAAGCAAAAGGACAGTTTGCCAGAAACTTTATTTCAACCTTTGTACGCCAATAGGAAAATATGTAAAAAATGCTACATAAAATAGACATCCTAGAACTTATAGAAGAGGTCAGTTCTTCCCCAACTCATAAAATCAAGGACTGTAAATGGATCACTCAATATGTTATTTGAGTTATTATAACCATCAAAAGAGGAAATATGTGCTCTCTTGTATTATTAGATGTATTTAGAAATACATATACTGCCATTCCATGCTATCTTCTAAAAAAAATTAAGTTTCCTCCCTTAAAGTCAGAGGACAGGCTTTACTGTTAACTCCAGCCTTGCTGCTAAATATCAATGCATTTACTGTAATTGCATCACCAGAGATGGAAATTCATTCAAAAATTATTTGACTCAAAATAATCTGTTGCTTACTGCTAAGTGAACTTCTGAATATTTCCCAATGCATCTTTGATAACAGATCCTAGGACCCCAAATAAAATAGCAACTCATGTATTTAAAAATAAAACTATGGCCTCACTGGTGAAATAAGAGAAGAATGAAGAAATATCTTACACATTGGAAAGGAATAAATAAAATTGTGTTTATCCATAGATGTCGTGATGGTCTACATAGAAAACCCCAAGGAATCTAGAAAATACAATTCCTAGTACTTATAAGAGAGTTTAACAAATTGTAGCATACAAGGGGATGGGAGGACAACATACAAAAGTCAACTGCATTTCTATATACTGGCAAAGAAAAATTAGAAGTTAGAATTTGAAATAAAAATACTATTTTCAATAACACCAATAAGTGAAGTATTTGGAATAAATCTAACAAAACACGTGCAAAAGTTGTACACAAAAATCGATAAAGCATCGATGAAAGAAATAAAAAGAGCTATAAAAAAGAAAGACGTGTATATGGATTGAAAGATTCAATATTTTTAAGATGTTAGTTCTTTTTTACTACATTCTAGATTTGATACAAACTCTATCAAATTCTCAGCAAACATTTTTTAGCAATCACAAGCTGACAGTGAAAATCGTATGAAAATGTAAAGGATTTGGGATAGACAAAACGATTTTGAAAAAGAAGAACAAAAATGTAAGACATAATTCGGCAATGATATGTCAAAACTACATTAAGCAATGCACTATAGTATTGGTACAAAATAGGCAAGTAGATCAGTGGAAAAATATAAAATTTAAAAATTGATTCCTACATATCGGGATAACTGATTTTCAACAAAGACATAAAGGTGATGCTGTGATTACAGGAAGATCTTATGCACAAATGAGCAACTACATTTCCATATGCAAAATTACTGAAGAAAAGAAAGAAAAAGTACTAGATTTTATACCTCACACCATATACAAAATTTAACTCAAAATGAATTATAGAGCTAAACATGATCTCAGTACTATGAGATTTACAGAGCAAAATTTAAAAGAAAATCTTTGTGATATCATCCTAGACAATAAATTTTTACATATGCTACCAAATGGAAAAATTCATAGAAAAGAAACTGGTACACTGGACTGAAACAACATGAAAAACAGATCAAAACTCTTCAAAACACAATGTCACAAAATGAAAGGATACTTATCTTTCACCATGCACTAAATTAAAATCCAAGTGGATTAAAAATCTAAATGTTAAAACAGAAACATTAAGCCTGCTGATTTTTACATATGCTACCAAATGGAAAAATTCATAGAAAAGAAACTGGTACACTGGACTGAAACAACATGAAAAACAGATCAAAACTCTTCAAAACACAATGTCACAAAATGAAAGGATACTTATCTTTCACCATGCACTAAATTAAAATCCAAGTGGATTAAAAATCTAAATGTTAAAACAGAAACATTAAGCCTGCTGAAAGGTAAGTTAGGCAGAACTCTGGAAGACATTGGCATAGGAAAAGATTTTATGAACAAATCCTCAGTAGCACGGGAACTAGCAGAAAGAATCAACAACTGGGATCTCATCTTATTGAAATGCTTCTGTACTGCAAAAGAAACGATCAGCAGAACTAAGAGACAACCTACAATGTGGGAAAAAAAATTTACCAGCTGCTCCTCAGACAAAGGACTATTATCTAGAATATATAAAGAACTCAAAACAATCACCCCCCCCTCCCAAATATAGAGACCCGATTCAAAAATGGGCATCTGAAATGAACAGACATTTATCAGACAAAGAAGTAAAAGCATCAAGTAAATATATGAAAAAAGGTTCCACATCACTGGTCATTTGAAAGATGCAGATGAAAATAACACCAAGATTCCACCTCATCCCACAAGGAATGGCTGTCCTCAAGAAATCACACAATAACAAATGTTGGCGGGGTTGTGGGGAGAAAAGAACCCTTCTCCATTGTTGGTGGGAGTGCAGAATCGGGCAACCACTGTGGAAACCAATATGGAGATACCTCAAAGAGCTTGGACTGGAGGTTCCATTTGACCCAGCCATCCCTCTGCTGGGTATCTTTCCAAAAGAACTAAAAGAATCATATCACAGTGATGTAGGCGCACCCATGTTTATAGTGGCACAGTTTGTAATAGCTAAAACTTGGAAACAGCCCATTTTCCCATCAGTTGGAAATTGGATAAAGAAGATGTGGTTTTTCTCTAAAGTGGAATATTACTCAGCCATAAATAATGAGAAAATAGAGTCATTCATAGGAAAATGGATACATATTGAAGATATACTCCTAAGTGAAATAAATAAGTCACACATGTGTAATTACCGAATAGTTTCTCTGGTCTGAATAAACTGCAATAATACATAAGATCCTAATAAGATTGCTGACATTGTGAAAAGGGAAGAAAGGGGCTAAAGTTGTAGGGAAGGTGGGATGGATAGGGGAAGGGTAATAAGGGAAAAGAAAAAATGTGAGATAAAGAAAAGATGGAAATAAAGTGCTTGTAGATGGGGTGGGAAGGGGGGGTGAAGGGAGGGCAGGGACAAGGGGAAAAACTGAGAACCAAGACCTGTCATGTAGAGGTACAAGATCCCAATAATGAATATAACTGTACTGTATCCCTAAAATGTACCAATAAACTCAATTAAAGCTGAAAAAAAATGAAACGGTAAGTCAAATCTTGGAAGAAAATATATGAACATTGCATAGTTAATCAAGGATTTGC
Source organism: Fukomys damarensis (assembly GCF_012274545.1). Lineage (NCBI taxonomy): Eukaryota > Metazoa > Chordata > Mammalia > Rodentia > Bathyergidae > Fukomys > Fukomys damarensis. The sequence continues at coordinate 116,641,071 of NW_022900951.1, read as the reverse complement.
ATCCAATATACATAAAGAATTCTCAAAATAATAAAAACATCTCATAACTCACAATAAGAAAACAAACAACTCAGTGAAAGATGAGTAAAAAACTTTTAATAGACTTATCACCAAAAGAAACATATGGGTAGCCAATAAGCACATAAGAAGATGTACAACATATTCATTTTGAAATGCAAATCAAAGCTACAATGATATACCACTCCATACCTACTAAAGGCTGATATTGACACAAATGACCATGCTAAGTGTTGGTGAGCAAAACCCAATCTTTTCATCTTCCAGTCCCACTAGTACTCTGGTTGAGATTCTTATGAACTCTATCCTTTACTCCTACCGTAGGTCTCTAACAGAACTCCTCATGTTTACTACTGCTGTGGAATTGTCCCCCACACTAAAACTCCACAGGACACACAGTTCTAATTGTCTCAGTCTCCTGCTTAACCTTTTTAATTGACTTTCATGGAAAAAAAGCTTATACACATGTGTGACTTGTTTATTTCACTTAGGAGTGTATCCTCAATATGTATCCATTTTCCTATGAATGACTCTAATTTCTAGTTCTTTATGGCTAAGTAGTATTCCATTTTATAGAAAAACCACATCTTCTTTATCCAGTCTCCAACTGTTGGGCAAATGGGCTGTTTCCGAGTTTTAGCTATTACAAACTGTGCAGCTATAAACATGGGTTAGCATATATAACTGTGACATGATTCTTTTAATTCTTTTGGAAAGATACCCAGCAGAGGGATGACTGGGTCAAATGGAACCTCTAGTCCCGGCTCTTGAGTATCTCCATATTGATTGCCATAGTGGTTGCACCAGGGGTGAAGGGAGGGCAGGGACAAGGGGAAAAATGAGAACCAAGACCTGGCATGTAAAGGTATAAAATCCCTGTGATGAATGTAAATGTACTGTATACCTAAAATGTACCAATAAACTCAATGAGAGGGAAAAAAAAGCTCGTACACATTAGTGTTATTGTCAAGTGTGTTGTCTAGATTCATCTTGTGTCGCTTTCTTCCTTCACCCATGTACTCCATTCACACTGTCTTCTCTCTTTTATTTCAAAAACTGCCTTGTTGCCCTCCTACCCACTGTATATCTTATGCAACTCATCAGACAGAACCAAGTTATATTTTCTGAATACACTATTTCATTTCAGGTCTTCGTGCCCTTTGCAAATCTACTGCAAATCTTGATTGTCCTTTTTTCTCCTTATCCACCTCAAACCTTTAGTGAAAAGCCTATAAGAGCATCATTGCTGGGCTGGGAATTTAGCTCAATGGTTCTGCCACCTGCATTGCAAGCACAAGGACTGGAGTTCAATAACTGGTACAAAAAAAAAGAGCATCATTTCTTCTGGGAATCAATCTTGGAAGCATCACCTCTTCTGTGTATGACACTATATTTCAGCGCCTATAATAAATCTGTTAGTGTGGCATAAGGACTAATTTCCATGGCTGCCTGTTCTTCTATGCTATGAGCTCTTGAAATATGACTGGATATTTAGTGCCTACCACAGTACCTATTGATAAGTGCTCAGCAAATGTTTGAGAAAGATGAAATATTTGTAAACATAATATCATTTATATCTATCCTGAAGAGTTCTTTTTTCATTCGTAGGCCGTCCTTGGTGTAGAAATGTGTGTGATTTAGAGAGGCAGCCGCCTACAGTGCAATTTTAATGTTTTTGTATGGTCTACGAATAGGAGAGGCCCATCAAGTATCATTTGGCAATCTGCACACTCTTCATGTCTTCATAATGAAGAAGATGGCCCTTTTGAAAACTTGCAAATTTAATTAAAACAAACAAGCTCTTATTTGAAGAGGAGATATCCAAGTTTGAGATCTTTTTCAAAAAGAGTTGTGAGAATGGTTGTTATTTCAAGGCAAAGATTCTGTATTTTTTGTTGTCCTTTCACTTTCTTTTAATCCGAACTACTTTTATTTTGTGTTCACCTAGAATCATCACATATATTTATGTAAATAAAAACCAGGGATTTAATCCATTCTTTTCATGGCTTAGGAGTTTTCACTGAGTTCTAGCTTTCAATTTTTCTGGCTTTGGTTTTCAAATGCCTCACTTCAACCATTTACAAAATATCCTAACATTTATGTTAAAGAAGTTACGTAAGAATGAAGACTGGGCCTTGGAAAGCAAAGACATTTTTTTCAGACACAGCATGGTGTTATAAAATATTTATAGCTTCACTGTAGCACTGAAATGATTATGGTATTCTTCAAGAGACTTCTAGGTTTTGTGTCATAGTCATATATTACCTTCAAACAACCACCTTAATAGTCCTCCAAAGAGATTCACCTTGCTTTCACTGGCATGTTTGTGGAGAAATTTACAGCTGGGTGATTTGTTTACTTAACATAAATCAGGCCCCTGAAGCACTGTGATTTAGAGCTTCTTCCCTGATGGATGGCTTATCCTGAAATTCATATTATTAACTAAATTGTTCTAGATAAACCTCTGAGTCCCACTAAAGTTGCCCTTTCTTGCATGCAACTATAGCCACTTGAAAATCTTAGATATAGACAGAAAAGTTGAAATTACAATATGCAAAAACTTTGGAAGCAGAAAGATCAATTTGCTTGGTGCCAGCAGTACTGAGATGCATAGATAATTGGGAGTAAGGTACAGAAATAAATGTGAGGCTAACTTTAGCTTAATGTCCAAAAAATGCTTTCTAATAATCACACCAGACTGAGACCTTATATGCAATATTATGAGTAAAGATGGTGCTGATGATTTAGCCCAGTAGTACCACTGCATGCCTCGCAAGCGCAAGGTCCTGAGTTCAATCCTCAGTACCAAAAAAAAAAAAAAAAAAGATTAAAGAGCTTCATAATTTTCATATAGGAGTGATGGCATTTGAGTCTCAAATAGCTAGCTAAAGGACTGGACTAAAAGCTACTTTTGCATAAAAATTCATATAATTGTGAAAACATCATTGGTCCATATCAGTAAATTGAAAGATGGTAACAGACATTGGGGGGAAACGAAAGGCTCCGTGCCATTCAATTAGGCTGCTACTGCTGCTCAAAGGGTAGAGAGAGCATTTTCAGAGATGGTAAGTGTTTACTTGGTAGAATTATTGGAGAAGGAATTGTGCCTTACATTAGATTCTGTTCTTCTGCATTGGCATAAGTTGACAGTTTTGGAAAGTGACTTAATCTCTGTCACTTCATTATATAAAATCCGGATATAATTCTTAAATAATTCTGCCATTATAGAAAGGGAAAATTGTGGAAGTATGACTTTCTGCCAATTGTGAATTTACTCAATAAACCCAAATGAGGTAAATTAGCCAAATGGTTCTTGTTCTATTCTACATAATGAGAGACTGAAGGTCAAGTGGCCTCAGGTTATACATTTTAGTATTTAGCACAAGAAATACTTTACAGAAGGGGGAATGAAAGTTTAGATGACCTAAAGTTGTATATTTGACATGTCAGCAGAACCAAATAACATACTAGTCCCTTCTTCTGTTCTTATTTTCCATTAGACATCGTTACCTATGTACAACTAAGTTTATAAGTAAAGTTCCATCATTTTAATATTCGAAACAATGCCTCAAATAAAAGTAGTTTAAATTTCTAATTTTGTTATCTCTATTCATTTCTGGCTTATTCATCAATCTTTTACTATCATTAAAATCTACTATACACACACACACACACACACACACACACACACCCCTCCATCTTCCTATACTAAAAGTATACAGTTTCTCAAATATTGAGCAAAAGGGACAGGGATTTAGCTCAGTGGCTCCACCACCTGCCTCCCAATTGCAAAGACCCCTGTACAAAAAAAAATCAATATAGATAGATAGATAGATAGATAGATAGATAGATAGATAGATAGCAAAACCATAAGGATAATCAGAAAAGCAGCAGGCAGGCTGAATTTCAGATGGTGCACAAAGTCTTCTTTGTAAAGAGTTAAGGCTCTACTATCCTCAGAGAACTTCTTCCAACCCATGCCATCCCTCAGCCGACTTCCACCAACTGAAGAATTTAGTGTATAAAACACTATGAGAACTTACTTAATTTTTGTTGTGAAAAATAGAAAACATATGCAAAAGTAAGGAGAGAAACATACTGAAATCTATGTATCTATCATTCAGCTTCAAACTTGAATAAACCATGTGGAATTGTTTCATCTATCTTATCCGGCATTAGTCTTCTACTACTGCGTTGTACATTTTCAGTACTCTAAGAGGTCACTAATATTTCACAGGGATTCAGAAGTCAGGGTTGCAGACTTCTCTGCTCATGATCTTACCAGACTTCAAAGTATTGTGTGTACCTATGACTGACCATCCAGCTTGGGGTCCTCTGCCATGTTCAAGTGATTGTTGATACAGTGTGATTCCTCGTAATTTCAGGATGGCATTCCCCATTTTTCTTGCTGGCTATCAGGAAGGGACCACTCTCAGATGTTAGAGGTCACTCTTAAGTTCATCACTCATAGCCTCCTCCATAAAAAAAAAAATCGCCTGATGATTCATTTCTTGAAGTAGAGCAGGAAATCATCTGGGGCAGACTCCGTTTGTTTCATTTCATGGCTATCCTGGTCTCATGGCTACCCAGTAAAATCTCAGCGACAACTAACTAGGTATCTCAATTACATCTTTTCTTTAATTCATGCATGCAATTTGTACTTATTTATGGGATGCCGTATGATGTTTTCATACATGTATACATTGTGTGTACTGTTCAAATCAAGGTAAGCAAATCTATCTCATTTATCATATCTTCATGGTGAATTTATTCAATATACTTCATTCTGGCTTTTTTGAAGTACGCAGTGTATTATCATTACCTGTAGTTACCCTATTGTGTAATAGAATACCAGAGTATCTACTCCTATCTAATTATAACTTAGTGCGCATGGACCAACTTCTCACATCCTACCTTCCGCAATGCACAACTTTTTAAAGATGTGATATATGTGTTACACCACTCTGTATTTGGCTTTCTGTGCCTTTCTTCACTTAACATAATGTCCTCCAAGCTTGTGTGTCATCACAAGTGACAGAATTTCATTCTTTTGTGGCCGATTCATACCTTATGGCATATATGTACAGCATTTTCCTTAGGCATTCATCAGCAGATGGACACAAGTTATTTCCACATCTTGGCTATTGTGAATGGTGTTGTAATGAGCATGAGAGGGCAGACGTCTCTTCAAAATGCTGACTTCATCTTCTTTGGACATATATGCAAGAATTGCTGGATTGTACAGTAGTTTTATTTTTTTTGTGGAATCTCCATGTGGTTTTTCATAATGGCTGTGATAATTTTAATTCTTAAAAGTGTCTTACATCCATTTAACATAGCAAGATCAAGGAAGTATGTGACATCATATACACAGGTCTATCTTGCACTTGAGGGAAAAAGAAATTACAAAGCACTTGTAACCAGGGGGTAAGACTCTTAGGGGCTTTCTCAGAATTTTTCCCATCCACACATTTAGAATAACTTGAAGCAAATCCCTGAGATAATACCCTATAATTAATATATGTGTATAGTGTATGCCAGACATATAAAGACTAACTTTAACATAATCAGTATGCCACTATCATACTTAGAAATAATTCATAATATAATCAGACATAGAGTTAGTACTCAAATTGTTCTGATCATTTTATTTTTATTTATTTTTTAATTCATTAAGTTTATTGGTACAATATGATAACATTCATCATTGGGAATTTGTACCTTTACATGACATACCTTAGTTCTTATTTTTTCTCATTCACCTGCCCTCCCTTCAATGCCTCCATCCCTTCCTATTTAAAAAGACTTGGTTTCTGTTTTTTTCCTTTTCCCATATTTATTCCTTTCCTTTCTTTCTTTTCCCTTACCCCTCCAACTTCCCCTTCCCCTTTGCACCTTTTCTTCCTATTTCACATTATCTATTCTACATTTTGATCTTCATTTACAGATTCAGTTACTAACACCAAAGAAACTATTTGGTATTTACACATGTGTATCGTATTTATTTCACTTAAGAGTATGGCTTCAAAGTGCCATGAATGTCTCTAGTTCTTATAATTTTTAAAAGGTGTTCATATGAATATTTTATTGAGTTTATTGGTACATTTTAGGTACACAGTACAGTTACATTCATTATTGGGATCTTGTACCTTTACATGACAGGTCTTGGTTCTCATTTTTTCCCCTTACCCCTGCCCTCCATTTGCCCTCTCTTCCCCTCCCCATTTACAAACACTTTGTTTCCAATTTTTCATTTTCTCTTATTTTTCTCTTTTCCCTTATTAGCTTTCCCCTACCCTTCCCACTTTCCCTACACTTTTAGCCCTTTTCTTCCTATTTCACTTTGTCAATTATCTCATTAGGATCTTATGTACTACTATAGTTTATTCACACCAGAGAAACTATTTGGTATTTACACATGTGTGACTTATTTATTTCACTTAGGAATATATCCTCAATATGTATCCATATTCCTATGAATGAATCTAATTTCTCATTCTTTATGGCTGAGTAGTATTCCATTTTATAGAAAAACCACATCTTCATTATCCACTTTCCAACTGATGGGCAAATGGGCTGTTTCCAAATTTTAGCTATTACAAACTGCCGCTATAAACATAGGTGCTCATATATCACTTTGATATGATTCTTTTAGTTCTTTTGGAAAGATACCCAGCAGAGGGATGGCTGGGTCAAATGGAACCTCTAGTCCCAGCTCTCTGAGGTATCTCCATATTGATTTTCACAGTGGTTGCACCAGTCTGCTCTCCCACTAACAATGAAGAAGGGCTCTTTTCTCCCCACAACCCCGCCAACGTTTGTTATTGTATGATTTCTTGAGAGCAGCCATTCTTTGTGGGGTGAGGTGGAATCTCAGTGTTGTTTTCATCTGCATCTCTTGAATGACCAGTGATGTGGAACAATTTTTCATACATTTAACTTGCTTTTTTCACTTCTTTGTCTGAGAAATGTCTGTTCATTTAAGAAGCCCATTTTCAAATCGGGTCTTTATACTTGGGGGGGCTGATTGTTTTGAGTTCTTTATATATTCTAGATAATAGTCCTTTGTCTGAAAAGCAGCTGGTAAAATTTTTTTCCCACATTGTAGGTTGTCTCTTAGTTCTGTTGATGGTTTCTTTTGCAGTGCAGAAGCTTTTTAATAAGATGAGATCCCAGTTGTTGATTATTTCTGCTAGTTCCCTAGCTTCTGTGGATTTGTTCATAAAGTCTTTTCCTATGCCAATATCTTCAACAGTTCTTCTTAACTTATCTTCCAGCAAATTTAGTGTTTCTCAGACAGGGGAGGAGGGGTGAAGGGAGGGCAGGGGTAAGGGGAAAATATGAGAATCAAGACCTGGCATGTAAATTTACAAGATGCCAATAATGAATATCACTGTATTTTATACCTAAAATGTACCAGTAAACTCAATTTTAAAAAAAGATAAGGTAGCTGAGTACATCTGGAGTTGTGTTTGTATCTTCCAGTCTGTTCCACTGACCCTCAGGTCTGTTTCTTTGTCAGTACCATGCTCATATAAATATTATAGAAAGTTTCAGCTTTGATAAAATTCGCAGAGTAGATTCTTTCTTTGTGTTGTCAGAGATTGAACAAAGGGCATTCACACTGAGCTACATCCCCAGCCCTTTTTTACTTTGAGACAGGATCTTGCTGCTGGGGCTAAAGGCAAGTGCCAACACTCCTGGCTAGATTAAATTTTTTTTACTATTGAACTTTTCATTTTGAGATAATTATAGATTCACATGAAGTTGTGAAAATAATATAGGGAGATAGAGTGCACTGGGTTGACTCATCTTATTCAATAATAACATCTTTCAAAATTATAGTCCAATAAAAATCAAGACATAGTTACATCATCATCAAAAGAATCTTTCTTCTGGCCCCGTATAGCTACATCTACTTATCTCCTATGTTTAACCTTCCTAAATTCCTATCAACCATAAAGTTGTTCTACATTTCTATGATGTTTTTATTTCAAGAATAATATAGGAATGAAATCATAGTAATTAACCTCTTGAAATTGCTTATTTCCTTCAGCAAAGTTCTCTGATTTTTGCACAGCTTCTATCTAGATGTCCTGCCAAAGCCTCATGTGTATACAGGTGGGGCTTTTGGGAACAACTAGGTGTGTGTTACTTGCTTAGTCCAGTGGGTGTGTTTTAACAGAGGTCTGGGTGCGAATGATGGGTTTACTGATAGAAGACCCATCCTGGGTGAGGTTCACACCAAGCAATAGGCTTGTATCCCGAATGGAATAAAAACAGAAAGATCAAGGAAGGCTCACTGTTTCCTGCCTACTATGCCATGAACTGTTTCTCCTTTGTCATGCTACCCTGCATTTGAACCAGCTGACTATAAACTGAAACCTATACAAACTGAACTGAAGTAACCCTTTCATCCTTTATTTTGTGGGTGTCAAGTATTTTGTCCCAACAATGAAAAATAATTAAGACACCTACTGTTGTGGCAAAGAGGAACAGCTCAGTGCTATAGCTAAGTGTTACATCTCAGTGTCAGAGCCAAGTGTCACAGCTGTGAGGCATAGCCCAGTGTTACGGCTCAGGGTTATAGCTATTGGTTGTGGCTAACAAAGTTTGAAGACTGGATAATCTAATGTTCCCTCAAAGAGCTGGAGAAAAAACTTTATTGGGCAAGCAAGCTCAGTAGAGTTTGTGCTCCAAAGACGTAGTGCTTGACTAAAAACAGGAGCCTCCTTATATAGCCATCTACTGGGTAGGCAAGAACTCTTACTGAGGCAGGGAGGAACTTACAGCTGTAGTCTATCTGTTGGTTGACAGTGTAAGATAAGTATTGCCAAACATTTTCTGATGTTAGGCTAACCTTTTTGTAGCCTATGAGTTTTACCTGAACTATATTTTTTACCTGAACTATATTGTTGAACGTTCTGAGTTGGAGGGCTCTGTAGTACCCTATCATATATGGATAGCAATAAAGAAACTAAAAGAACTTACATCAAAATTATTACCCACCTCCCAAGATCCCTTGGCAGTCTGTCTTCTTTCCACCTTTCAGAAGCTCCCTAGCTTCTTTATATACTATGTATAGGAGACTTTTCAAGATTAGCACTGAATGAATCTACTCAATCTTGGCTAGAATTAGTAGTCTACTAGATAATTTTACAGCTTTTGTGTCTGTACTTAACACTGTCAACATAGGAGTGCAATTCTATTGACTGCTTTAACGTCCTTGTCTGCTAATTCTACAATGTATGTCAATTCTGGGTCAATTTCAATTTCTCATGGTAGGCTTTTTTTTTTGGTAGCAGGGATTGAACTCAGGTCCTTGCGCTTGCAAGGCAGGCCACTGAACCACTGAGCTAAATCCCCGGCCATTTCATGGTAGTTTTAATTACATTTCTCTTGCTCTCTTGGCCTTAGTAGGTTAAACATATTTTGAAATTAAAGTCACTTTTCTGTGTGTTTCTGAGTGTGTATGCGTGTGTGTGTGTGTGCGTGTGTGTGTGTGATAGTTACACACGTATATTTCCAATTTTGTATCAGGTTATGAGTCCTTCTCTGAATCATTGGTAAAGGCCTTTAGATAGTAGCAATGCCAGACCCATATCTGTGATCTATATTATGACTATCCTTACAATTATTCAGTTCTCTTTATTTACAGTCTATTTGGCTCTACCTGTTTAAAACTTTAATCAAATTGAAATATTAATGTATCCCGGGTGAATAGGAATAAAGTAGACACTAGGGAGTTGAGTGACTCATTGGAAACTCAAGGAAAATCTATAAAGTCAAAGATGGCATGTCCAGATAAGGACAAAAACCTTACTAAACCTGATAACCTGTTAGGAACATAATACCCACGACTAACCCCACCATCTCATTTCTTTTTGTGAGGAGCAAAAAAATTAGAAGACAAGGGAATAGGAGACATGAAAACTGTTTTTACATATTTAAACTGGCATTATTCAGAAGCCAAATGAAACTTTAGAATGATATTATAGTAAAATATTTACTTTTACCAGAAATCTGTTATCCTAACTATATGAAGAAATGAATGTATGTTTTTACTTTATTGAAGTTGTATGTTTTGAAAGACTTATTGATATCTAATTCACACAGCTCAATTTTAAACTGTGTACTTTCAAAGTATGTAGTATACTTACAAAATTGGTTCTTACCAATTTAATTTTAGATAAAATCATACATATAAGTCATCATACATATAAGTCTTTTATCCTTTAATCACCTCTGTAACCCTAGGAAAATGCTAATCTACTTTCTCTATGTATTTGCTTATTCTCGGTATTTCATATTGATGGAATCATAGTATGTGATTCTTTGCAACTGAGTTCTTCACTCTGCAAAATGTTTTAAGGTTCACCCATGTCACCATGTCACCCATGCTTATGTTTTATTCTCTTTTATTGCCAAATAAACTTGGATTTGATGTCTCTACCACAGTTTCTTTATTCCTTCAACAGCTGATCTACATTTGAATGGTATACCCTTTTGATTATGAAGAGTAATTGCTATAGTTTGCATAGGTTTTCTAAATTTCAATGTATTAGCTGGGTGTGGGGGCTCACACCTGTAATCCCAGCACTCGAGAGGCTGAGGCAGGAGCATCACTGAGTTTGAGACCAGCCTGGGCTTCATAGTGAGTTCCAGGTCAGTCTCAACTACATAGTGAGACCCTGTCTCAAAAAACAAAAACAAAAATAAATTTCAAAGTATTAGTACATGTGTCCAGTACAAAAGGTTTACATTGCTTGGGTGGATTTGGTAACGTAGGGATAGAAAACCATCGGTAGGCAGTTTAATCAGAAGGTTGAACAGGCTTAACCACCTGTGAAGAGCTGACAGCCTGAGGTTGCACTTTCTCTTTGCTCTGAACCCTGCAAAGCAAGAACTACACCAAAATTCTTCTAGACTTAATAGCCAAGTAAAGTAGCTGGATACAAGGTTAACACACAAAAATCAATAGCTTTTCTGTACATGGAAAACAGACTTACTAAGAGAGAAATGGGGAAACAATTTCTTTCACAATAGCATCCAAAAAAATTGAAACACCTAGGAATTCACCTAACAAGAACAACAATAACAACAACAAAAATCAAAGACCTCTACTCTGAAAACTACAACACTCTGAAAAAACAGATTGAAGAGGATATCAGAAAATGAAAAGATACCGCTTCCTCCTGGGTAGGAAGAATCAACATAGTGAAAATGGCCATATTTCCAAACTGACATACAGATTCAATGAAATCCCAATTGAAATTCCAACACCATACTTCACAGACATAAAGAAAATAATCCAAAAATTTGTTTGGAACAAGAAGAGAACTAGAGTAGCAAAAACAATTTTAGGCAATAAAGAGAAGTTAGGAGGTATCACAATCCCCAACTTGAAACTATACCACAAAGTTGCTATGATAAAAACAGCATGGTACTAGCAAAGCAACAGACCCCAGGAAGTGTGGAATGGATTAAAAGATGCAGAAACAAGTCTAGAAACAGGAGGGCAGGGGTATGGGGGAAAAGTAAGAAGCAAGACTGTCATGTAAAGGTACAAGATCCCAATGATAAATGTAACTATCGTTTGCTTTAAATGTACCAATAAACATAATGCGGGGGGGAAAGTACTACACAGCAAGAGAAAGAACCAAGAGTGTGAAGAGACAATCCAAAATGTGGGGAAAATTTTTCACCAGCTGTTCCTCGGATAAAGGGCTACTGTCTAGAATATATAAAGAACATTAAAAAAAATCAGACCTCCCAAATTTAAAGATCTAATCCAACAATGCCCATCTGAAATGAACAGACATTGCTCAAAGAAGTAGAAATAGCAAATACACATATGAAAAAAATATTCAACATCACTGGTCATTTGAGAAATGCAAGTGAAAACAACACTGAGATTCTATCTCACCTCAGAAAGAATGGCTGGTATCAAGAAATCAACCAATAACAAATGCTGGCAGAGCTATGGGGAAAAGAGGAACCCTGCTCCACTGCTGGTGAGAGTATAGACTGGTGCAACCTCTATGGAAATCAAGATGGAGATACCTCAAAGAACTAGGATTGGAAGTCTCATTTGACCCAGCTATTCCTCTGGTGGATATCTTCCCCCCAAAATTAAAAGAATCATACCATAGTGTTATCCATGCACCCATGTTCACAGCAATTTGTAATAGCTAAAACTCGGAAGCAGCCCAAACGCCCATCAACGGGAGACTGGATAAAGAAAATGTGTTTCTTTAAATAAAATAGAATAGAACTCATCCATAAAAAGTGATAAATTAGAGACATTTATAGCTAAATGGATGTGCATTGAGGACAACCTCTTAAGTGATAGAAAATAGGACATACGTGTAAATACCAAATAGTATTTCTGGTGTGAAAAAGTAAAAGTGTAAATAAGCTTGGTATGTCTGTCTGATTTATTTCACTTAACATTATGGTCTCAAAAGTGCATCTATTATCTTACGAAAGAGTCAAGTTTCTTCATGACTCAGTAATACTCTACTGTGTATAAATACCCCATTTTCTTTGTCCATTCATCCTTCATGGATGTATAGGATACTTCCAAAATTTATCTATGATGAATTGTGCTGCTAGAAACATGAGTATGCATGTATCACTGTCATATGATGTCTTTGGCTCTTTTGGGAAGACACCTACAAGGAGGAGAGCTTGATCAAATGAAATTTCTAATTTCAGTTTTTTGAGGAATCTCTATACTGATTTTCATAGTGGTTGTACTAGTTTACATTCCCACTGACAGTATAAAATTGCTCCTTTTTCTCTGCAGCCTCTCCGGTATTTGTTATTATTTGATTCCTTAGTGATGGCCATTATTTCTGGACTAAGATGGAATCTCAGGGTTGTTTTAATTTATGAATCTCTAATGGCCACCAATAGGGGGCATTCCTTCATGTATTTGTTGGAAATTTGTACTTCTTCTGAGAAGTGTCTATTCATTTCACTTCTCCTTTTTTTTATTTTTTATTTATTTTTTTTTTAATTTTTTATTTTTTTGGTACCAGGTATTGAGCTAAATCCCTGGCCCTACTTCTCCATTTTTTAAATGGATCTTTTAATTGGATTTTTTTTTAGTTCTTTTTATATTCTAGATATGAGTCTTCTGTCTGAAGAATGTCTGACAAAAAGTTTTTGAAGTATGGTTGGTGGTCTTTTCACCCTGTTGGCTATTTTCCTGTGCAGAAGCTTTTTAATTTGATATGACCACATCTATTGATTATTGGGACTACCCTGTTTCTTGAGCAACTGGGGTTCTCTTCAGAAAGTCCTTGCCTATGCATACGACTGCAAGAGTCTTACCTATTTTGTTTTCCAGCAGATTAAATGTTCCTGGCTTAACATTCAGTTCTTTGATCCATTTTGATCTTAGCTTAGTACACAGTGAGAGATATAGTTTGGATCCTAAAGGTCCCTCCAAGGCCCATAGGTTAAAGGCTTAGTCCACCTCTTGGTGGTACATTGAGCAGTGGTGAAAACGTTAAGGATCCAATCGTTGTGAGTGAGCCCTTGCAGGGAATAGCATAACTGTACCCATTCATTTTCTTTTTTGTGTCCTGGCTGTGAGTTGAGTGGCTTTGCCATGATACACTGCATCACCACATGCCCAAAACAATGTGACCAATGAACCATGGACTGAAACTTCCAATACCAGGATCCATCGTAAATGTTTCCTCTTTATAAGCTGATTATGTCAGGGTTTTGTTATAGTAACAAAAACCCTAGAGAGTAATGCTGCTAATAACATTCCTATAAAAGCCATTGGGTAGATATCTGTTATTATTGTGTTATCTATATAGTTAGAAGTGAAATATTTAAATAAAATGATCATATCATGCTTAACTTTTTTAAAAAATTTCAAACTGTTTTCTAAAGTGGCTGCATCATTTTATATTCCCACAAGCAATGTGTAAGAATTCCAATTTTTCCTCATTTTTGCCAACTTTGTCTATCATTTTGATTACAATCATCCTAAACAGTACGAAGTACTACCTCATTATGGTTTTGAATTACATTCCATGATGACTAAGGATGTTGAGTATCTTTTCATTTCATTGGCCACTTAAATATCCTCTTTGGAAAGGTGTTTCAAATTCTTTCTTCCATTTTTTAGATTGTGTTATTTACATTTTCATGTTTTGTTTTGGGTTTGTTTTTTTTTTTGGTACCAGGGATTGAAATCAGGTCTTTGCACTTGCAAGGCAGGCCACCAAACCGCTGAGCTAAATCCCCAGCCCCATTTTCATGTTTAAGTTTTAAGTATTCCTGAATTATTCTGAATAAAAATCCCTTTATATGATTTTTAAAACATTTTTCCACTCTGTAGCTTATTTCTTAAATTTATTGATGTGTTTTGAAGTATATATTTTTAAAATTTGATAGCACACTAGAGATAAATTTGTTTTGCTTGTATGTTTCAGATCATGTTTTAGAAATCATTGCTTACTCCACCATCACAAAAATTTACCTATATATTTTCTTATTAGAGTTTTGTAGCTTTAGATTTTACCCTAAGGTCTTCATTTATGTTGAGCTAATTTTTGTAAATAGTGTGACATAGGTGTATTGGATATAAACATATTAAAGGAAAAAAAGGTTTATTTGACTCACGGTTTCAGAGGTTTCAATCCATGGTTGGCCAGCATCATTGATTTAGGCCTGTGCCAAGTAAGAACATCGTGGCAGAAGGGCGTAGTAGTGGAAAGCTGCTCATCTTATGGCAACGAGAAAGCAGAATGAGAAGGAAAAAGTGCAAAAGAAGTTATACCCTTCAAAGTCAGAACTCCAGTAATCTACTTCCTCCAACTAGGCTCCACTACTAATAGAGAATTCAGTGATGAACTTATCCACAGGTTTACTCATGAGGCTAGAAACTACCTGTCCAGGTATTTTAATGCAATGAAGCTAACAGTGAAAGTAAATCATTTCAGTGGGGTTATCATTTACATTTTTGAATGAGAATATCCAGTTTTGCCAATATCATTTATTGAAAACACACTGAACTATTATGCTACAAAAATGTTGAACTTGTTTGTCAGTTCTAAAATATTTTAGGGGATTCCTTAAGGATTTTCTGTATACAAGATGATGTCAATGAAAATTGTTACTATTCTCCATTGTAGATGCCCTTCATCCTCTTTTTCCTTTTGTTGAATTATTATATCTAAATTTAGGAAGGGTACTACTTTATAGTTTCATAAAAATTATTTCTTTGTTTTTGATATAAAGATAAAAGTGTGTGTATATATATTTACTTTATGATACATATTTGCTATACATAACAATTACACTTACTGTAGGGAACTGGTACATGTACATAATATATTTCACTTTCCCCTCACTTCCTTTTGTTGTTCCAGCATCAGATTCATTTATTTGTCTTATAAAACCTTACAAAGTTAGTTATCATATATAGAGATTGTAAACCAGACTGACAGTCCAAAGAACATAGAAAATATATACAATAACTATACTCAGTGAAGGTACACTTTTAGATATTGTCCACACTGAATTAAAAAATCTTTTTTAGACTAATAATAGGGAAAAAAGTGGACATTTATAATGAATAAAGAATAATCCCCAATACCAAAAAGAATGAATAAAGAATGTTCCCTTCTCTGCTAACTTTTAGCAAATATTTGTGAAAATTGATTTTAATTTATTATTGTTTTAGATTTACCACTGAAGCTGTTTGTACCTATGTTTGCTTAGTTGAATTCTCTAAAAATTCCTAATTTGAACCAGACACATCAAACTGGTTAATTGTTTAATATGTAGGCTAGGCCTTACCAAAGCATAACCAAGTTATAATAAAACTCAGATAATGTCCATAGTGTAATATTCTACATCTCGTGCTTTGTGGTGATCAAATGGCTATGTTCAGTTGGTAAAAGTAGAGTAAATTAAAACTTCTAATATATGCTCTCTCTCTCTCTCTCTCTCTTTCTCTCTCTCTCTCATTTCTATACACACACCCACACACACACACACATATATATATATTAGACCCCAATAAGAAATTCACATTAAAATTTCTAATAACAAATTTTAGTAAAAATGTAAAGCATAAGAAATTTTCACAAACTACTAGTAAAAAATGGAAATTTTTGTAACCCCTATGGAAAACAGTGTGCTCATGAGCGTTCTGTTGCTGTGACAAAAATGCCTGATAAAATCAACTAGAGGAAGAAGGTCCTACTTGATCTCCTGGTTTCAGAGGTTTTAGCCTGTTGGAAATGGCAAAGGAAAGCTCCTCACCGCCTGACAGCCAGCCACAATAGAGGATGTGAGAAACAGGAGACAAGAACACACCTTTCCAGGTTATGCCCCTGGTGACACACCTACTCACACCAGGGCCACCTCCTAACAGCACATTCAGCACCATTCATGAGGTTACAGCCCTCATAATCCAAACTCCTTCCCAAACCCCCATCTCTGGTTGTATGAGACTTTGGGGAGACATTTTAGATCCAAATAATATTATTCTAGGATATGTGAAATATATGCAACCAACTATTGCTGTTCTAGGAATATGTCTATTGGCTGCATACATATGTTTGCCAAAATACATGCAAAAGAAATATGTATTGCAGCATTATTTAGAATAGTTACAAACTAGAAATAAGCTTATATGTCCATCAATACTAGAATGCATGCATTATTTGAGGAATATTTATATAGTGAAATGATGTTGACCAGTGAAAATAAACAAATTATAGCTGATATGAAACTCTGGATAAACCTCACAAGTATAATGTCAAATTAAAACAGTTGGAATCCCTGATACATAATCTTAATTTACATAAAGTTCAAAATCTATGTGAGGCAAATTTTATGACCTTGAATGCCTCAAGAGAACACCACACCCATCCTATCAATGAGAAAAGGCCACATATTTTATAAAATCATAGCATTTTGTGAACCAGAGTGTTGATGCTGCAAAGAAGACAAGGGAATTAAATTCCCAAACATAACATTCAAACACAGAACAAAATGGATGAACTCTCATCTTTGGCAGAGCACAAGAGGTATAACCAACATAGAAAGAAGCGGATTAAGAAGAAATCAGGTAAAATTTTAATAAATTCCTAAAAACTGAGTCTAGAAGTAAGAGCTCTAGACAAAAGGAATTCACATTTCCTCATAGGACATTTCTTGGATACTCACTGGGCAAAAATGAGAGTGGGTGGGCAGCAAGTGATTGAGAGAGCCACCCCTAGAAAGTACTAGCAAATTCTCTAAAGCGGAGTCTCCTTTCTATCACCAATAACTACGCGGTGACCATAGCTTTTTGAAGAAGAGTAAAAGCAAAAGCTATTTGCCCTTAGATGAGGCATAAAAAATTCTTTTGGCCAGTATCCTACACCTATACAAAGTGAAATTCTGCTATTCACAGGACACAGGCAGGAAACAGTTTGTTGTGCAAGACCTTCCATATGTACAAGGCAGAGTTCGATTGCCAGAGAGATAAGGATAAAAATGCTGAGAAGAATCTGCCTCTAAGAACCAAACACAAGATTCTGAATGAGGTTGAGTCTAGCTAAAAAAAAAAAAAAGGAACCATACTGCTGCCACAAGACCAACACTGAGTAAAGAGCTATAGAAGTCAATTAGTGGAGAGTGTCTTGAGAGATAGAGCATGCTTTGCTGAGACTGTTGGATTCTGCAGTAAGAGTAGGAACACTGAGAAAATCCCCCATCATAATAGTCTCCACTCTAAATATAAGTAAAGCAGCCCATAAATCAAATAATTTGAAACTGACAGCAACAGCAGAGCCCAAACCCCACAAAAATCTAAGTCGAAGACCTCCCCACATGACATTCTAAACCAGACATGCCAATTTCATGCCAAAAAGGCTTTTTTTTTTTACCTCAGTCTCGACAATTTTACAAAAGATTTCTGGGCATGCAGTTTAAAAACTCAGAAAACACAAAAAGTCAAGAATTAACGCATGGCCAAGGGAGAAAACAAATAAACTATCTGGACTCAGAGATGACCTAGAAGTTAGCCATATTAGAAAATTTAAAACAATTGTGATTAATATATTGAATAAACTAGAAGTTAAAGTGGATTGTGTACATGAAAACTTAGTAAGTTCAACATAGATTTACACAGTAAGAAAGAATCAAATAGAATGGTAGAAATTGTGAAAGAAAGTATAAAAAGAAGGAAATTTCTACCAGTAAGTGTCCCAAAACACTGTAAAGAGTAGAGGAAAAATAGAATAAAATAGAAAATACCAAATAAGCCAGGCGTGGTGGCCCAGTCCTGTAATCCCAGCATTCGGGAGGCTGAGGCAAGAGAATCTCTGTGAGTTTGAGACCAGCCTGGGCTCCATAGTGAGTTCCAGTTCAGTCTCAACTACACAGTGAGATCCTGTCTCGAAAAAATACGAAAATATCAAATGGTCTAGAGTGTCATGGGCAATATACATTATTTATTATATACATTTATTAATATTAGGATAATTACCCGATTGTGTCAACTTGAGTAAGAAACACCAAATAAGTTGGATCAGCATCGTTCTCTGTGGCTGAAGGGACTGACTGAAGACAGGAGACCCACTGTGGTGTGAGTGGCACCAATCAACAGGCTTGTAGCCTGGATGGATGGAATAAAAAGGAAATGAAGGAGGAAGGCCCATTCTTCTGAGGAGCTCCGGTCTTTACCTTCACCTCAGACATCAGTCTCCTGGCTTCCAGTGCAGAGCCTTTAGCCTCCTGATATGAATGCACATGGGACACCACAGTGAGCTCCAGACCTTCAGCTGAACTCTTCGGATCCAGCATACAAACCCATTGCACTCTTCCACACGTGATGCTTCAGACAGCCATAGTACACTTCTCCTGTAAATCCTTACATATTTATATTTGTTGCATTAAATCTGTTTTTCTATTAGCCACTGAAAACCTCAAAAGTACATAGAGCGAAAAAGTCAGAGACAGGTTATTTTTGAGGAAATGACAGTCAAGAATTTTATGAAATTAATGAAAAACAAAACAACTGGCTCATGACTAAGATAGATAAATAGAAAGGATACAATAGTCAAACAATAAAAGATAAATAAAGAGAAAATCCTGAGGACAAGAAGAAATAGAAACATCACATACACAGAAACCAAAGTAAGATTTACAGCAAAGACATCAGAATTTATGCAAAACATGGACCAGGGATTTAGCTCAGTGGCACTGCGCCTGCCTCAAAAGCTCAAGTTTTTGAGTTCAATCCCCAGTACAAAAAGAAAAAGAGAAATGAGAGAGAGAGAGAGAGAGAGAGAGAGAGAGACAGAGAGAGACAGAGAGAGACAGAGAGAGAGAAATTATACAAACCAGAAAACAGAAGAGATATATCTTTAAAATGTTGGAAAAATATAAAATAAAGCTGCAAAATTCACTGCTAACAGACCTGCAGTATAAGAATGTTAAAGAAAGTTTTTCATGCAGATGGAGTAAGATAACAGATGGAAATGTGGATCTATATAAAGAAATTAAGAGCAACATAAATGGTAAAACGAGAGTAAATATGAGATATTTTATAATTGTAAAAGACAACTTCAGAGATGATTAAATATCTAAAGCATGTTTATGCATGCTTGTGAGCTAAGACATTTTTAAAGGATTGTAAAAAAAAAAAAATGCGGGAGACACCATATTCTCCGTAAAGCCTAAAATATCTACTACCTGGGAAGTCCTCAGGTCTAAAGCAAAAATAGCAACAATGTATTAAGGGATTTAGAACATATGTAGAAGTAAAATACATGACAATTATACCCCAACGAATTGGAATTTTACTCTTGTGAAGTTCTTACATTATACCTGAAGTGATATAATATTATTGAAAATAGAATATGATATGTAAAAGTTGGTATTGTAAATGTTAGAGCTGCCATTATAAAATGAAAAGATATTTAACCAATAGCAGGGATTAAATGGAGTTATAAAACATCTTAATTTACAGAAAAACGGGAATACTGCAATAAGGAGAAAACCTGCAACCATCAGGGACAAATAGAAAGCAATTAGCAAGATGGTACTTTTAAATCAAATCATATCAATAACTACATTAAACATAAATGATCTATGAATAAGATGGAGTAAGCATAATCTACCTTGCATTTCCCAAGACTGAATGCAATTTTACACCCAAGAAAAAGAGCATGGATCAGCTCTCTGAGGTTGCAAAAATGTAAATGCTGTATACATACACATATTTCCTTGCTCTGGCAGCTGACTGGACCTAGAATTGATATCCCAGTAGTAGTGAGCATATGTAACATTTCAGTCTCCATCAAAAGTAACTAAGGGTCATTGGAGAAATGGCTCATTCTAGTACTAGGTTAGAAAATGTGCATACAAAAGGAGCCTGGAGAACTCATTGTGCCAGAAAGTAAGGAAGTTCTTAAAAGATGAACAATAGCACAACAATGGAGACATCTCAAAGGGATATGAAAGCCAACTGTAAAAATTCCAATTTGCCACCGGTGAAAGAATCTGAGAAACTAAATAGTGTTGGATAAAAACCTGCAATACAAAATAAATGTCAATGAGTTCAGAATATGAAAAAAAAGAATTCAACAAATAAATCAATAAATGTGGAAAAATAGATAATCATCTTGTAGATTCCAAATTAATTACATAGATCATCTTGCCTCAAGGTTGAAGCATATAATAATACTCCCTTTCTTAAGTGTGGTTTGCATCAGTTACTACATGTCTTTCAAGGACTACCTGTCATAGTCCATACAGCCTGCTTCATCATAAATTATTTTCACATTTGTGTAGTCTGGAAGTTTAAGATGAGGGTATCAGCAAGTTCAGGTCCTGGGTTCCAAACCACTGACTACCTGCTGTGTCTTTATGTGGTGGAAGGAGGGAGACAATTCCTTGCAGGTTTCTCTTCAAAGGGCACAGAAGCCATTCATCAGTACTCTACTTCCATGACCTGGTCACCTCCAGAAGAGTTCACCTCCTAAAACATTCACACTGGGGGGTTAGAATTTCAGTGCATGAATTTATGGATGGATACAAATATTCAGTTCATGATATCCACCCCTGCTGTCAGGAGCAATTCTACATAATTTTGGGAAGTCATTTCACGATTAAATTATGATTGGGTCTAGCTTTCCTGCCTACAGGCCTGCTATGGCATGTGGAGGCATAGCTCCATTTTTGCCTCTGGTTACAGCTAAAGCCTCAATGGTCTGGTGAAGCTGTAATGCTCCGGGGAAGGTTTACACCAGTTGAAGACATCCTGGGGAGGAACAAAATCTTCATCTGCATAGTTTCTCATTGTTCTAGGACTATCTCTGCAGCTGCCCTCTAAATCACCTGTTGCATACCCCAGATGTACAGAATAAAGTTGTGGCAAGCTCTGGTTTTTTCCTCTTTGCTGCCCAGAGCAGTATTGATCAGGCCCAAAGATCAGCTTCTTCTCGAAGCTTCATTTTTCTATATTTTCTGCCTAGATATTGTTTAATTCGCTGTGTGCTGTTGTGACTCACAGGAGACTATGACACACTTCAAGAGTTCTCATAGAGTCCTCTTCCCTTGTCCCTTACACCCTGCCTCACAAACTAAGGTCTCTTTCATATGCATAATAATTCCTATAGCCCACAAAGTCTCGATACCTTCCTTAGACTTTAAAGTCTAAATTCAAAGCCTCACTTAAGTATTATTTACACCAGACATGGGTGAAACTTAAGGTACATTTACCCTGAGGCAAACTGTTCTCCACCTATGAATCTGTGAGATCTCACAAGTTATTTGTACAAAATACAGTGACAAAATGTGAATAGTATAGAGTCCACAAATCCAATGGCAAAATGTGAATGGCATAGAGTACACACCTAACAGAGACGATTCCTTTAGAATGTAAGACTGATGTTTTGCTTAATGTTTTATTTTCAGGCCCATTGGGGCAGAGTCCTGATATCTAGATTTAATTAAGGTGGTAACATCATCTCCAAATTACAGCAGAATGCCTCACTGAGGTTCTCTATGGTGACCCCAACTAACCCTCTACTTTCTAACCAAATAGTTATCTCCCTACATTTCTGCTAAATGAAACTGTCATCCTATGTTTTTGTCACATCTTTGAAATTAAAGTGGCCCTGTTGGATTGAGTTTTCCATAGACCTTAATCACAAGACAAGGTAATACTAAGGGACTCACTAAGGGAATCTCCTCTATTGCACACCTCAAACTCCACTGTGGAGTAGAAGCCCAATCTGCACTTCATGGACAGGGTCCATATCCAGCCAGCACTGTAGCTGTCTTCTTTGCCTATAGATTCAGAGGCCTGAGAAACTGAAGCTGGCCACACTGCCGTCTTAACCCCCACTTCAGAGGAATAAGTGTTATACCTCCTGTTGGTAGCACTTCTCCCTTTGGGACTAACATCTTCAGGTCAGCAGAGCATAAGGTACACAATTTTGGCTAGCAGGTTACTAGTAGTGATAGGGAAAACTTTTATAAATAACAAAAACCTATAAAGCGTCACAATGGAAAATGGCTTCTGCTGTCTCTCACAGCAGTTCGCTTTGTTTAGCTCAGAACTAATAGGCACCAAAGGCACTAATTGCTGAATGAGGCATTTGGTCTGACCCTGAGATAACAGTCAAGGTCTTGAGCTCTGATGAGACTGGAGCCACCTGATTGTAAGAGTGTCTAGATGAAAGAACCCATTGCTAACATCTGCTCCCCTGACCCTAAAACACCCCTTTCCTATGGGCTAAAAT
The DNA here is from genome assembly GCF_012274545.1 of Fukomys damarensis. Lineage (NCBI taxonomy): Eukaryota > Metazoa > Chordata > Mammalia > Rodentia > Bathyergidae > Fukomys > Fukomys damarensis. The sequence goes on along the minus strand of NW_022900951.1, from coordinate 116,618,281 downwards.
ATATAACTAGGCGAATATTAGAGGTAAACTCCCCAACTGCAAAGAACTGTTACGTCTGGGTTAAAAGATTAACTATTCTGTGACCATGATTTGAACTGCGAGAATGAAATGTAACCACCCAAATGAAGTCAAGGCTGTAAAACCCTATAAAAGGAGGAGTTGTAATCCAGTGCATCTTCGATCCAGACATGGCCTATGTGCAATCGACCCTTATCAATAAGCAAATTTATTGTTTTACATCCATTCTGTTGCCTCTCTGTGTGTCACTTACTGATTCCTTCCGTAGCAGTAGTAAACCTGAAAGACCTAATACAAATAAATAAAGTAGATGAAATGACTCTCAGTTTACTGGACTTTAGCAGTGCAGCAAAGTGATTTCAGAGATGTAAACACATGAGATGAGGCCTACAATTACCTTGGCTTACTGCCTTCGGAGAGTGTAGACTCGTGTACAGAGAAGGAACCTGGAAGATACTTTGAACTGATGAAATGGAGCTAGGAATCAAGAGAAGTGAATGAGGCCACAGTTTGTAGAAAAAAATATCAGAAAGGAAAGAGCTGCACAAAAAGAGAACTCTATAGCTCACACAGGGCTGAGAATAATTTCTATTCTCATGAATCAGAGTGGAATACTTAAGTGGTTGTGCAATATTAGCTATACGCTAAACACTGCTCTGCTCTCTCCTAACAAAGACATGTCTTTTGGGTTAATTTGCGTCACTTTTAAAAAAATGTAAAAATCCTAACCACTAGTACTGCTGAATATGACCTTACTGGGAAAAGGGTGTTTTCAGAAATACTCAGTTAATATGAAGTCATATTGGAGTTGGGCTGGCACTCATGTCCTTCTAAGAGATGCAGGAAACAGCAACACAGAGGGAGAATAACGTATGAAGATGGAGGCAGAGATTACAGTAATGCATTTATAAGCCAAGAAATACCAAAGATTGTCTCAGCACCCTTAGAAGGAAGCATGCTGCTGACAACTTGATTCTGTACATTAGACTGCAGAAATGTGAAGGAATATATTTCAGTTGTTCCAAGGTACTTAATTTGTAGTACTTTCTTTTTTGTTTGTTTTTTGTTTTTTGGTACTGGGGATAGAACTCGGGTCCTTGTGCTTGCAAGGCAGGCAGTAGAACCACTGAGCTAAATCCCCGCCTGTAGTACTTTCTTATAGCAACTCTAAGAAACTAATACAACTCAAAGGATCATTCCACTTCCAATCAATCTGTGTTCCAGAACAAAGCTCAAGGATAGTTACATATAGAATTATAAGAATACCCACTAGTCAATTACGTAAAACCCACAATGTATAGCATCTAATCAAAGTTAGCAAGCATACAGAGAAATGGGAAAATAGACTTTATGGTGAGAAAAGGTTCAATGAATTGAATTTGGCCTAAAAGCAATATAATTGAAGGAGTTAAGCAAGGTCTTTAAAAAGTTATGACAACCGTAATCTATGTAGTCAAAGACAAGGGTACAACTGAGTAGCGAGGCGCTAGAGAAAACAAGGATCTGTGTTCTAGCCCCAGCAACCCAAACCTCCTCCTACAAAAAACGAAAGTTCAAATATGTTCAATGCAGACCTGGAAGTACGAAAAGGGGACACCAAATGAACTCTCAAAGAACTACAATGTCTGAGTTGAAGCAATACACTGGCTTGAATTAAAAGCAGAAAAAAATGATTAATGGACTTGAATATAAGGTAATAGGAACTTGACATGATGAATCATAGAGAGCAAAACATGAAACTCATGTGTTAAATTCTATGAGAAACTTCAAGTTGTCAATGCATTCAAGGTGCCAGAAAGAGGAAAAGGTGAAACTACTTTAAGAAATGAATAAAAATTACTAAAATTAATGAAAACTATAGCCTCATACATGCAAAAAGCTGAAAGAGTTCTAAGAACAAGAAAACTATACCCAATGTACATAATAATCAAATTACCTAAAATGAGTGCTAAAATTAGCCAGAAATCCACTTTGCATACAAAGGAAGCATACATACAGATGACAGAAGATTTCTTGTCAAAACAATAAAGGCAAAAATATGAAAGAGCAAATATTGTATGAGTCTATTATATGAAATACCCTTTAATTGACAAATCTATAGGAACCATAAGGAGACGAGTGGCTTTGGAAAAGGTAGAGTGCGAAGTGACTGCTTAATGGGTAGGGAGTTTCTGTTAGGGGTTGTGAAGAAGTTCTAGAATGAGAAAGATTTGCTTTGCACAACAGTGTAAGCATACTTAATTATGCACCTTAAGTACCACTGACTTGACTTTAGGGTTATTTGGACGATCAAATTTATATTTCCTATGGTGTATTTGGGGACAATAAAAAATCAGTGTGCTGGTGATTTGGCTCAGTGGTGCCGCTGCCTGCCTCACAAGCTCAAGGTCTCGAGTTCGATCCTTAGCTCCTTAAGTACCACTGACTTGACTTTAGGGTTATTTGGACGATCAAATTTATATTTCCTATGGTGTATTTGGGGACAATAAAAAATCAGTGTGCTGGTGATTTGGCTCAGTGGTGCCGCTGCCTGCCTCACAAGCTCAAGGTCTCGAGTTCGATCCTTAGCACAAAAAAAAAAAAAAAAGGAAAAATCACTGAAAAGTGAAACAATGTATTCCAAGTACAGAAAAAAAAAGGAAAATCTACTTCGATTTTTATATGCAGTGAAAATATACTTCAAAAACAGTGCTTAAATAAAGGGCTTTTCATGAATGCACAACCTGAGAGAATTTATCACCATAAGATATTTACTTCAAGACATGTTAAAAGAAATCCTCCAGGCAAAGGAAAAATGATACTGGGTAGAACTGTGGTTCTACAAAGGGAATGAAATGCATCAAAAATTACAAATACATGGGTAAATATAAAAGCTATTTTCCTCATTACTGTCATGGAGATAATTGACAATTTGAAGTAAAAGAAATAACAATGTACCAGAGTTCACAACATATATAGAAAAAAGTGTATACCAACAATAGACTGGAGGCTGAGATGGGAGAAATGGAGTTATTACATCTGACTATTTTGTGTAGCATTAGGTAGGTTTGTCTGTTTTCTTCCTTGTAATAAAACCCTAGCATTTGATGTGTTCATCCCACATATATCATTTTTTAAAAATACTCACTATTTACATTATTAGCCATCAGAATCTTTAATTGTTACTAAAACAAACACAATAGATTCAAGGAGTGTTATGGTTTGTGTCTAGATGTCCCCTCAAAGCCTCATGTTCTCACAGATGGAGCTTTGGGGAGGTGTCTAGATCATGGATGTGTGTTACTGCTGGTTGTGTCTTGATGTCCCCTCAAAGCCTCATGCAGATCTTAGGTGGGGCTTTTTCTGTAATTGAGTCATGGTGCAATGCTAGGCTGAAGGGCACGTGTGAATGCTACAGGCCCTAAGTAATGTGCATAAACTAAAAGGGCAGAAAGATGCTGTTGGGGGCCACTCCCTCTCCCCTTGCTGCTTATGTTGTCTTCAGCTGCCATGAACTGTTGCCCCACTGCCACCTGCCTTGAGGCCAGCCAATTACGGACTAAAACCTCTATGAACTATAAGCCAAATAAGCCTTTCTCCCTTTAATTATGAGTGTTGGTTATTTTGTCTCAGCAAGGAGAGTAAAGTAATTAAGACAGTGTGTGATACTAGATTAGGGTGCATGGTATTGGGATGAAGCGTGTGTGTGATAACTAAATTGTTTTAGCATAGATATGGGTATGGGTAATGGGAAGCTCCCCACCCCACATATGGGTGGCACCATCTAAAAGGGAAAGGGAGACTTGCTTCAAGTTTGATTAAAACACCATGGACTGATTTTCCTCTGTGATTCCCCTCTGCCATGCTACCCTGCCTTGGGGCCAGCCAACTATGGACTGCAACCTTTACAAACTGTGAGCCAAAATACACTTCCTCTTTTAACTTTGTGTGTTGGGTACTTTGTCGCAGTGACAAGAAAAGTAACTAATAAGACAAGGAGCAAGTGTCTGGGTACTGATGTATGTAAGCTGTTTTGAACAAAGGAAGTCAATAGTAGAGCCTTAAAAATGAGCTGATATTATAGATACGAGATTGAAAATTCATACAATATCACTGTATTATAATATGAGCCACAAAGGTATATATATGTGTGTATGTGTGTGCGTGTGTATATGTACATATATACATGCATATATGTCTGTATATGTGGTGTGTATATATGATATTTACATATATTCAGATATTCCCAAAGCCTATTTATGTAAGTTGTTCCATACCTCAACTCTCTCTACCCAGATTCCCCATGTTCTATCTTTCTGGACTCTTCTCCATCTTAAAGTGAACTGGATTCAGAGCTCTAGCTGACAGCTAGCCTTGGGCTCTTGGGATTGGTTTTGAACATGGTCATGCTCATGGACAGTGGCAATTACTTTTGGATCTCATTAGATGAGAGTATCATGTCTGGTCCCCTGACCTGGCTCCTGACTATTCAGACAAAACCCTTGCTTCTCTTTCATGCAAAGGGGAAACATTCTGTTGATGCTTCAGATTTATAAATTACGCCCAAAGGAATCATTTTAGGGTGGACATCACTGCATAAATCTAGCTTTACATGGACAAGGGATTAAGTTAATTTTCTGCTGACATAATGAGAAAATGGAAACAAGTAAAATAATAGTGATACATTATTCACCTTTAATTTTGATTAAAATGTAAAGTTTGAAAAAAGAAAATATTTGTAATAATTTAGGAAACATTTAGGGTGAGCCCTAAATCCAAGCAAAATCAAAGATAGGTAATAGGAAGTAAGGAGAAAGTTTTTCTCAAAGGGAAAAAGGAATCAAGGGACGGAGGAATGGAGGAGGGAGGGGAAGGAAAGGGGATGAAAGAAGGAATCAAGATGCATCGGGGGGCGGAGGGTATGTAGCTCAGTGGCAAGCACCTGCCTCCTCACAAGAGCCAGTTCCCGAGTGCAACTCTCGGTACCCCCCAAAAAAAAGAAAAGATGTGTTGGGTACATGTAACAACTCTACATGAGGAGTGTAAATATTACGCACTGCAAAATGAACTAATAAAAATAAAACAAAACACAATTCTAATAAAAACCTAATCAAAAAGAAAAAAAGATGATCTCTTCTCAAGATTCTTAATGTAATTATATGCCCTTGATCTTTGCCAAAAAGCAAAGAAGCGATTAATGTAATTATGTGTACAAAGCCTGTTTCCCAGTGAAGCTATAGGCAATTAAGACATGGATGTATCTCTTTATGGCTTACCATTCAACCCACTACACATCTCTCCAAACATTGTTCAAATTGAACTCTGAAGAGGCCATTGCTATCAGGAGATACTTTAGTTCACTTATGTTTCTGTAATACCAAAGACTGGGTAATTTATAAACAACAAAACAATTATTTCACATTGTTTGGAGAGTGAGAAGTCCAAGACCGAGGAACACAGAAGAGTACAGTGTCTGCTGAGAGCGTCTCTCTGCCTCTAATATGGAATGCTGTGGCTACACCCTCCAGAGGGGAATGTATCATAACAAGCAGAAGAGCAATAAAAAACACCCTTCAACCAAGTCTTGTAACAGTGTTCATCTTATTCCTGAGAACAGAACTCTCTTGACTCAGTTGCTTCCCAATGGCTGTACCGCCTAACTCTGTTGCATTGGGGATTCATTTCAACATGCAGTTTGAAAGTGACACCGTCATTGTACCAAAATAGATGGATTTCAGAAGGAGGGAGGGGACAGTCAGGGAACTTCTATAGGGAGGAGGATTTCTCAGTGACAGGAAAGGCAGGTGATTCTGAGCTGTTTCATTGGGACCAGGGCACAGCCCATAGGGGAGGCTACAGTGACGGGCTGTGCAGCAGAAGGGGACCCTAAGGAACATTAGAAGAGCATATGATGCCACAAAGTGCTCAGATAGAACAAAACTGCCAAAACTGGGCACAGTCAGGTATTACCCCTCCCGGGGCAAGAAAATACTAAGTAAATAAAGCTAAGACAATCCCCACATTGTTTTCTATATTCATTTCCTCTTCCTTCCGTTTTTTTTTTTTTTCCTGAAAATTGAACTTGGGACCAGGCTTTTAAGGCAGACAGCAGAACCACTGAGTTAAATAAATCCCCAGCCCCCTTCTTTTAATACTTTGACATGATACCATTTTGCCACCTGAGACTTGATGAGAAGTGAACTAAAGAAGAGATGGCCTGCCCTAGACCGGGAACAGTGTAGACTTTAACTCTCTTGTCCTAGCCTTGTCACCTATGAGCCTTAGTTTCTGCCTCTGTGAAGTAGGTTTGAGAAGCTCTGGCTTATAGGCATGCTGGAATGTCAGGATTATGAGTAGAGGCCAGGGATTTAGCTCAGTTGTGCTGCTGCCTGTCTCGCAAGTGCAAGGTCCCGGGTTTGATCCCCATAACAACAACAAAAAAAGTAAAATACCTGGCATAGTGCATGACATATATTGTATATTTAATGAATAGCAGTTACTTTTATTATTTTGACCCTAGGCCCTACCATCCTCTACTTCTGAGATGACTGCTGTTAGCTAAGATATGTCAGAAAACCTACCATTCTCATCAATAGAATTATCAATTTGGACAAAGATTCAGGTTTCAAACTAAAGCCATTAACATTTTGTTCTTCTGGATATATATCAACTTGAGTATGAGTCAGTCTTCCCCAGCTGACATAACTTTAAGGTCTTAGAGTTAAGTCAATAAAAGCTTTCCTTCCCTCCTAGCTTCTTTTATTTTTGCCTCGTACCTTCTTATCCTCTCAAAATGATTTTTTAATTGATTCCACTGCTACAAAATCGTAAACTTTGCTTTGATTTGGCTAAATTGAAGTCATATCTGTTGTGGCTTGTATCTAGATGTTCCCCCAAAGCCTCATACAGTCATAGATGGGGCTTTTCAGAGCTGGCTAGATCTAAATCCTTCGGAACTGAGATTAAGAATGTATGATAATTTGCAGGGTGTGGTGGCCCACGCCTGTAATCCCAGCACTCGGGAGGCTGAGGCAGGAGGATTGCTGTGAGTTCGAGACCAGCCTGGGGCTACATAGTGAGTTCCAGGGCAGTCTCAACTACTTAGTGAGACCCCCTCCTCAAAAAAAAAACCAAAAAAATAAAAAATAAATAAGAATGTATGATAATTAAATTGGTTTATCACAGATCTGGGTGTGGAAGATGTAAGACAAACCTGGGTGTGGATGGCACCATCTAAAAAGCTTGCAGCCTGGATGGGATAAAAGGGAAAAGGAGGCTTGCTGCTTGACTTACTGCCCACTATGCCATGGGCTGTTTCTCCTGTGTTGCCCCCCTTCTATACCACCCCACATTGGAGCCACTTAGCCAGTTGACTATGGACTGAAACATCTACAAACTGGGAGCTAAAATAAACCTTTCCTCTTTAAGGTTGTGGGTGTCAGGTATTTTGTCCCAGGAACAAGATAAGTAACTAAAACAATATCCAAAGTTTAAATTCCTTTTAATGCAAATAGCTCTGGCTCTACAAGGCCAGGAAAAATGCTAGCCCGGTGGCTTCTAGAGAGCATCTCAAGGGAGTACCATCACATTTCCAGCAAATCCTTCTAGCAGTTGTGTGTGTATAGAACACTTACCGAATGCACTGAATTCAACTGCACCAGGACAAGGGCATAGGACCTCTTCGCACTTGCCCCAACTGCAGATTTCTTAGCCTCAATCCAAAAGGAACTGCTAAGAGTTTTCCATTCAAGGTTTTTCTTTTAGCTAAGACACACTTAGAGCCCAGCCCCCACCACCACCCACAGCTCAATTTAAAATTAACTCCCCAGAAGGAACTGTGGCTTAATTTACTAAGGTTTACCAACTCTTTTTTTCTACTTTCCTGAACAAGCCAAGCAAATCAAGTGACATGTTTAATTTTACAGAATAAACTAAAAAGGTTAAAGGGATCAAGAAAATAATCATTGTATATTTTTCCTCTGTATTTTTGTAAAACCTGGCTTAAAAACAAATCTGATGTCATACAAACTTAAAATTCTAAAGCTTATAAATCTATTAAAAAACTAGCATTTTAAAGTCTTCAAAAGGAAAAAAAGGGGAAGAATTATCAGTATACCGTAAAGTACAGGAACACAAAGTTAGCATCTATTGTGTTCTTCCTTGCCTGCTACTTAGAATTTTGTCAAAGTGGCCATATTAACAAAAATGGCATGAAGAATTAATGAAATCCAAAACAAAATACCAAAAATATTCTTTTAGGACTAAAAAAGATTATAAATTTTACATAGAATCAGAAAAAGGCCCAGAATAGCAAAAGCAATCCTGGGCAACAAGCAAAGCAGGAGGCATCACAATCCTGGATTTCAGGTACTAGCTCATAACTACAATGATAAAAACAGCATGCTAGTGGCAGGAGAAGAGGTATGTGGATCAATGGAACAGAACTAAGGATGTAGAAACAACCTGACATAGCATCAGCCATCTGATCTTCAACAAAGGGGCCAAAAGAGCTTCTTTAACAAATGGTTCTGGGAAAACAGGTATTCATATGCAGAAGAATGTCTAGAGCCATATTTTTCACAATTTGTGAAAAGCAAATCAAAATTAATCAAAGACATATATGTAAAAGCAGAAATAATATACTAGAAGAAAAAAATGGTAAAATTCATGAGGACACAGGCATAGTCAAGGACTTTCTAACAGAATTCCAGTTGCACAAGAAATAACAGCAACAATCAATAAATGGGACTATATCAAATCAAAAGCTTCTGCACAGTCAAAGACACAACCAACATACTGAAGAGACAACCTACAAAATGGGAAATTGTCAGGTACTCCTCTGAAGACTAATATCTAGGATATATGAAATTTTCAAAAAAATTCAACCTCCAAAATTAAAGATCCAATAAAAAAAGAACAATTTAAATGAGTACATGCTTCTCAGCAGAAGTACAAATGGCCAATAAATATATGAAAAAAAAAAACATTGAGCAAATTTGGCCATCAGAGAAAGGAAAATCAAACCAATGCAGAAGTATCACTTTACTCCATAAAGAATGGCTATAATCATGAATTCAAAAAATAAATGCTGGTGGAGCTGTGGGAAAAAATGGACCCTTCCATGTTATTGCAAGGAATGTAAACTAGTGCAACCACTATGGAAATCAGTATGGAGAATCCTCCGAAAACTACAGAGAGATTCCGTTTGTCCCAGCAGTGCCTCTCCTGGGTATCATAATACAGTCATGTACACACACGTTTATAGCAGCACACAACTCACAATAGCTAAATCCTGGAAGCAGTCTGCATACCCAGCAACAGATGAATGGATAAAGGAAATATATCCAAACACAGTGGATTACTTTTTAGCTATAAATAGTATAAATGTATACAGATAAATTTGAGTCATTTGTAGGAAAATGGATGCACCTTGAGACTATAGTGTTGAATGAAATAAATCAGACACAGAGATTTAAACATTGTACAGTTTATACAGTTTATCTCGAAACAGGTTAATCAATGAAGTTTATCTTGTATAAGAGACCCAACCTACAAACTATTTAGGAGCAAAATATACACAATAAATGATAGGAAACAGGGAGATAGACTTGTGGAGACTGGAAGAGGACCTGGAGGTAAGTGAATGTGCAAGGGAAGAAAAGGGGAAATAGAAAACGTATATGCACCAGTTCCTCGCAATGTGCATTTACTGTGTATCTCAAATATATACTAATAAAAAAGGAAGAATAGACACATTTTAAAAA
>NW_022900951.1:116605348-116608418 GCF_012274545.1 Fukomys damarensis | reverse complement strand
ACCAGAAAAAAAAAAAAAAAAAACACTGAGTGAATAATCAACTTTAATCTTCAGGGCCAGGAGAAGCTGCTGAAAAATGCTGTGCAAAGAATGAGGCACTGGTACTACCCAGGGAACTAGCTGCAGCCTGTTCTCTCTCTTCCTCTTCTTGCAAAGCCTCCCGATAAGAATCTAAGAAGAAACTGGGGTGAGTTCCTTTTATCTTGGCCACAAACTGCAAAACTTTCATCTTGGTGGTTTCAGCTTTGGCTCTTGGACCCCACAGGAACCCATAGCATGGAGGATCACTGCTAGGAACCTGACGATACTCCAGGTAATTTTCTTGGACCAAATTTTGGAGTAACTTCCTAGGCTCCCCATAAATGAAATGCTCCTTCCCTTCAGACACTTCAATCATATCCAGGAAATCCCAGATGTCTTCCTCAGTGGCAAAGTTCTCCTGTATGAGTATCACACCCAGGATAATTATCAGAAAGCCATTTTTAGGCATGTCCTGGTCATCACTCAGCACCGAATCATAGGTGAGGTTCAGTGAATTAACAAGCATATAGGTGTGGCCAGCGGAGTCCATTTTTCTTACATCAATACCAAAAAACATCTCCAAGCATGAAGAAGCTTTCTCAAAGATTGTGGGGAACCAATGCTTGTACTCTTCGGTGACAACCTGGAGCATTTCTTCTTCTGTGACTGGTTCTTTCATTTGATACTTAAGGATCAGAGCATGCACCAAATCAGTCACCTTTCCCCCTACCAGGGTATCGGCCAGGGATTCGCTATCTGCTGACTGCGAGGAACTTGAACTTGCCCCCATTTCTTCCTCTAACTCCTCATCTAACTTACTATGTGAAATAGAGGAAGGGGAGGACCTCTGAGGACTCTGGGCAGTACTCAGCATACCAGTAGCAGGGCTACCCTCCTTCTCTGGACTATCCAAATTCAGAAGAGAGAAGGATGAGGAAGAGGAGAGAGGAGGAGGAGTGGAGGGAAAAATATTGAAAGAAGCAGAAGAACTGGAGGGCTCCTCCTCCCCCTCAGCTGAGGGAACCACGGTATCCACCAAGTCTTGTGCCTCAGCTGGATCCCAGATGGATTGCTCAAAGTCGAGACGAGGCTTAGGAAAGCGAGGCATGATGGTTCCTACTGGAGGCAGCAACAGAAGACTGAACAAGAATGTGGATAACGGGATCCCACTGGCCTAGGGGAGATAAGGACAGTGTGAATGGCCTCAAATGAAAAACTTACCTGTGATGGCTCCAACAAAAGCCCACTTACAGGTCTTCTCTAGGTGATGTCCTAGAGCCTCACGGGTCTGATGTCTTTCTGGTCAGCCTCTAGGTATCTGTAAGAGTACATAAAAAGCTTCTCAGGATGCAGCATAAGCCTCTGTGGCTGACAATAGAATACATGAATTCAGATGCAGTGGCATCCCCTCTACTCTGGAGGATCAAAATCCTCAAACTTGTGCATCTCACCTGGACTCCTGATGTTTTGGGGGCCTCTTCTGTTCTGTGATTTGAGGACATGTGACTGAGACCAAAGTCCTCAACCCCAGCTCCTGCTTGTTATGACTTGTACCTATGTTCCCCCAAAACTTCATGTGGTCATAGGTGGGGAGGTTCAAAGGTGGCTAGATTAGAGTCTGTGAAATGGATTAAAGTATGCTGTAATGGAAGCCCCACCCTGGGTATGGGTGGAACCAACCAATAAAGCTTGAAGTGTGGATGGAATATAAAGGGTCAGAAAAACAGCAAGCTTGTTGCAGTTGCTCACTGCTTTGGCTGCTTTCTGCTTTTCTGCCCAGCCACGCCATGCAATGTTCCTCCTCTGCCATGCCACCCTATATTGGAATCAGTTAACTATAGGCTGAAACTTCTACAAACTCTGAGCCAAATAAACCTTTCTTCCTTCAACTTTGGATGTCAGGTGTTGTGTCTCAGTGATGAGAAAAATAACCAAGACACTGGTACCTCTCAAAGAGGAACTGAGGGGCTTCTCAAACTGAACACTAAAGGCACAACCCTGGACCCCTCAGAACGAAAAGGCTGAGTCAGACTGCATGGTGCCTACAGTCCTAGAGGGGATGGTCACCCCCATGTTCACTTTTCCTCTTGCATGGCTTGGATTCTACCCCTCTGCTGGACTGAGACAAAGTCCCAGAACACGATCTTGCATGCTGGAGACCAAAAGGAGGAAGTGAGGGAGCACGCCCTCCAACCACACCTGTCCAGGGACTCATGAGGTCACAGTCAGGGCTGGCCAAACTCTAGGGATACCACCCCTTCTAGATGAGAAGCATTTTCATTTGTCACACTGATTCTTGTCAGGGCCTGGGACTCCCCATCTCCTGGCTTTGAGAACAAGCCCTCAGTTCTTTTATACCAACAAGACAGAAGTGAGGGTACACCACACCTGGCTCCTATGCTCCAGGGTGTCAGACCTGATAGCAAGAGCAAGGTATGAATGTGCCTTCTCCCTCTGCTGACCTAATGTGGCTACCCCTAAGACTGTCGCCTCCTCAGACAGGTCCTCACTTCCCTAAGAACAGAGAAAAAATGAGGCAAGAAATCTGGCTATCCCTGCCTGGGCCCTCCACAGCTGACATCAAAGGTGGCACCCTGTCCAGCACTGGGTAGCGTCACCTCCACTGGTGGTGTTCCTCTTTCCCCTTTGCAAAGATTGGGCCATGCACTGCTGACATGACACTGCAATCAGACCAAGGTCTCAACTCTCGGGGACCACCACCTCACCCTTGGAAAAATCAAGGGTGCACTACAACTTGTCTACCTCACCTGACTCTTGCTATGGCTGGGAACAGGAGACAGCCACACTCTGCAGGGTCCCTTCTTTCCAGAGTAAGAGGCACTCTTTACCCATGAGAGTCCTTACCTTGATACTTGATGGAGACTGGAACTCCTCCCTCTGATGACTTGCTGTCACACTGTTAGGCCAAGGCTCTCACTTCCCCGAGACTGTTAAAGCAAAAATGAAGAGATACAACATGCAGTCACTTCTACTCAAGGCTATGTCACATCTGTTCTATTGTTATGGGTTATATGGAGATATCGCCCCC
>NW_022900951.1:116541199-116605137 GCF_012274545.1 Fukomys damarensis | reverse complement strand
CTTTGGTTTTTTGGAAACAGGGTCTCACTATGTAGTTGAGACTGACCTGGAACTCACTATGTAGCCCAGGATGGTCTTGAACTCACAGGGATCCTCCTGCCTCAGCCTCCCGAGTGCTGGGATTACAGGTGTGTGCCACCATGCCCGGCTCTCCCTTTACTTTTTCTGCTTCCCTATCTGCCATGATGTGAGAACCTCTCTTCCCCCATGGCCCTCTGCAATGCTTTCTTCTTTGGAGCCAGCTGCCCATGGAATGAATTATGAGCCAAAATAAACCTTTTACCTTTAAACTGCAGGTAATAGGAATTTTGTCCCAGCAACAAGAAAGTAACTAAAACAGGTATTAAACTCTATTCCTGGTAGGGTGGCAATTGCCCTTTCCTGATCCATATTGTCTCTGCTGAACAAGACTTCACTCTATAGAGACCCCCATTCAACTCATGGAAGAAGGGAAAACAGACTACATCTGGCCACTACTGCCCAGATCTTCCCAGTGTTCATAGCACGGAAAAGGTGGCTGCTGTGAGGCCCCTTCTTCCTACATTTGCCAGGAGCACCGTTAGCCGTCCTCATGTCCTTACCTTACCTTGACTCTTGACAGATCCTGGAACTCCTCCCAGTGCTGATGTCACACACTAAGTCCCAGGCTTTCACCTCCCTGGAACACTCCAGACAAAAGTGAAATGGAAATAAATTCAGTCACCCATGTCTAGGCTCTGTTATATTGAGAAATTTACTCAGTACTACCTCAGGACATATACCTTTACTCCCAGCGAGGCCTGTCTCATGCTCTACTTACTGGAAGATACCCCTCCCAAGTCAGTAAGATATCTTACTGCCAAACAAGTCCTCACTATCCTGAAAGACGCCAGGGCCTTGGCTCCTGGGGAAGCATATAACAAAAGTGTGAACTCATTCTATTTGCATACTCTCAGGGCTGAGAACAAGGAACCATCAGATTCCACAGTATCCTTTTTTTTTTTTTTTTGGTACCTGGGATCAAGCTCAGGACCTTACACTTGCGAGGCAGGAGGTGGCACCACTGAGCTAAATCCCTGGCCCCACAGGATGCTTTTTTACCTTCGCTAGAATCGAAACACTCAAAGTAGACAGAAGCTGCATCTACTACCTAAGTCGGAAGGTCCCTTCAAGTTCCACTTTATGCTCCTCTCCATAATGCCTGATAGGGCCCAAGGCTGTTTCCTCTGTTAATCTGAGAATGCAACCCTCAGGAAACTCCTCACCTCCCTCGAACTCCCTAAGAGGAATTCAATAAATTTAACATTTGGCAACGCTACACTGTGGCTTCCCAGGGATGATAGCGGGGTAGGTTTCTATTGCACCCCTCTATGCAGGACAGAAGGACCCTAGATGTTCTTTAGGCTTCATCTTGACACAGCAGGGCTGGTACCCATGCCTCAGCGTGCCTCGGGTCCTTGCCTCAGCTGAACTCAGTCCACACTTAACAGACCAAAATTTTCACCTTCCTGAGACCACACCCAACCCCTTTCAAAAATGAAAAGGGGACACATCCCATCACCAAGGTCCAATCCTTCCACTGACAGCAAGAACAGAGAAGATCTGGATTCCATTTTTCTTATTTTTAATGTTTTTAAAGACTTATATCCCCAGTCTTTACATTAACCATGGTAAGGCCTGGGACCACCTCTTCATCTCTGTACCGGACACTGTCTAGGTAACTCCCTCTGCCGACCTAAGTGTAATGGCCACAGAAAACCCCCCTCAAGACGTAAGTCTAAATATACTGCAGCCAGGAACCATGCCTGAGGTCACCCAGGGCTGACACCTGGGGCTGGACTGGGCCGAAGCCCTCCATACATATGGAAGGAAGCCTTACCGTGCTTCCAGAGCACCTTCATTTAGTTCAATACACTCTCCGGGTCACATCCCTTTACGGACCCTAGTGGAACTCCCTTGGAAAAGCACACTACGACACCAATATCAAAGTCTGGCTCTATCACATCCAGGAACGGTGGCTGGGTCCACCCAGAGTTAACGGTAAGATTAGGGCTAAGTGAAGGCCTTGGGAGGAAAAGCTCTTTGGCTCCTCCCCCAGGGCCTACATATTAACGCCTGCCAGGGCCTGGCCAGGGCCTGGCCAGTGCCTAGGACTCTGCCCTCAGCTGAGCTGAGCCAAGCTCCTTCACAAAACCTCCTTTCCATCAGATTCCAAAGACAGGGGTGGTGGGAGGAAGGAGAGGAGAAAGAAGGGTAAAATGAATTGAGATATGATATGCATCTGTCGCAACTCCCCGTGATAAATATAATAACTATGGGAGCCTGGGATTTAGCTCAGTGGTTCCACCGCCTGCCTCCCAAGCTCAAGGGCCGGAGTTCAATTCCGGGTATCAAAAAAAAAGTCAAATAAAAATAATTAATGCTGTGTTAAATATAATGACTATGTACAACAAACACTAATGAAGAAAAAAAAAACAATAAAAATCAGGAAATACATTCCTCTACCACTGCTGGCATTCCGAGGCTGACAGTGTGTGTAAATGGGGAATTTGTCTGCCTACCCCAACTCCACCATCCTACCATCTCGCGATCCCCTCCACCCTCCGACCTCCGAAACCCCCCCAGAGGCACCGTGGTGAAAATTACCCGTCCCTGCTCCCTTGAGACCTTAAATTTAAAGCCCGGTCTGGCCTAGGACTCCTGCTCTGGCTACTATTTGCATAAGCCATCACCTCAGTCAGATGCCAAAGATGCAGGCTGCTATACGGTAAGAGCTGTAACCCCCTTGCACACACACGACTACAACCCCCTTGTATGCACACGGAGACAGCTATTTACATTTCCCAATTACCAGGGGTGGGAGAGGCGCTGCGTCCTCTGCAATTTGATTAGCCAGTCCTAGGACTGCTCCTTCTGCTGGTCTAAGGCCTCATCCCCCAGTGTACTCAGATAGAAGGGAAAGAAAAGAAGATGGAAAACACCACATCTGGGAATCCTGGCCAACGCTTCCCAGGGCTGATAAAGAGGGCACAGTAGGGCTCGGGCTAGATATATATATAACTGGTGGGAGGTGAATACAATCCACCTGCTTAAATCCTCCGGTTCCATAGTTACCTATGCCTAGGATGCCTCCCTTGCTGACCCAAGTCCACATCCCTCACAGAAAGCCTTACCTTCCTCACTGTAGCCGAGGAACTAGAGAAACAACACAATCTGGGACCTTTCAAGCAGCTTGTGGGTGCGACTACTTAAGCAGACAAAGATGGTGCCCCTATCTGTGGAGGGAGAAAATGAGTACTCTGCAGTGTGGTTGGCCAATCCTAGGACCCCTCCCTCTTTTGACCCAAAGCCACACCCCTCAGAGTCCCCGGATGTAAGTCGACAGTCGCGTCTTGGCTTTTGGTTTGCCGCCTTCCAAAGACAGTTATAGGGGTTAGGGTTACTAGGGAATCCCCCTTTCTCTGTGGGGTAGAAGAACTCAGACCTACCTTATGCCGGCCTTGGTTTCCAGCGCTGCTTGTGTTGCCTCCCTGCCTGAACCTGAGTTCGCTGGTCTCAGAATAGCCCCTTCAATTCCAGAGATTTACAAGGTGGAAATGTTGCAACATCTACTCGGACCTCCATGTACTGGTAATTCCCAGGGCTGACAACTAAGGCAAAGTGGAGCTGAGGGTCTCTGCTTCAAATGGTAGTCGAGCTCTTAATCTTTGACAGGGTATTTACATTTAATTTTGACAAGGCTTGCACCCGTTCCTTTTGCAACCCGATGATCTATCCTTCTGACCAAGGTCCTCTTTCCTTGCGAGTCCCAGAAATGCAACTGTGGGAAGGCACTTCTGAAGGATTGCCCTGCCTGGGACTTCCCCAGGCTGGCTGATGCATGAGCAGTTTTTGGTGAGTCTTCCCATTGTGTTTCAAGTCAAGGCCTGGGTCCCCTCCCCCCTCCTAACCTGAAGCCAAGCTCCTTTGTTGCCCTGGTGCGAAGTCAGGGAAACTCCCATCCAGTCCCCCCCGCAGCTCCCCAGCCTCTGGGGGAAATGAAAGCATGTAAAAGACTGCGCTCTAGGGTCCTTCCATATCTCCTGGGAAATCTATTGAAAACCTGCTTAATCAGTGGTTCTGCGGCCTGCCTCGCACTTCGCATGCTCAAGGACGGAATTCGATCGAATTCGATATTCGAATAATATATATTCGATTCGAATATATTATTATTATTATTATTGGTACTATGATGATGATGATGATGATGTGAGGGGCCAGGGGATTTAGCTCAGTAGTTCTGTCTCCTGCCTCGCAAGCACAAGGACCTGAGTTCAATCCCCGGTACCAAAAAAAGAAAAAATATTAAAAACCTGCTTAAGGTGTTCAGCTTAACAACTGGCAAGGCGTGAAGCATTCTGCCGCCTGACCATACACCAGTGACTCCCAGAAATAACCAAGAAAGCCTGATCCTATTTCCCTGGAATGAGAAGTCTTAGTCCTCCGTTAGGCCCTCACTTTCAAAACTGTCAGTGTCTGGACTCCTTCCTTTGCCGATCTGTTTCTGTCACATTCAGACTAAGGCTTTTGTCTCCCTAAACTGTCCAAGCTGGAAATGAGGGGAACTGCTCAGCCTGGTGTCTCCTAGAACTGACATGAACAGTAAAGTGGGATCCTATGAGATATCATCTACCCTAGGATAGGTGGACCTCTCAGTCGCCACTCTTGAGGATCTTTATCTTGCATTCTAGCTCCTTGATGAATTGTTTCCTAGAAAATGATCCTATTCTGTCACCTCAGAATTTGCTCAATGGAAACCCTTGCAAAGAATGGTTTGGGGTTTCAAGCTAGATGCAGGATGGAGGAATAGAACAGAAAAGGGTCTCTTCAGCCAGACTTAGGCTTTGGAAAGTTTTTGTTCTAAAATATTTATTTTCAAGCCAGGTATGGTGGCACACGCCTGTAATCCCAGCACTTGGAGGCTAAGGCAGGAGGATTTCTGTGAGTTTGAGACCAGCCTGGGCTACATAGTGAGTTCCAGGTCAGTCTCAACTACGTAGTGAGACCCTGTCTCAAAAAATCAAAATAAAAAAATAAAATATTTATTTTCTACACAGACAAGGCCAAGCATGGTGATTTTAGAAAGTCCTGCCTTTGGGGGGCTTATGTACCATGGCATCATTTAGAGGAGTGGTATTTATTTTTATAACCCTCACCCGTGGTGAGAAGAAATACTGTGCATCTCTACCAAATATATGTGTAAATCGTACATATATGTGTGTCAAGAAAGAATGCCTATTCTGAGTATGCATGATTCATTATGATGCATACTATTCCATTTTTAATCTATTCTTTATGTTGTATTAAGGTAATACTTTGAAAATGAAAGACCAGCTCTCACCCACTTAAATGCTTTCAGTGGTTAATATCAAAGGCTCTGGAGTCATGATGTATTAATCAACTTCTTCTTTCTTGTTGTCCTGGTATTACCACAGGGATACTGGCACCTGTGGTCTGAGAGACTGCTTTAGAAATATGCAATGAAACAGGCGCAGAAATTGTAAAACTTTACTCCCTTGCATCGCCAGCTGCAAACCCTTCCCAACTTCACTCAAGCCAAAACTCCTTCACTGCAGATATAACTGCCAGTTGAACACAGTCCTCATTATCCCCTAAGGCTTCTCATGTTTTGTTGGTTCAGGTATTGTGGATTTTTTTCATTCAATAATCTCTGGTTTTCCAGATTTGATATTGAGAGCAGAAGTCAGGCTTTTGTGGGCCCAAGCTTGATTACCGTTTTGGTGGCTACAGGTAAGGTACTAAATGTGTAACTAAGAATTAATATATTAAATATAGTAATTTATTAAATTATAGTAATATATTAAATTATAGTAACTATAATGTGTGATTATTACTTTGTTTATTTGGAACTTAGTTTATCTGAATCTGCCAGTTTTTTAGTAGCCTTCATAAAAATCTTGTCCATTTATGTGAGGATTATTTTAAGGATGTTGTTGGTGCTGTGAATGAGTTATTTTCTATTACATGCTCTAATGAGACACTACTTGTGTGGCAAAGTTCTTGATTTTGCTTATATTATCTTCTCAGACGTTCATTATTCATTTTAATATCCTGTATACTGACACCTTAGACTTTTCTTCACAGATGATCATATAAAATATGATGAAAGGGCCGGGGATTTGGCTCAGTGGTTCCCCCTCCTATGTCGAAAGTGCAAGGACCCAAATTCAATCCCCATACCAAAACAAAAGAAAAAGATGAAAAATGTGATGCACATTTAAATTCTTCTAAAAAATCATTACAGTAAAAGACACAGTACCGTTAATGCCCCCATCCAAATACTTCCTTCACTTTCTACACACTTATCCCAGTTCTTGCTCTGAAATAATTCTAGAAATCCTCTTTTATGATATGAGTCTCTTTAGTTGTCCTGTCTTGGCTTCCTCAAAGTTTTGACTCAGTTCAAAATGTTTAACTTTCATGATCCTTTTGACTTTCGGGAAAAGCCAGAAGTCACATGGTGCCAGATTTGGTGAGTAAGGTGGATGAGGACGCACCACAGTGTTTTTATGAACCTGCCTTTATGTTGGATGGCATTTGGTGGCAGTATACATTCAACATATTCTTTATCATATCTTAGAAAAATTATGATGTCTTTTATTGTATTAAGTTTTTAAAGTGTAAGCATTTACCTTATATTTTTATCACCCCTCACATTGTCACTACTATGTTCTGAATTTCCTCATGTCCATCCCATGTCTATATGCTGAAATCTTAACCAGGGAGCCAATGATATTAGTACATGAGGATTTGGGGAAGTGGCTAGATAGTGACAGTTTAACTTTCATGACTATAATTAGTGGCCTTGTTTAATAACCCATTTATTTCCCACGCCCCACCCCATACGTTGCCAAGCCCAGACTAGGTAAGGGGCACACTTCTTTGTGCTTGCATGTCTCTTCTGTGCTCCCCTTCTCAACATAGTATTAATTTCTTTATTGGAATATCTCCTTCATTTAAGTCTACTTTCTATAAGTGCAAAGTCATGTCATGTTCTCCACTATACAATGTCTGTGTACAGTGTCTCTTTATTGCCTGGAGCACAGTGTACACTGTAAGTATTTGTTGCTGGATCATATGATTTTTCATTGCTTTTGAGATGTTAAAAAAATATGTAATTGCTTTTGCCTTGTACATTTTCTGAAGTTCCGTATTACTCAAAAGGTATGATTACAGAAATGTATGCAACACAAATGGATTAGAACATCTAGTCATATTTTACTCTTACTAAAAATAATTAGCATCAAGCATTATCTAACCTAGGAATCACATTTTTCACAATTTGTGCCTGTCAATTTTTAGAGTCCTAACTTTATAAACCCAATAAGGCTGGGAAGTAAAGGATTTACAGAAGGTATATGTTGATAACCTCAAGGAAAAGTTCTTAAAAGTTTCATTTTTCCCACAAATTACTTAAATAATGGAATTTTTCAAAAATACTGAGTAGAAAATATAACTATTAATCTTAAGAATTAACAAGATATATTTCATCCAGGATTTAATAAAAAATAGACAAGGCCACCTAACCTGGGTGTCCTAAATGACTTTAGTATCATATCACTAGTTGGAAAGAAAATTCCACAGTACACCATTCCCAATATTTAGATCAAATGGATGATAGATACATGGATAGATAGATAGATAGATAGATAGATAGACAGACAGACAGTGTACGAAAGGGACTTTGAAAAGCATTTAGTCTAGTTACTCAAAGCATCTCAGATACAATGGATGTTAGAAATTTCTCCATACCAAATCTAAGATTTGTCCCCAATGCAACCATTTATTCATTCATTCTGTTCTATTTCATTGTGAAATTATGAGTCTATTTAAACAAACCCTTGAAAATCCTTTATATTTGAATATGGCCAAAGTGCCATACTCAAATTTTTCTCATCCAAAATAAATGTACTCATTTCTTTCAAGGATTCTTTATATTTCATAGTTTCTAGATCTCTGCAGTCTATCTTGTTAGCAGCTAGTCACGTGGGTTACTTAGGTTTAAATTGCTTAACATTAAACATTCACTTGCCAGGCATATTAGCCACATTTGATGTACTAAACAGCCACTTTAGGCTAGTAGCTGCTGTACTGGGAAACAATGATAGTAACTATTTCCATCATCAGAATTGCAAAATGAGCAATTGGTTTTCATTATCTTAGTATCTCTCTCCCTCTGGCATCTTCATCCACTTTATATGGCCCTCATAGACCATTATATCACTCATAGTTCAACTAAAGAAGTAAAAACACTAGGATCCAAGTATTCATATGAAAAAAGTGTTGCTTTCTGTGAAATAATTATAAATTTGATCCCTGTTTATAACTGTAGTTATTTGCTTTACAATGTTGTAGCAGTTTGCAAAGCTGAAGATTCTATATTCTGGAAAAATTTAATACTATGATATCTACTAGTATGGTGTCTATATAGGTACAAGGTTTTATTTATTTACTGAAAAAAATATTGTTTGAGTGTTGGGAGCAATTTTACAGAATTTTGAGAAAAATCATTTCACAAATTATGAATAGGCCTAGTTTTCCTGCCTACAGGCCTGCTATGGCATGTGAAGGCATAGCTCCATTTTTGCCTCTGGTCAAAGCTAAAACCTCAATGGTCTGGTGATGCTGTAATGCTCCAGGGAAGGTTTACAGCAGTTGAAGACATCCTGGAGAGGAACAAAATCTTCATCTGCATAGTTCTTCATTGTTCTAGGCTTATCTCCGCAGCTGCCCTCTAAGTCACCTGTTGCATTTGTTACTCCAGATGTACAGAATAGAGGTGTGGCAAGCTGGGGTTTTTCCTCTTTGTTGCCGGGAGCAGCACTGGTCAGGCCCAAAGCCCAGCTACTTCTTTAAGCCTCATTTTTCTATATTTTCTGTCTAGATATTGTTTAACTCACTTGGTACTGTCATGGCTCATAGGCGACTAGGACCCACCCCAGAAGTTCTAGTAGAGTCCCCTTTCCCTGTTCCCTACATTTGAGCACAGGCAACTTCTATCTTGGCATTCAGGACAGAGAGTTAAATGCAGGGAAAGGCTCTGGAGTCAGTTGGGCAAGTTGATTTCCCACCTTGGTTCCCAGCATGTGGGACCCGAACTCCCTAATCTGCTTACACCGTTAATAGCTCTGGTCTTGGCCCAGGTCCTAGTCTTGCTACTCTGTTAGAGACCCATTGTGCTCCACACCACATTAGACACATGTGTACCTTGGGCCATTATGATGACTGCTTAGCATGCACATTGATTGCTGCCCACAAACTTGTAGTCTTGATTCCGTGCCTAACATATGTCAGTGGCTCATGCACATGTTTCAATGCCCCATCAGATTTCACTTATGAAAAACTTGATCAGAGATAAAAATAAGTATTTCAAGTTATCAGTAACAAAATATTAAAACAAGGACAGGAGTGTTCTAAGAATGTGGCTCTGTACATCTGCACCAATGATGTGTACATGAATATAGTCCTGCAATAAAATGCCTTTCACAGTGAACATGAGGTAGACTGTTATAAAAATACTTTAGTGGTAGAAATAAGAACATTAAAGAAAAAAATTGTGGTAGGGAGGGAAGAGTGAACAGAGTGTTTCTTTGGGCCTTTATTATAGATAACATGAACTCAAGTCTACTCTAATACAAAAAGGTAAAAAATAATGGCGCACATAACCTTAGTGATGTGCTTGGCCACAGAATAACTACAAACAATTCCATCTAACCACCCAATTTTCTGTCATGTTTTCATGTCTCTCTCTCTTCCCCTCTCTCTCCCACCCCTCTCCTTCTCTCTTTCCCTCTCCCTCTCTCCCTCTCTGTCTTCTACCTCTATGACAAAGGACACTTTGCTACTTTACTGGGATAACTTGATTTGACTAAGAAAAAGAAGCAATTTCTTCCCAAGAAGATACAGGTGTTCCCAAGAGGGTATGAGATGGAGAGGCAATAAAACAAATAATAAAGTCTATAGACACAGTTTCTAAACAAATGTCACACTCTTTCCAACAGTTTAAAACTCGAGATAGATGCTGCAGAAGCTAGTAACTTATTCTTTCTCAAGGGAAGAAAAAAATTTACACCTTGATTTCCTGTCCTCAGGATATTCTTTTGAAAGAAGGAAAGGATATGTAAAAAATTATTCACAACATCTAGCAACAGAAGTTTTTAACTATCTTCCTCTTTGTGTTTCCCATACCCTTTGTTCATCTACATAATAATAATAATAATAATGATAATGCTCACTACAAATGCCATAAACCTATCCCAATAAAAACAATTAAAACTCCACACTCACAAAACCCATACACACACACACACGCACACACACACACACACACACACACACACACACAAACACATGTAGAGAGAGATGAATTTCAAAACAAAAAAAGTTTGATCTTCCTTATGCTTTTTGTAAAAGATGACATCATTAGATTTTTCTTTGTGGACCCAGGTAAGAGAGCATCTGAAAGACATTGTCATTTGAGAGCCACATCAAATACCAGAGGTTAGATGTAACAGAATTAAGTGCTGTGATGTTTTGACTCATTGGATGAGTAAGCCGCATGGAGGCACATTAAGAAGGGGAATGACAACTAGGTGTGGTGGCCCACTCTAGTAATCCCAGCCTTCAGAAGGCTGAGGCTGGAGGATTGCTGTGAGTTCAAGGCCAGCCTGAACTATACAGCGAGAACCCTGTGTCAAAAATAAAAGTGGGGGGATGACAGGGCTGGAGGGTTAACAAAAAGAGGAGATTTACCCAGTCTTACCCTTTCCCCATTGCTCTTCACTCTCAAGGGGAAACTATTCTTAAATAGATCTGATCACCTCTAAACTCAACTAACTTGACTCAGAAATGAAGCTTCTTTGGTGAGATAATCAAGTCTTTACCTCATTTTCTCCATTCACCTCTTTCTCACCTTAGGAAGCCGTAATTCCAAGCGGAACTGGCTTTTCACCAGACCCCGAGTGTAATGATTCTTTAGGTCTCAATTCAGATGCCACTGATGCCTTCCCCATTCTCCAAACTGCACTCCCTGGTGTTCTGGCATCAGTTTGCCCTTCTGTTGCCTATCACAGCGTGCCTGGGCTTGGCATGGTTTGTGTACATGTGACTCTTCCTGTTTAGACTCTACATTCCAGAACGTAGGACACAGCTTGACAAAGTAAGTGTTCCAGAGTAAAACCAACTGAGATGGGAACATCAAAGATTGTTTTCAGTATCAGAATACCTAGAGGATTGCATGGTGGTAGCTAAGAAGGACTGCCTAGGACAAACCAACAGAGGACAGGGCAACTGGCAAAAAGTTACATCTTAACTTCCTTCTGGCACTGATAGATATTTTTTTCTTCTTCTTCTTTTTAAACTGTACGTGTTTGTAGTATGTGATACTTATATTCCTTGTGGGGAATTAGTACGTGTACCTAATAAACCTTAATTTTTTTCATCTCCTTACCCTTCCTTCTCCTCCATCCGTCACTTCATCCCAGGTATTTTATTGGACACATAGAGTCTTTAGAGTTGAACCCTTTGATTGCTACAGCTTTGAAACACTTCATTCCTAATCTTCTGTCTATACTAAAATGTGACATTTTGCATTTCCCTTGCAGCACCTTGTAAAAACACTACTCTTTTCTCTCCAAGTTCAACTTCTCTAGCTCTCTTATATAATTATATTCAATATATTCACTTGTGCATACTTCTTTTCTCCTCTTATTTATTTCTGATATTTTATGGGAAATTGTTTAAGTGATGAAGTACTTATATTCAAGTATAACTTCAGGCAAAAGAGGAAGGGGTCAATTTACACATAGTATATAAACCCAACATTATGAATATCTCCCAAATATTGATGTTTACAACCAGAAGGCCATTTTTGCCATACTCAAAATAAAACATAAAATTCTACCAAATCCGTAACATATCATACAGACAACAGAATGGAACTCCAGGCAGCGATTTCCTCATGATAAAGGGTCAAAATAACAAACCAAAACCCGGCTGGGATATCAAAGTAGTTACACTAGGCAGGATATTCATTTTAAATATAGTTTAAATGTTATACCTGTCACAATAATAGAAGGACTTAAGATAAATATTAAAGAATTCTCCAGCTGTCTAAAGTGCTTTTACACTCCTGTGTTGTATCCAGTGTTTTAGGTCACATTTTTGAACTATAAATGTTTATGATAGAAAATAGGAAAAATGAAAAATATGTAAAGAAAATGAAAATTCAAATGTAATATATGACTGGTAGAAGGTATAGGAGAAAGCAAAGCCAAAGTGCCTTTTTCCCTACTTTCACAAACTCACTCAGTACAACACTTTTCCTGTAGTCACAGAAATGTGTGGGGTTTTCTCCCTGACAGCAATACCGCAGAGGAACTGGGCTGAGAGCCCTCTAATTCAATTCATTTCGGACACTGTGTACCTAGGGATAACATCAGATCCCAGAGGTTGGTTGAGGGTTCAGTCCCACAAGACTGCTCCCCACTTCAGATGTCAATCACAAGCCCCAGGTTGTGTCTCTGTTTCTGACCAACCAGCTATAAATTGTGGTCCTCACAGGCCTCTCCTTGGATTTCACTAATCTGCTCACAGACCTTAAGGTAAACACTTACCTTTACCTATTTATTATAAAGGATACTGCAAAGGGCTCAGATGAAGAGATGGGAAGGGCTCTAAAACTTCACCCCTTCTCTGGGTGTGCCACTCTCTGGGAATCTTCATGTGTTCAGCTGTCTAGAAGCTGATCCAAATCCTGTCCTCTTGGAGTCTAATGGACCCTTTATTATGTAAGAAAGATAGATTGCATCATTGGCCACTGGTAATCAGTCCAAACCTCAGCCTCTCTGGCTTCCTCGGAGGCTAGGAAGTTGACACTGAAAGCCTCAACCTTCTAAGCATTCTTTGATCTTTCTGGTTCTCATCATGATTCTAAAGCTATCTAGGGACCCCCAGCCACTAGCTATCTCATTAGCATAAACACACTGTTATCAAAATAAATAAATAATTTTTTTAAAAAAAGCCGAGGGGCCAGGGATTTAGCTCAGCCGTTCCGCCACCTGCCTTGCAAGCACAAGGACCTGAGTTCGATCCTCGGTACGACCCCCCCGCAAAAAAAAAAAAAAAGCCAGTCACATGGTGGCGCATGCCTATAATCCCAGAACTCAGGAGGCTGAGGCAGGAGGATCACTGTGAGTTCAAGACCAGCCTGGGTTACATAATGAGTTCCAGGTCAGTCTCAACTACATAGTGAGACCCTGTCTCAAAAAAAAAACAAACGAAAAAAAGGCACTATTAACACTGCAGAGATTCTGAAGATTTTTGGAACTTTTAGCCAGGAAGGGAAGACAAAATAGTATTTTACAGTACTATAATAATCTGGGTATGAGATTCTTTTAAATATCAGTATATTTCTTGTTAAACCTTTTTTCTTTTTTTTTCTTTTATTGAGTTTATTGGTACATTTTAGGTATGCAGTACAGTTACGTTCATTGTTGGGGTCTTGTACCTTTACATGACAGGTGGTCTTGGTTCTCATTTTTACCCTGGTCCCTGTCCTCCCTTCACCCCCTCCTCCCCTCCTCATTTACAAACACTTTATTTCCATTTTTTCATTTTCTCATATTTTTTCCCTTATTACCTTTCCCATACCCTTCCCACTTTCCCTACACCTTTAGCCCCTTTCTTCCCATTTCACAATGTCAGTTATCTCATTAGGATCTTATGTAAAAATGTTCTGTATTTACACATGTGTGACTTATTTATTTCACTTAGGAGTATATCCTCAATAGGTATCCATTTTCCTATGAATGAATCTAATTTCTTATTCTTTATGGCTGAGCAGTATTCCCTTTTATAGAAAAACCACATCTTCTGTATCCAGTCTCCAACTGATGGGCAAATGGGCTGTTTCCAAGCTTTAGCTATTACAAACTATGCTGCTATATACATGGGTGTGCATATATCTTTTAATTCTTTTGGAAAGTTACCCAGAAGAGGGATGGCTGAGTTAAATGGAACCTCTAGTCCCAGCTCTCTGAGGTATCTCCATATTGATTTCCACAGTGGCTGCACCAGTCTGCACTCCCACCAACAATGGAGAAGTGTTCCTTTCTCCCCACAACCCCGTCAACATGTGTTATTGTTTGATTTCTTGATAGCAGCCATTCTTGTGCAACCCCGTTTTCTATGTAAGCATAGAACAAGACTTCTTTTTGTATGCTGTCAGTTAAAACAAGTCAAAAACTATGCTAAATATTTTAGTACATTATTTTTAGGGCAGTTTTAGGTTAATAGCGAAATTGACTGAAAGGTACAGAGATTTCCCATATACCCTCTTCCCCTACACATGCATAACTTCCCCTATCCTCCACATCCCATACCAGAGTTGTTACAACGCATCATCACTCAAATCAATAGTTTACATAGGGTTCTTCCTTTTGTATATTCCATGGGTTTGAACAAATATGTAAAGTCATATATCTGCTATCAGATCGTCATACAGAGTATGTTCCATTGAAATCCTCTGCCTTCTACCAATTCATCTTCCTTTTCCTCTTTAGCTGACAACTATCTACCTTTTTACTGCCTCCATAGTTTTGTCTTCCCAGGTGTCATTGGTTTTAATCATAAAATAATT
Source organism: Fukomys damarensis (assembly GCF_012274545.1). NCBI lineage: Eukaryota > Metazoa > Chordata > Mammalia > Rodentia > Bathyergidae > Fukomys > Fukomys damarensis. Next base: position 116,590,460 of record NW_022900951.1, on the reverse strand, counting down.
AATCATAAAAAATTGGCTTCTTTTACTTAGTACATTACCTCCATGCATTTACATGGCTTGGTAGCTTGTTTGTTTGTTTATTTCTTGGTTTTTTAACTCTGAATAATATTCCATTGACAGGATGTACCAGTTTTTTTCCCCTTTAACCTACTGAAGGACATTTTGGTGGCTTCTAACTTTGACCATTATGAATAAAGCTCCTATTAAAATCCATGTTCAGATTTGTGTGTGGATGTAATAAACCAAAATAAATCTCTTTTTTATCAAGTTACCCAATCTGTAGATTTCAGTTCTTAGCACTAGAAAACAGTTCCACTTTGCATCACCACCAGCCATGAATGAGGGCTCCACATCTTCACACATTTCTTGATTTTAGCATTCCGGATTTTGGTCATTGTAACAGGTGTGAAGCTGTGGCTTATTAACCTTTAATTCGCATTTCCCCCATGGCACAGGATGTGGAGTGCTTTTATATGCTTATTTCTTATCTGTATGGCTACTTTGGTGGGATATCTGTTAAGGTTTTGGCCCATTTTTAAATCAAGTACTTTGTTTTTTTATTTTATAGTTTTAAGATGCCTGTGTATATTTTGGAAAAAGGTGTACATCAGATATTTGTTTTAAAAATATTTTCTTTCAGTCTACAACTTATTGTTTTATTCTCTTGATTTTGTACCTTGCAAAGCAAATATTGTTAAATTTTAAGACAGTTTGGCTTATCAGTTATTTCTTTCATGGATCATGCCTTTGGTGTCATATCTAAAAATTAATCACAAAATCCAAGGTCTGTGTTATCTTCTAAAGGACTTAATTTTGGGGTTTTAAGTTCAGGTCTGATCCATTTCACATTATGTTTTGTGAGGGCTATAAGGGCTGTATCAAAATTCTCATTTTTATATGTGGATATACCCTTGTTCCGGCATCATTTGGTGAAAAGTCTGTCTTTTCTCCACTGTATTGCATGTGCTTGTCAAAGATCAGTTGACTGTATTTATGTGGGCCTATTTCTGGGCTTTCTGTTCTGTGGCACTGAACAATTTTCTATTCTTTCACCAATAACACATTGTCTTAATTATGTGGTTTTTAGAGTGAGTCATAACATTCTGACTTTGTTGTCTTTCGGTATTGTGTTGTTTATTCTGGATCTTCTGTCTTTCCATATAAACTATGGAATAAGTTTGTCAAACTTCACTAAGTTAATTTCTAGGATTTTCTTTAATGTGGCATTGAATTACAGGTCAAGTTAGGAAGAACTAATATTTAGACAATATTGAACCTTTCTATCGTATGGACATCTAACCATGTAGGCCTTATTTGATTTCTTTCATCAGATTTTACAGCTTCCCTTTATTTTTAATGTAAAATATCAAAATTATACATCAAATTGCCACAATTTTAATACGAATCCAAGATCTTTTCTTCAAGATGTGTCCAGTGATTGGTTCTGTTCATTTTTCTTATGAAATGCATACTCATATAAAATACACTATTTTTTCAGGTCATATTTTATCTGAATTGCAACAATTTTTTGTAAACCTTACCAGTCAATTTGAGAGGAGCCTTGTAATTTTTATAACTGAGTTTTCCAAGTCTTCATTTTCTTGCTCACAAATAATGCAGATTTTATACAGGTTTGTCATTATTATATCTTTTCAAGGCCATTAACTGAGCTTTTCAACAAAAGAAAAATCTATTTTTACAGTTATATCTCATTGTTTCCATGCCATTTCATTAGGCATAATTTTAATATCAAGCTTGACTAGCATTTTATTTTATTTTATTTTATTTATTTTTTGGTACCAAGGATTCTACTTGGGACCTTGCACTTGCGAGGCAGGAGGCTGAACCACTGAGCTAAATCCCCAGCCCTTGAAGAGCATTTTAAAAGGTGTACAAATACAAATGATTCATGGCAAGCACATGATCAAACTTGGTGGGAAAAGACTTACCCAAGTGCACAGAAAGATATCTACCTGTTATGCTTTGAATATGGGAAGTGTCTTCCATCAATCCATGTGTCAAGAGCTTGATCCTCATGGTGGTGCTTCTGGAAAGTGCTGATGACTTTCAGGACATAGGACCTGGCAATAGCAATTTAGATCTTTGGAGAATTGTTCTTATTTGTTTGTTAGTTTGTTTGTTTGTTTGTTTTTGTTTTTTTTGGGTTTTTTTTGGTGCCGGGGATTGAACTTGGGTCCTTGCGCATGTAAGTCAGGCCACCGAACCTCTGAGCGAAATCCCCGGCCCTGGAGAATTGTCCTTAAAGGGTAGCGTGGAATATTGATCTCTTCCTCTTCTTTGCCTCCTGGTTCAAGATTTAAGTGGTTTTGGTCTGCATGAGCTACCTTATGATGTACTGCCCTCACCAGGTACCACTATATTTTGGCCTGGAACTTCCAAAACTATGAACAAAAATTATAAGTTAATTGCCTTGGGTGTTTGAGTAGAATGATGGAAAGCTGACTAATATATTACAATTCCTGAGCTTTATGTATTTTTCAAGTATCATATGTTTCATAGTAGAAACAAAAACCACTCAGAGGTCACCTAGCAGAATTATTGCACATTTTAATTATAAAACTATGATCAGGTTATATATTACATTTCTAACTAAATTCAAAATTTCCTTTAGTTAATATTGCCACAAAATTGAACACTTTAAATGCAAAAAATAATATACTTAGTGTTGAAAACTGGTAAATCTAGAAAATTCCAAAGATAAAAAGAACAAAAGCAAATTTTAATTACCATGTAATTTTCAGGGAAATAATTTTTAAAAGGCAATTTAGTTTTTAGGAGGATGAATTGTGATTATCATAGTGTGTTTTGACATCTTTGGCATTTTTTATGAAATAGAACACAGAAATTATTATACTGAATACCTCTGTGCCCACAAGCCGGTGTACAAATTTCAACATTAGAGACATAACTGAAATATCCTGTTTATATTTACCTACATAGCTCCCAACAAAAAACATGGTGACACACTCACTATAGGATCATCCCAAGAGAGTCTTTATAAAAAGGGACTATTTACAAAGGTAAGTGGATAAAAGAACCACAGTGGGTAGGGCAGAAATTTGGCGCTGGTAAGCAACTAAGCTGTTACCTGTAGAGTCAAAGTGATAGAAGAGAGAGACACCTGAAATTGAAAGAGGAATCATACAGAATTAGCGACCTTGAGAGCACCTGTGGCCAATGGACATAATTCATTTTGCATGAGTTCACAGAGAAGAAGGCAGGAGAATACTCTTCTTCCTTGCTTTGCTCTTATTTCTCTATTGTCTGAACCCAACCTGAAGCTAATGGAGGTTATCCATTCAGGGTGCAAACAGCTTGGCCTTCCCAAACAGAGAGTGGAGTAGGGAAGATGAAAGAGTTAGCTGAAGTGACATGCAGCACTTGTCCAACCTCCTCATCCCTTTCCACTCCTCTCCCTCCTTCCCCCAACAAAGATATCACTAATTTCAATTCTGTGTTTAATATTTCCATTTATATCCGTATACTTTTACTTGATATATGTGCTAGATAGATAGATTGATGATAGGCAGATAGATAGATAGATAGATAGATAGATAGATAGATAGAAAGAAAGAAAGAAAGAAAGAAAGAAAGAAAGAAAGAAAGATAGACAGATGATAGATATACAAGATAGAGTATTTATTCTGGTAGTTATAAGGAGCTCTTCACCAAATATTTGAAGTGATTTTCCCTTCAAATCGCATGATAAAATTAAACATCTTAGTCCTCTTAAAAGGTCAGTGTGACTTTATGACTTGTTTTGAACAATGAAATCTGAGTGAAAATGAAACGTCCCACTTCTGTGCAGAAGCTTTAAACTCTGACATGCAAGTTATTTTACCTGCTTCTCACTGGTGAACTGATCAGTGAGACATGAGATAAGATGAAGCCCGTATCACCTTGGGATTCTGAATGACCCACGAACACAGCTTCAACATTATCTGTACCGGACATATTAAGCCACTGAGATTTGGGAGACTTTGTTAAGGCAGCATAATATAGCTCATCTGAACAGATACATTTTACATGGTATAAAACTTCATGCAAAAGTTATTCAACCATATGTATCATTAAGCAGCTTTTTAACATAAATAATATACTTTATTTAAATGGTGTGTAGTTTTCCAAACAAAACAATGGATGAAAACAACAGCATTGTTTCACAGTTTTGCTAATCTTTCTTTTTATTAGTGTGTGTTTTCAGTACAAAATGACTATGTTTATTGTGGGGAATTGGTACAGGTACATAATATGTTTTAATTCTTTCGTTCCCCACACCTTCCAACTCATTGTACTCTTCCCATTTGCAAATGATTTATTTTCATCATTTTCTCCTCAATGTTTTTTTAATCATTTTTTTCTCATAACTCTCTCTGCTTGCTCCATCTCTTGTTATTCCATCTTTTGAAAAAGATCATCTTCCTACTTTCTATTTATCTATCTTCTATTTTGCTCCTCCCCCATCTCTTGAGTTTTTCATATAAGAAAAACTATGTAATATTTAAGCTTGTGTGTCTGACTTATTTCACTTAACATTACGGTCTCAATTTGCATCCATCTACCTAAGAATACCTCGAGTTTATCTTCCTTTATGACAGAGTAGCGTGATCTGTTCATTTGTTGATATGCAGGTAGGCTGTTTTTTAAGATTTAGCTATTATAAATTGTGCTGCTATAGAAAGGGGTATACATGTATCACAGTAGTATGATAACTTCAACTCTTTGGGAAATATATCTAGAAGGGGAATAGCAGAGTAAAATGGAATTTCTATGTTTAGATTTTGAGGAATATCTGCACTGATTTCCACAGTGGTTGTACTAGTTTACATCCCCACCTGCAATGTGGAAGAATTTGTTTTCCCTGCATCCGCAGTAGCATTTGTAATTGTTTGATTTTTTAATGTTAGCCACTCTTTCTGGAGTAAAATGATATCTCGGTGTTGGTTTAATTTTCATTTCTGTGATGGCTAGGAAGGTTGAACATTTTTTCATGTATTTTTTGGCCATTTGTACTTCTGGGAACTTCCTGTTGATTTCAGTTACTCATTTTTGATTGGCTCTTTTACTCTGGGGAAAGAGTCTGATCTTTTGTTAGTTCTTTATATATTCTAGATGTTAGTCCTCTGTGTGAGGAATAGCTGGCAGAATTGTTTTCCCATTCTGCAGGTTGTCTCTTCCCTCTCTTGAGTGTTTATTTTGCTCTGCAGGAGCATTTAAATTTGATATGCTGCCATTTGTCAATTCTTGGTATTATTTCTTGTATCACTGGGTTTCTGAAAGTCTTTGTCTATGCCTATGCCTTTATGAGTTTTACCTATTTTATGTTCTAGCAGATTGTTTCTGTTTTAACATTTAGATTTTGATCCACTTTTATTGAAGTTTTCTATGTAGTGAGTTACTTAGGTCTAGAGTCAGTCTTCTGCATATAGATATCCAATTTCTCAGCCCCATTTATTAAAGAAACTATCCAGGCCAGGCATGGTGGCACATGCCTATAATCCCAGAACTTGGGAGGCTGAGGCAGGAGGATCTCTGTGGCTCTGAGTTCGAGACTCACCTGAGCTACATAGTGAGTTCCAGGTCAGTCTCAACTACATAGTGAGACCCTGTCTCAAAAAAACAAACAATCTCTTTTTTTTTTTTTTTTTTTTACAGGGAATCGAACTCGGGACCTTGTGCTTGTGAGGCAGGGGGTGGAACTACTGAGCTAAATCCCAGCCCAAGAAATTGTCTTTCTTCCAGTGTGTTTTTGTTCCCTTTGCAATATAATAAAGAGTTGAATGTACCTGGATTTACTTCTGCTTCTGTTCTGTTCTGTTCCATTGATCCACATGCCTGTTTGTATGCCAGTATCATGATGTTTTCATCACAGTACATTTGTAGTATAGTATCAAATTGGGGATTGTGATCCCTCCTCCTTTGCTTTTGCTACCCAGGATTGCTTTTTCTTTCCTGAGCCTCTGTTGGTTCCATATGAATTTTAGGATAATTTTCTCTAGATCTGTGAGAAATACTATTGGTATTGTGCTTAGGATTGCATTAAAACTATATATCAGTTTGGGGAGTATAACCATTTTTTATTCATTGATTTTATTGGTACATTTTAGTATACAATATGATGACATGCATCACTCTGTGACATCACCTTCAGATCCAGCGCCCTCCGAAGGTTACATCCCAAACCTGGCCTCCCACCACAGAATACAGGCCCCATGACCTTCCTGGACTGAATCTGAGTTTCTCATGGAATCTCAGGGGATCTATGTGTAGGCTTTGACCTTTCTGAGGCTGTGTCTTGTGTCTGTCTCTCACCTGGTCTCTGTGGCACAGTAACACTTCAGTCCTGGATTGCAACTCTTCTCCAGGGTATTGATTGATCTTATCTTCAATCAGGTTGCTCATTTGGCTGTCACCTCTTCCAGCCTGTGCTGAGAAAAACCAAAGTGCAGATCCATCTAGGAGTTGGCAGTTTGACCCCAGTGGCGGTGGGGTGGGTGGACAGGCTCCTGTTCCTTCCCACACAGCACGATGCCATTCAGCAGTTTTTTGCTAGACAGTTTGGAGAGTCACCAAGGCTGATGGATGGAGTGATAATTCATTTCATATATGAATAGATCTATTTTATATATCTGTTTTCCATTGATGTAACACTTATGATACGTACAACTTTATGCTATCACTTGTAATGAAAATTGAACATTATAACACATATCTTCTGTGCAGATGTGCAAGAATTTCTCTAGGGAATATACTCACAGGAGGAACAATGTGCTTTTAAGCTTTTCAAAGAAAATAACAGATCGGGAGGAGACTTTGATCATTGTGAATTATGGATTCCATCAGAAAGGTTTTCAGAAATTTTTGTCCCTCAGGAGTGTTAATCCTTTTTTTCCTAGAACACTAAAATATGATATTCAGAAAAAATGTACTTTCAAATTGGTCTGACCTTGAGAAGACCAAAGACATCCTTACAATTAACAAAATTTGCCTTGGAGAACAATCGCTATAGAAAATAACACAAATTACTTTTTAAAAAAACTCTCAGAAGGCAAAGTGAGATGCATTTAAAAAGCATAATTCAGAGAGCTTTTTCGAAGAATTTCCTTTTTTGTAGATGTAATGAAAAATGTGTCTGCATAAATCAGTCACTAACTGTTTCAAAAGTATTATCAATAAAAATCTAGGCTGGATACTCAGCTCGGTAGTTCTGTTGCCTGCCTCAGAAGCACAAGGTCCTGAGTTCCATCACCGATACCCCCCCAAAATTTTTTAAAAATAAATAAATAAAGATCATTTATAAGAAAATAGTGAGCTGCCAGTCATAGGTCAAGAAACATGTGACATGGAAATGGCTCCTTTGCATGTACAGTTTAGATTATTAATTTCAAGCAATCAGTATATAAATTAGCAATCTGAAAAAGCAGAATTGATTTCCCACCCTCAAAGGTGCTGAGAAGCAGAAGGCCATCATGACAATATATGAATGAGAAAGCAAAATGCTTCTAGAATATGCCACACACATTTTTTTGGAACTCAGTAATAGGAACATCCTATGGAAAAATCTGTTACTTGTATAGATGATAAGTTTTCCAGATTAAAATATTAAGGTCACACATAAAGGTAAAGTATGGATTCTTTTGGGCCCTACAATATTGTCATATGAAAGATTGGAAAGTTTTTCACAAATAAGAGATCAAGATTACAGAAAGCTAAGTTTTCTAACATCCTCTTTGATCTCCTTTTTCAGAATACTGTAATTTTCAATGTAAGGATCTTTCACTTCCTTTGTGAGACTGATTCCTAAGTATTTCATTTTTTTCGATGCTATTGTGAAAGGTATTGTTTCACTAATTTCTCTTTGAGGGAGTTTATTTGTGTACAGGGAGGCTAGTTTGATTTTGACCTTTATAGTCTAATTTTTCTGAAAAATTAAATATTAGCTGTGCATTACATAGCACATTGAAATTATACTGATATTTTGTTAATAGTGGGAGAAAAAGAAAAAAAAATCTTTTCCTGTAAATTAGCATTTCTGAAGCACAGACTCTTGATTCTCAGTATTGTTCTTGCTTATCTTTACAGCTTCAGATCCATCCCCTCTGGCTGAGCATCCTTTCAGAAGCCAGAGTGATAAAGGGTAGGAATAACAAAGAGGGTTTATGAGCAAGGTAGAAGCCTGCCAGAAGCAATGAGAGGAGCTCTTGTCACAAAATAAGAATGTCCGTTGCAGGCAAAACCCTGTCGAGTCTCCTCATATTAAAAATGGAGAAACGTTGATCCTACAGCAAGAAATTGTTTATCTTGTACCAGACCCATGTAATAGATGAAAGATTAAGAACTTTGGCTCCAGAATGTGATAGATAGGGTTCAGAACCCAACTTGTCACTCTCTGAGCCCTTTTTTGCTCAATAGTAAATGGAACAATCCTATTGCATTGGACTGAGGCTGAGTGAGATCAATATAGGTAACTGATTCAGTATACAGTGTTAGACATATAACATGTACTCAATAAATGGAAATTATATTATTATTATTATTATGTTTGTGATATGTCTTCACTGCTTCTTTACATCAACTTCTCAGGAGTTTTCTTAAGTAGCTCTTTTCTGAGATGAGCTCACATTTTTTGAAGTTTTCTGGTAACTCTGGACAATGAAGTATCACTCATTAACCTTAAGCACCTTTTGTAAGACCTGCCATTTTCCAGCTGACATACTGACACTTGCTCTAATTTTAGTTGGGATGCATTCGTTGCAGTTCTTCACTTTCAAAACATGTCATTTGTAGCCACTTGAGTACATTCTGACACTGTGATTTTTGAAGCCAAATAAATAATTGCTCAATTTCTCCCTGAGCTTTGATGAAATGTCAAAATCATTATAGAAATTGATGAGAAATACGCTAGGGTCTTGTCAGTAGCCTGCTACATCACCATTATTACCCTTATTCCTAGGCAAACCCTGGGTGATTTAAAGTGCATGTTCTGGCCTAAATTCAGATTTTAATCTTAATAGGGTGTAATCTTTTTCACTGACTATTTACTTTAGCTTGGAATTAATTTGGATGACCCAGTCAGTACCAATTAGGACCAGGGGAATGTGGATGGGGAAAGTACCCTGATAATTTGAAAATACATTTTTGTCCAATAACTTCAGTCGTTTCTCTAAACCATATTTTACATGTGATTTAAATTATCCCATTTTATGATTAAAATAAGTTTCCTGATCTCACCCTTGCTTAGCTGGATTCTGATCTAAATTCTAGCTCAGAGGCTGGAGATGGAGCACAGTAGTAGAGCAGGTGTTTAGCACAGGCAAGAGCCTGGATTCAATTCCTTGTGAGGAAAAAAATGATTCTCGCTCACAATGACGTGCAAAAGTGAGTAGCAGAGAAAACGAAAGGAATGGCACCAAAGACACTGGACAATATGCAATCACAAAAAGTGTTGAATGTATTGAAATGAAGAAGGCCGACCATTCTAGGCATGCACCACACTCTAACTACCCTTAATGTTATAATGAAAGGAAAACAAAGCTGTCAAAGAAACAGGTGCAGCCAACTGTACAGAGTGGATAATGTCACTTCCACAGGACTTACATGGTTTACAAAGTCAAATTCCTTCTAAAACTGGAACTGCATGCACTGTCTAGAATACTGGCTCTTTGATAGTACCTAGATTACAAAAAAGAAAAAATTTCTAATCACAGTGAATAGAGCTTTACAGGAAATCTGCAGATCTGTGTGATAATTCCAACAATTCTACTATGTAGCCTTTGGAAAGTCACTGTGCCTTTCAGAAAATCTCAGACTTCTGCCACATAAAAATGGAAACACACCATGGACATAAGACATGTGAAAGTGCTTCAGCAACTATAAAACTATAAAGGCTCTAGATATTTATTATATAATCATCACTGGAGGGAGATAAAGAAGTACTAAAGTTGATCTCACTATCTAAGGTGGGGAGACAAGACTGCTAATGTCAGTAGCATAGCTACACATCTGCACTAGGAAGCATGTAGGTGGCCAGTACTGTGCGTGTTCAAAACATATTTATCGACATCATCTCACTTGACTCTCATAGCAGCCCTGGGAAGGAAATAGAATGGAATTCCGACTACTCTGTTTATTTGATAGCACAGTAAGAAGAACAAATTACTTGACCTCCGTTTTTTCTTTGCAGTTCCTTGGATTGAATTCAGGGCTTTCCCACTGAGCTACATTCCAAGCCCTTTTAAAGATTTTATTTTATTTTATTTTGAGACATAGTTTTTGCTGAGTCGCTAAGTTGCCCAAGCTGGGCTCAAACTTGCAACCCTCTTCCCTCTGCCACCCAGAGTGCTGGGATTATAGGCATGTGCCGCCATGCCTGGCTTCTTCCTCTTATTAAAGTACACTTTCCATCTCATATAGCTTAGGTTAAGAAGCATTAGGCTCTGTAACTTCTACAGGAATTCAGAGACAAGATGAATAATTTATAAATAAAAATAGAACACTCTATGAAAAAGACACTCCTAAAATTTAGATAGGATTGAAGTAGGTTGAGAAGCTATGAGGGAGCATTACCATTATAATGATCTGGTCCTGAAGGGACTTTAAGCCACCCACAGGAGATTCAACAGAAGTTTACATTGTTCCATTTGCATCCCCATTTCCATGCTGAGAGTCAGTGCATTGTGATCTCCCATTACTAAAAGGGGTATTCTTCCTTTCGGTTCTATTAAGACAGAAAAACAGTTAACTTCCTAAACACAGTCCAACTCCCTTCTTTGTCTCTCACACATATATCCTTCTTCACAAAATATGTTTGGCTCCCTTCTCTTGTAAACTTGAACATTTCACCACAGTAAATGCAGATTTATTTCACTGACGAAAATAGTAATGAAAATTAGTAACAGAACTTTCTGAGAAATCATGTATGAAGTATTAAATTAATGAAGCCAAATGATCTAATTTTTTCAAATAACTTAGAACTCTAAAAATTCTGGAACCTCTCTTTACAGATTAATGATAAAAATAAATGGAAGAGGAAAGAATATTAACAGTACTGTAAGAATTCAGAGGCTTCTTCAGTTCCCCAACTACATTTTTATACGCCTCCATAATTACATTTCAAATAGAGTGCAAAAGTCTATTGCTTTTATTTGTTTCTAGGGGCTGTTCTGGAGAAATTTAACAAAATGCACATGTACATCTTTAAAATTCCCACAATGTGTCATTGCTAGAACTCAACAGTCCAAACCCAATTCATCCCACCACAAAGCCACTCACCTACATCTGGCATGGCTTAAGGTGAAGATTAGTGCATAGGTCCCTGATTTCAAACAGACTTCTGCAAAATTCTAGAGCTGCCTCAAGGTTGCAAATAATGTGAGTTGAATTTAATTTTAGAAAAGCATTCTACACTATATATGGTCACTCAAATGTGCCATATTTGGACACCCTGGAAGCCAGAGAGGTACTTTATTATGGAGTACAAGATGATAGATTTGGGGCAAGACTTCAGAATAAAGCTTCTCCTATCAGATCATCATGCATATGAGCTTCTTGGACAGGTGTCATAGATTAGGGAAGCTCCAGGTTTTGAGTCTCCTTTTTATTTCAGATCTTTGTAGGTGCACTCACACATAACTGTACAAATCAGAAGGTGATCATAGAACACATGTATTGGGTCTAATAAAAGTGCAAGGCAGAATCCTATTACTAGTGCCTGCCTTCAATTCTGTATGATAGCTGTGCTGCTCATACTTAGGAGAGGACTATCATGCTATATTATAGCAGGTGTGTGAGGTAGCTGTTGTAATGCAAGTTTAAAATAATGTGTCCTCTTTTAATCCACTTTTATTCTTCAGGATCAATGAAATTTGCAGAGATTGCTGGAAATCTGTTTAAAACACAATACCTTGTGCAACTACTAAATTCTTTCATATTTATGCAGCTTTTCTTAATAGTGGCAATTAAAAACAAAATTAATTATTAAATCAGGTGAAGAGGCTGTCAGATGACTGCCACATGCATCCAGACACCTAATGCCTAATTGCAGTGTTCATTAAACTACTTCCATCATTCTAATTGCCTGATATAACAAATCACTCAATGCTGAAATTATAAAAAAATTTGCAATTCATTTATAATAAATTTCTGTTTTCCATATCCAAGTGAATAAGATTTTATTTGAAAATGAAAGGCTGTGCTTTTCGAAGGAAGGAAAGAAGGATAAAAAGAAGCAGAGAGAGGGGAGGAGAAGATGAAGGGAGAAGAAGAAGGAGGAAGGGATATTGAAAATCACTGGCCAAGTTGTAACACTGGCCTGAGAGACTAAAGCCATACATTCTAGTTGATTCTGCCACAGACATTCTGCATTCTCTTAAGCACTTAAGTCTCTTACCCTAAAGTCTTGAATTTCCAACCTACAAAATCCATGCATTTAATGAAGATTTATTGCACACTATTCTAAACTAAAAGCTGTGCCTGGAGATGGAGGCACAGCAGTGAGAGAAACAGGTATAGGCCATGCCCTCCTAGAGATTATAGGATAAAGAAGGAGAGAGGGAAGGAAAACGAGAGGGAGAGAGAAAGGTGGGTGGTTAAAGAACCACAGCAGTAATTATTTTACCTGACTATGCTCCAGTGAAGCTCAAATAAAATGATGCTTGCAATTGTGTTTTGAACTCTCAAATCCCTGGTCAATAATGTGCTATCTAATGTTGAAGTTTAGTTGTTTTCTTGACATTAACAATCTAGTCTCCCCAATATGAGTATAAAAATATAAACACCTTGAGGAGAGAACTCAACTTTTGTGCTTTTTATTTATTATCCTACAATAGTGGGCACTTTTTTTTTACTAGTTGCTCTCCAGTCCTGCTGAGCAGCTCTAATGCTATAACTTTATCCATTATATTGAGCACTTTCTTGGTTTCTGGTTCCCCCATCACCTCCTCCTCCTCCTTTTTTCTTCTTCTTCTTTTGGTACCAGGGAAAAGCTTTAGTTGGGCTTCTTTCAGGCTACTTTGTACACATGTGATTCAGTGATCAGAAAGGGATGCAGTGGCTGTGGTTGTTCCAGGCTGTACTCTAGTTTTTTAGTCTGATAAGACTATAGGTTTCAAAACAGAACTTTAGCAATTTTGTGATACTGTATTTAGCCTGCTCCCAGGCTAAAACCTGAAAACAGGAATCTCACTCTGTGCCATCACTTCTAAGTGTCATCCTCCTACCTTCCCCACACTCTGGAGTTTGTTTGTTTCAGAGTTAGGAGTTGTCACATAGAGTGGCATTCAGTAAGAACTTCTCAGCCATACTGGAAGTGCAGCTCCCAAAGCTACTGATTGAAATATGAATCCGGTCAGGTAGCACTGCTGCTCAGGACCCAATAAAGGCTTCCTCGGTGAGTTAGAAAAGCCAAATTACCCGCATAATTCTATTTATCTGGATCTCTCTATTACTACTCTGCCTTCATCTTGTTTTATTCTCCCCCTTTTCTGTTTCATTTTGTCTTCATTGATTGTGTTGTTCCCTCATGATATCTGGCATATTCTCTAGGTTTCTCCCCTGCTGATAGCACTTACTCTAGATATCCAGAAGGCATACTCTCTTGTTACTTGAAATCTTGGCTCAAATGTTACCTTTTTAGTAGTACAATTTCCCATCTCAACCTCAATAAATCTCAGTCCCCTTCTCCTTCTTTACCTTTTGTTTTATTTGTATCAATCATCATCTTTGGAAATACTATCTATACTTGCTATGTTTATAACCCATTTTGTCTTCCTTCCCTTGGCTATAAGCTACAGGAAGCCAGAACATGTTGTCTTTTTAGGGTTACTTCTGCATCCACAGCATCTAGATCAGTACCTGGAGCAAAACAGATTCTCAGCATAACTTTGCCAAATGAATAAGTGAATGAGTAGATGAATGAATATTGCTAATTTCTTATATAGGGAAAACAACACGTATTTCAGGGAAGCAATAAATAATAAATGATTTGAGAAGATATCCATTAGGAATGTCCTCAAAAATTGAGGTCATTATTTGATCTTCTTGGGTAATGCCAATTATTCTTATATTTTTTTAATTATTCTTATTTTGAAGACATGTACCTTTTAGAAACTACCAAACACTTCTCAAAAGCAAGAATACCCAAAAGAGGAGAATACAGTGGACATTATCTTTTCAGGTAAAAAAATAAAACATTATATTGTAAAACCATGTTTAATTGTGTCATTGGCATGTCGTGAAGCAGGCCCCAACAAGGAATTGCAAAAATATTTCATGGTCCTGCTGCATGGTTTTGAATAGGTGTATGGTGTACGATTTTTTTCTTTTGTACCAAGGATCGAACTTGGGACATTGTGCTTGTAAGGCAGATGGCAGAATCACTGAGCTAAATCCCCAGCCCAAATTAGGGGCTTATTTTGCTCTTCCTTTCTGCATCTTATTTTTTTAGGGTCCTACCATTAGAATATATAGACATAAATTTTTACCCTTCTGCTTTTAGGAAATGAGTGAACAGGTGATCAAGCATTCTTATAGTTGTCTCCGATTCCTTTTCCTGATAATGTATACCCAACATGCCAAATAGATTTCATTTCAAGTTCTAACCCAAGCAATTTAGCTATTTGGAACACTGTGCTGAGGGGCGTGTCACCAGGTCTAGCTCAGGGAAGAAACATGTCATAAGTTAGTAGTGGTCTCTTCTACTGGCATATGATAAGACATTAGGACACATGATAACCTTGGATAGAAAATGGAGATTAATGAGTGAGAATAACTTTATTTCCTTAACCTGAATATTCTCTGGCCATGAACTTTTAGTTAACTATATTCTTTCCCCAAAGCATTACATGGTTACAGACATCCCAAGGGTTAGATGTCAGACAGCAGGCAGGAATTTATATTCACTTTGGCTAGACATCTCATCTTACTTGGAATACAAATTCTGAAGATTTTTCTTTTATACGGTGTCCTGAAAAATACAAGGAAATATAGCCCACCAACATCCAAAGCACTGTACCTTGAGATATTATTTAAGCTTTCTGTGCTCAATATTACTTTCATTAATTATGCATGAAGTGTATAATTCATCAAACTATATAAACATCATTTTCCGGTACTTATCAATACCCCTGGAAGTCAGCTATCAAGAGATATGTACCTGAGTGGTATGATCTAGTTTACATTCCTGAAAATTCTGAGCTCTCTGTTGTCCTACCTGTATAGGACAGTAGCCAGCTATAAAAAACCATCACTTTTTTGCGGTATGTTTTTTGTCTTGTTACAGCTGGTTGCTTAGTGAGCACCAAAAGTAACTTCCAACCACTGAAGGTACTAGTAAGGTGTATGAGAAGAGTGATGACTCTTGAAATGCACCCATTTTATTGTGAAGAATTCCTTATGATCACGTGACTAACAGAAAATGTTAAGCTTGGATTGTAGAGCTTGGGTGAGTACCTGACAGAGTGGTCTGTTAAAATGCTACAGCCTCACGGAGCTTTTCACCCTCTTCTGAGACCATTGTATTGTTATGCATCTTACACTTCAGCTCTCTTTCTGCATTTTAGCGTCTGGATTGCCATTATCAAGGGCTGCTTTGTTCATTTCCTTCTGTCTGTGACTTTGACTACCATCCATTGTGACTTTTAAAAAATTTAAATAAGAGATGGAATCTTGCTATGTTGCCCAGGCTGGCCTTGAACTACTGGGCTCATGTAGCATTGCTGCTCCAGTATCTTGAGTAACTGGCACTACAGACATAGGGTACCACAATTTCCTTCTTTCTGGCTTTACTCAGTGCATGTCATTGAAATTTTATTGGAATCATCTTATCCTGACCTACCTTAGACAACAATGCACACCACAAAATAAGCAAAAGCCTGGAGAAATATTTTTCTGTTATTTACTGGTTCCTGAAAACTCTACTAAAACTAATAGATAAAATTTTAATGCTATTGTGGTTTATCATCAACATTTCACTCGGCGTTTATTATTTGGAAAGAGAAGATTTCACATTACTGGACACTGAATACTTACATTTATTCATCATCTAGTATCAGTAAGCAGTATACACTCCAGATGATCTATTAGGGCCCAAATCAACAATGCAACCAGGCCCACAAAAAATTTACATGTTCAGAAGTCTAAAAGTGTTCTTGTCCTCTTTCCGAATATAGAGGTAAACATTTTTTATATTATGGGCATACATTCTAATTAATTAGTCAAAAATTGTATTATATGATATAGGAATAGCAATACTTTGTGTCCCAGAAAAAGGTACTGGTGGTGGTTTATAAATAATAATTATATTCTCACTTCCTGCAATCAGAGAAATAGTTTGAATAGAACAGGCAAATGGTTTCCCAGCGCTGAATAGAAATCAACATAATTAGCATAGTATTATAAAAGTTCACTTTAGAGACAAGCTATTTTTAGGACCTTCTCCTAGCAAATATCTGAAGAGATTCTAGACAAAATAAATAAATAAATACAGAAACCTGTCATAAACAGTTCCAACTGCTTGTTCTGAATAGGAACAGAAGACACTTGGATTTGGAAGAACAAACAGATCAAAATGTCACTCAAGCCACTGACTACATAATGAGTACTAGCAAAGCTCACAAACTGTAAACCCAAGTTTGGAAGAGCAGGGATTCCCTAACTTAAAAAATGTTGTTTGGTAATCCTAGATAATTGAAAATGATCCAAGGAGTTCTTTTTAACGACTTGAGAAGAACTAGCAAAGTCTGTTTTCACGAAAGGGATAGAGTCCATTAATTTCCTGTGTCTGGAAGGCAGAAGTCAATTGACTGTAAACAGGACATCTAAACTTAAAGATTTATTATTTACTTATTGCTTCTAAATAGCTTAGCATCATTAAACAGAGTAACAAGGCACAAAATTTGGAACTAAATTAAGTCATGTAAACAATGTTCTTTTGGATATTGGTTCAAATAAATATACACCTTTCCCCAAACAGGGGCACATCCTGAAATTACAATAGAGTGGCTTTTTAAGTACCATCACCACCAAACAGCTAGAGATCAAAATGACCAAGATTATTACAGCGGTGGTAATGTTGATGTTTATTTTGAACAAATTACACTTTACAAATTTCTTTTGTGAAATGCAGCCTTGGTAGTAAAGCTTTGCCAAGACAAATTGTGACAATGATGCTGTGGGAAGTTTTGGATTCTATAGACACAGCTGGAGTCCAAAGGATCATCTAAAAACACATTTCCAAATCTTGGCTGAATATCTCCAGTACTCCCAGACTGCACTCATTAACTTTTCCCTCCTGCCAAAACCAAGACATCCATACAGTCACTCATACCAAACACCTGGAACACATTCTGAGTATTTCCAATCTCTCTTACTCCCCAATTAAGTTCCTCTCCCTCCTAAATGGTCTCGCACTCACTTCAAACCTCTCCTATTTATGCTCCATGCAGCAAAGAGAGTGAATTTTTTTCAAAAAATATAAGCCTGGCTATGTCACACTGCTGCTTAAAACCCTTCAGTGGTTCCCCAATACTCTTTGGGGAAATAAGTTGGATTATTCCAGTGGTACCTAAGGCTTTGCATATTCAGGTATGGGGTTGACAGTGAGGAGGTTGTGCACAATTCCATCGCCTCAAATCATATAATTCTGTTGTCTCAAATGATGTGATAAAATTTGAAGCCAGTTACAATAAGTAGTAGGGAATTGTGAGGCATAAAAGACCTACAAGAAATCCAAAATTTTCGAGGCTACAAAACTATACCCTACTAGGGCAGGGGATTTAGCTTAGTGGTTCCCCTGCCTACCTTGCAAGTGCAAGGTCCTGAGTTCAATCCCCGGGACAAAAAAAAAAAAAAAAAAAAAAAAAAAAACACCCCATAAAAAAAAAACTATACCCTACTTAAAATGTTCAGGCTGTGGGTCATCACTAATATAGCAGGTCAGATTCAGGTAACTAGAAATAAATTGGCAAACTAAATTATGATTTGAGTAACACCACCCAGGAAGTATTGTTTGGGTCTTTAGTTTCTAAGATCACTAATGTACTAATGTCATGTAGCCATATTCTGATCACAAATCTTGATCCACTAAGTACAACTCAACAGAGACAGCAATCTGGTAAATGATTTTGCAAACTTAGTAGGGTTTTCCAAATAAAATATAACACATCTGCTTAAATTAAATTTGTTACTAAAGTACTTTTTTTTTTTTTGATACCAGGGTTCAAACTCAGGTCTTTGTGCTTGTGAGGCAGGCCACCGAACCGCTGAGCTAAATCCCCAGCCCAGTACTATTTATTATTTATCTGAAATTCAAACAACATGTACAAGGTTTACTCAAAATATATGCTTAGTATTTACATTTTAAAAATTATTTTAGGGGTGAAAGGAGGGCAGGGACAGGGGAAAAAATGAGAACCAAGACCTGTCATATAAAAGTACAAGACCCCAATAATGAATGTAACTGTACTGTATACCTAAAATGTACCAATAAACTCAATGAGGGAAAATTTTTTTTTAAAAATTATTTTAGTAAAGAGCACATTGTCATTAATCCCCCTTAAAATACTTGCCCTCACTTCAGAGACATTTCTCCCATCATTTTTACTACTTCCTGAGTCAGTTCTGGAAAACAACTGTGAGTTTCTTTGCAAGAAGTGATTAAGATAAGGTGAATATTCTTTCTAAGTGCCATCCACCAGAAAGGCAGGCTTGTAAAAATACTGCAGTGCATTTTCATCCACCTTATTCACAAGAATTGGCACTGTGCTACTTCTGGCTATTCCCCAAAGACAAAATGACCATGAAAGGTAAAATTTTTGGATCGATTCAGGACATCAAGACAGCCATCACAGAGCAACTAAAGACACTCACAAAAGAGGACTCCAGAAATGTTTCATACAGAGACAAGAATGATGAGGTGTGTTTGAAGTGAGGGGAAGTATTTTGAGGGAGACTAATGGCAGAGTGTCTTTTAGAGTAATAACTTTTAAAATTTAAAATTCACTGTATTTTTCAATCATACCTCGCATCTTGTACTTTTATTAGCTAAATTTGGCAGCCCAAAAACCCATTAAGAAATAGAAAATAGTAAAACAAATCCACCCTATAGTAAAAGTTGTTTTCATTCTGGAAAATATTTTGTTATTGTTATTTTGTGCATGTTGTTGCAATTATTCAATCACATTTATTGTACAAATAAAAGAATTTCACTGTGACTTTCTATATATGCCTATATCATGCTTTGATCATACCCACCCTTCCTACTACCCTCTGTTCCTTTAACCTCTCTCCGACATCCTCAGCCCCTTTTCCTTCTCTTATTATTTTAGTCTGTTTTGTATTTTCAGGACATATTTATTTGCTGTATATTTATTTTTAGTTTCCACATTTGAAGGAAAATACGTGATACTTATCTTTCTGTATTTAACTAATTTCACTTAAAATGATGATCTCTAGTTCCATCCGTTTTCCAACAAATTACATGACTTCATTCTTCTTTATCCCTGAGTAATACTCTATTATGCACATATTCCGTATATTTGGTATCCATCCATCTGTTGGCAGATACCTAGGAAGATTTCTTGTCTTGGCTGTTGTGAATATGTATGTGAAAATATATGTGACTATGTGAATGTGTTTGTTAATATGATGAATTTATTTTCCTCACCATATTCTTAGGAGTGCTAAACTGGATTGTAGGATAGATTTACTTGTACTTTTTTTATAAACTTCCTACTGTTTTCCATAGTTGCCAAACTAATTTATATTGGTATGATCAATGTGAAAGGCTTCCATTTTGGCTACATCCTCACCAGCATCTTTTTTTTTTTTTTGTCTTTTTTGAAACAAAAAATAGGGGAGCAATAAAATCTTTAGAATCTCAATGAAGTCCTGATTTTTATTTTCCTCATGGCTGAAGTGGTGATGCACTTCTGTAATCCCAGCACTTGGGAGGCTGAGGCAGAAGGATTGCTGTGAGTTAGAGATCAGCCTGGGCTACATAGTGAGTTCCAGGTCAGTCTCAACTGCTAGTGAGACCATGTCTCAAAAAAAAAAAAAGTTCTACCTAACCTCTATCTACGATATATTTTGAAATCTAGTATTATTAGAATTCCAACGTTGCTCTTTTTGTTCATGATTGCTTTGGCTGTTTGGGGTCTGTTGTGTTTCTGTATAAATTTTATAATTATTTCTGCTAATTGTGGAAAGAATGTCATTGATATGTGATTGGGATTGCACTGAATCTGTACATTGATTTTGTTAGTGTGTCCATTTTAACAATATTGATTCTCCTAATCCACAAACATCAGAGTTCTTTACATCTTTTAGTGTCTTTGTCATTTTATTTCTTCAGTTCACCTGCTTGATTATGTTTATTCATCATTTACTTTTTTATGCATTTGTGAATGTGACTATTGTCCTGATTTCTTTCTCAGCAACTTCAGTATTGGGATGTAAAAAACTACTGATATTTATATATTGATTTTTTTATATCCTACAACTTTGTTTCATTTGTTTTTTAAAATTTTATTTTACTACTACATGTCTGAAATACATGAAGTTTACATTCATCTTAGGAATTTTACTTCTAAGAGTCTTTTGGTGGGATCTTTATGGTTATGTATGTATAAAACTGTACCATCAGTAAACAAGGATAATTTAACTTCCTTCTTTCTGATTCTATGCCTTTTATTTCCTTCTCTTGCCTAGTTGCTCTGGTTTAAATTTCAAGTATTGTATTAAGTAAGAATGGTAAGAGTGGCATACTTCTGTCATTCCTGCTTTTGAGGACATGCTGTCAGTTTTTCATCAATTCGTATAATTGACTGTGGATTTGTAGGATATAGTTTTATAATGCTAAGATATGATCCTTCTATACATACGTTCTTCAGAGCTTTTATCATGAAGGGGTGTTGAATTGTGTCAAAGGCTTTTTCTGTGTCTATTCACATGATCAGGTAATTGTAACCCTTGATTCTATTTATGTGGTTTATTGCATTTATTGATTTGCATAAGTTGAACCATCCTTACATTTCTGGAATGAAATCAACTTATTGATGGTCCCTTTCATATGCTGTTAAATTCAGTTCCCAAGTAAGTTATTGAGTTTTTACATCGATGTTCATCAAGGATATTGGTATACAGTTTTATTTGTGTTGTATCTTCATCTAGATCTGGTAGGAGGGCACCTGGTTTCATATAATGAATTCAGAGGAATTCTTCCCCTTCCTATTTTATAGACTACTTTGATAAGTATTGGTATTCATTTTCTTAAAAGTCTGGCAGAATTTAGCAGCAAGCTCATCTTTTCCTGAGCCTTTCTTTATTGGGAGACCCCAATCTTGTTTATTGCCTGCTTCAATCTAACTGCCTTGTATTTCTATGATTATGTTTATTGATATCATATTGGTTCAATTTATGAGGTCATACATTTCTAGAAATTTGTCTACTTCTTGATCTTCCAATTTATTAGTATAGTTTTCACAATATTTCCTAATGAGCCTATGGATTTTGATGGCTTCTGTTTTAATAATCTCTTTTTG
Organism: Fukomys damarensis; assembly: GCF_012274545.1. Taxonomy (NCBI): domain Eukaryota; kingdom Metazoa; phylum Chordata; class Mammalia; order Rodentia; family Bathyergidae; genus Fukomys; species Fukomys damarensis. The sequence continues at coordinate 116,568,903 of NW_022900951.1, read as the reverse complement.
TCTCTCATTTTACTTATTTGGATATTGTTTTTTCTTTTGGTTAGTTCAATTGAAATTTTACCAATATTGTTTTCTTTATAAAGAACCAAATCTTTGTTTCATTGATCATATGTATTGTTCTTTTAGTCTCTATTTTATTTATTTCTGTGCTGATCTTTACAAGTTCTTTCTGCTAATTGGGAGTTCAATTTCTTCTTACTTTTCTAAGACCTTGAGATGTACAACTAAGTTATTTATTTGAGACTCCTCTGTTTTGTTTTGTTTTAATGTAGTTACTCATATCTCTAAACTTCACTCTTAGTTTCACTGTGTCCCCATTCTCTGGTATATTGTCTTTCTGTTTTCGTTTTGTTCTAGAAATGTTTTCATTTCTTCTCTAATTTCTTCAGTGATTCACTGCTCATCCAAAAGTACATTTTTCAATCTGCATGTGTTTGCATAAGTCCTGTAGCTTCTTTTGCTGTTGATGTTTAGTTTCATTCTATTATGATCTCATAAGATGGAAGAAATTATATCAATTGTTTATATTTGCTAGGATGTGCTTTGTGGCCTGAAATATGATCTATTTTAGAAAAAGCTTTATGAGCTGCTGAAAAGCATTTGTATTTCACAGCTGTCAAATTGAATATTCTGTAGATGTCTATCAAATCTACTTGATTTATGATGTAATTTAACTCTGATCTTTTTATTTTTTTCTGGCTTGATTGTTGATTGCAGGATATTGAAGACATCCACTATTATTGTATTAAAATCTAGCTCTCCCTCCATGCCAAGCAGTGTTTATCAGCTGGATGCTCTGATATTCTATGTATACATAGTAGCAATTTTTATATCTTCTTGATGAAATATTCCCTTTATTAATATATGTTTACCTTCTTTTTCTCTTTTGCTTTTGGCTTGAGGCCTGCTTTCGTTAGCTATATGTAGAGCTGAACGTACTTGCTTTTGGATCTCTTTTGCTGGGAATAAAATTTTCTATGCTCGATTTTTTGTTCTCATTGAGTTTATTGGCACATTTTAGGTATCCAGTACAGTTACATTCATCATTGGGATCTTGTTCCTTTACATGACAGGTCTTGGTTCTCATTTTTTCCCCTTGTCCCTGCTCTCCCTTCACCCCCTCCTCCCCTCCCCATTTACAAACACTTCGTTTCCATTTTTTCATTTTCTCATATTTCTTTCTTTTCCCTTATTTCCTTTCCCCTACCCTTCCCACTTCCCCTACACCTTTAGCCCTTTTCTTCCTATTTCACATTGTCAGTTATACCAATAGAATCTTATGTACAAAGAAGATGTGATTTTTCTATAAAATGGAATACTACTCAGCCATAAAGAATGAGAAATTAGAGTCATTCATAGGAAATGGATGCATATTGAGGATATACTCTTAAGTGAAATAAGTAATTCACACATGTGTAAATACCTAATAGTTTCTATGGAGTGAAAAATTATAATTGTCTATGCTTTATTTTTGGTCTGTGCTTGTCTTTGCTGATTAGATAGATTTCTTTTAAAAAGCAAATTCAGTCTTGTTTTTCCATCCAGTCACGCAAGGTGCATCTTTTAATAGGAGAATCAAATCATTTACATTCATAGCTATTATTGAAAGATATATATGAGTTCCTGTCATTTTGTTGTTTTTAGTCTTCATTTTGTTTTGTTTTGTTTTGTTTGGTACTGGGGATCAAACTCAGGACATTGTGCTTGTAAGGCAGGTGCGGTGCTGAGCTACATCCCTGGCTTCTTGTTATTTAAATAATCTATGTTCCTTTCTTTCTCTTTTTCATCCTACAGGTTTGATAGATTACTGAATTAATGTACAATTATTAATCCCCATCTATTTATCTAGTCTCCTATGGAATTTATTTTTCCCATACTCTCATCATTGATTTTATCTTGTTTCCCTTTTTGGAATTTCTTTAAGTATATCTTACGATGCTGGCTGAGTCATCATAAATTCATTTACTTTATATTTATCTTGGTAGGTCTTTATTTGTCTTTTGAATTCTGAAAGATAACTTTTCTGTAAATAGTAATTCATATTGGCAATTAATTTTTTCAGGACTCAAAATACATCACTGCATAGCTTCTTGTCCTTTACAGTTTCAGCTGAGAAGTCTGCTGTTATTCTGATCGATTTATTTTAAAAGACATTTGGTGCTTTTCTCATGTATATTTTAATAGTTTCCTTGTTTTCACTTTTGGCATTTTACCTATAACACGTTGTGGAGAGATTCTATTCTCATCATATCTATTTGAGGTTCTTAATGCTTCCTATACCTGGATGTCTGTATCTTTTCCAGTATTTGGGGATTTTTCTGCTATTATTTTACTGAAGATGCTTTCTAAGTCTTTAGCCTGTACTTTGGCTTTCTTGTTTATTCCTGCTAGTCATATTTTGGACTCTTAATGGTGTCCCAAAGATATTATGTTAATTTCATTATTTTTTATTATTTTTCTGTTATTTTCAAAATGTGAGAATTCATCAACAAGTCTTCAAGTCCTGATATGATTTATTTCAATTGACCTAGCCTATTGGTAAGTCTTTTAATTGAGTTTTCCATTTGACTTATTGAGCTTTTTATTTCCCAACTTTGTTTGGTTTTTTTATTCAGACTCTATTTCTTTATTGAATTGATCTTCATATCTTTCATTGCCTTTCTTAATTCATTCAGCTATTTATTTGTACCTTCTTTGAATTTGTTGATCATTTTTCTCATCAGCTTTGTAAATTTTCTAGCATGTCATTCGCTTCAATACATTTAGAATCAGTAAGAAGAGACTGGTGAGGGTTTGGACAAGTCACGTTGCCTTTTTTCATATTTATTATATTTGTATGTAGACTTTTACATATCTGTCAGCGTACCTTCTCTTCCACTTTTTTTCAGATCATTTTCTTTATTTGTACATGTTTATAGTACATAATGTTTACATTCCTTGTGGAGAGTTAGTGCATGTACATAATACATCTTAATTCCTTTTTTCATTACCTTTCTCTTCTCTCTCTCCCCCTCCATTTGTCTCTCGATCTCCTTCCTTTTTTGTACATGTTTGCAGTACATAATGTGTGAGAGCCTTTTAAGGAACAGCTTTCTCTTCATAATGTGTCCTGGGACATAAATTCGTTGTGTACTATTCATTTTAATTTTGAGTAGACATCATACTGTCGATTCCTTGTTGCTCTTTTGGCTGTGATAAGTTGGTTTTGATGGAGACTTTGGAGTGTCAGAACTTGAGGAAACCACTTTCTCTGTAGTCTCACAAGAGTAGGGTTCCTCTGGTAGTTCAGGCAGATGTGTTGTAGACAATGGAGTATAGAAGATTTCACCTTCTGTGGTTACCCCTCCAGGTTGGTCAGCAATATGCATTCTGAAAAGATATGAGAGCAACAACCCATGCTGAGAAATAGAGTAGATATGACATGCACAACTTCTGTTATTCCTCTCTGCTATGCTTACTGGGGACACTGTCATTGGCTTGGAGGTTTTATCTTTTCTAGTCCTTAAATTGAAGTATCCACCAAGGTCTGGGTCTGAGATATGAGGGCAGTGCAATTTTTCATAACTGGTCTGAGAGTATAGTTTGATGGCAGAGCATTTACCCAACATGCATGAAGTGTCAAGCTCCAAATACAGCACTGATTAGAAACAGAAAAACAAATAAAAATACATGCCAAAAATAAAAGCACATCAGATTCAGAAACAAAGTAAAAACAGAGTAAAAGCCAAGCATCCACATCATACCATCAACTGGAAATAGCAGTGACAAAAACAATACAGAATAAACTTAAAAGCTTAAAATGATAAAAAATAAATAAATAAAATTAACTAAAAGAAATAGGAGATGGCATCGTCGAGTGTGCACAGATCCGGGCAAGCAGCAGTGTGGTCCAGGCCAGTGCTGCTGCATAAAGACCCCAGCCAGGGATCCTCCCCAGCCTCAGAGGCTCAGGCAAGCCCACCTAGCCTAGGCTCACCCAGGAAAGAGCTTTAGAGGCAGAAAAACTTCAGTCAGAGGCCCACCCCATAGCACTGGTGGCTTGAATCAAGCAATTGGTGTACTGGTGATCAGCAGAGAAAAGGCTTCTTGGTGGCATGGTGAGAATTGAAAGATATGGGTGAGCAAAAAGTTGTCTCAATAAAGGCACAGCAGGCTGCATTTGTTGAAATGAGAAGACACAAAAACAAGACCCCAAACCAGACCTCCAGATCACCTGAGACAACCTTAAAGGGAAATGAGATGGAGCATTCTGATACTCAACCACCTGGACTCCCTGAACTGGCAACAAAAGAGGATCTGGAAAAAATGAAATCACAAATAATTTCTCAGGTAACAGCAGAGATTGTGCCCATGGTACAAGACATGATTGATAAATCTGGGGCAGACGGAGATTTAAAAAAACATAGAGACGCTGAGAAACATGATGGAATCCCAACATGGGAAACAAATGAAATCCATAAAACAGATTTCCAAGAGATTTAAAACTCCATTAAAAGTTTATGCAGCAGAATGAGCCAATGTGAGAACAGAATTTCAGATATAGAAGATAGGATTGCAATTAGTGACCAGGCAAAGAAAAATATCTTAAAAATAGTAAGACTATGAGAGATCAATCCACCAGCTGCTAGATGATTCAAAGAAGAATAACGTAAGACTGATAGGAGTCCATGAAGAAATAGGAGAGAGTGCAGACAACATTAAAAAAAAAAAACTGTTCACTGCAATAATGGCAGAAAACTTCCCAAACAGGAGAAAAGAACCTGAAATACAGATAAGTGAGGCTTATAGGATCCCAACTAAACATGATAAAAAATAATCTACACATAGGTATATATTAGTTAAGATTCCAGAAACCCAACAGAAAAACAAAATTCTACAGAGAAAATAAAAAAATCACATACAAAGGAAAGCTCATCAGAATCACAGCAGACTCTCAACATAAACTCACAAGGCAAGAAGAGTGTCGAGTAACATATTTCAAGCCCTAAAGGAAAACAACCTCCAACCCAGATTGATGTACCCTGCAAAACTATCTCTCAAAGTTGACGGAGAAATAAGATACTTACATGACAAAGAGCAACTTAGGAACTTCATGAACACTAAACCAGCTCTTCAGAAAATGTTAAACAATATGCTAGGAAAAAGACAATGAGGATCACAAGCCCAGGAAGCCAAGCAGAATGAATCCATCAAGCACAACAAAAAATTAAATGCAAATGGGGAGAATCCAACAAGAAGAAAAAGTCATGACAAGGATAATTCAGTCCATATCAGTTATAATCATCAATGTTAATGGTCTCAGTTGACCAATCAAAAGAAATAAACTGGCAGAACGGGTCAAGAAGCAAGATCCAACAATATGGTATATATAAGAAACACACTTAATTAAAAAAGAAATTCATAGAATGAAAGTTAAAGAGTGGAAAACATTACTCCATTAGTCAAGAACCACCCCCAAAAAAGCAGGAGTACCTATCATCTTTGTAGATCCAGTGGATTTCAAACCAACACTGATTAAGAGATACAAAGGATAAAGGGAACAATCCAAGAGGAAGAGATGACAATCATTAATATATATGCACCAAACACAAGTGTGCCCAATTATACAAAACACATACTAACGAACATGAAAAAAATCATATAAGCACTACTACAATAGTAGTGAGAGGGCTGGGGATTTAGCTCAGTGGTTCCAGTGCCTGCCTTACAAGCACAAGGACCTGAGTTCGATCCCCGGTACCAAAAAAACAAACAAACAAACAAAAAAAAAAAAACTGTAGGGGGAGACCTCAATACTCAACTGTCACATATAGATCAGACCAAAAAAAAAAAAAAATGAAATAATAGAATGCAATCAAACTCTTCAACAAATGAATTTAACAGATGTTTACAGTGTTCCACCCCACAAAATCAGAATACACATTCTTTTCAGCTGCACATAGTTCATTCTCCAAAATAGACTACATACTCGCTCATTGAACATGTCTAAGCAAGTGCAAAGGAATTGAAGTTATCCCCTGTATATTATCACACCATAGTGTGATGAAATTGGAGATCAATAGCAAAAGAAACTGCAAGAATTTCATAAACACATGGAAATTGAACAACACACTTCTAAATAACCAATGGATCACAGAGAAAATTAAAGAAAAAAATCAAACAGTTTCTAAAATTAAACAACAATGACAATACAACAAATCAGAATCTATGGGACACAAAGAAAGCTGTCTTATGAGGGAAATTCATAGCAGTGAATACTCATATTAGGAAAACAGAACAAGCTCAATTGCATAACACTATGCTGAATCTCAGGCTGGTAGTAAAAGAAGAGCAGGTCAAACCAAAAGCTCATATAAGGGAGGAAATTATAAAGATCAGGGCAGAAATTCATCCAAGAGACTAAGAGAACAATCCAAAAATCAATGAAGCCAAGAGTTGGTTATTCAAAAGGATAAACAAAATTGACAAACCCTTAGCCAACCTTATTAAAAAAAGGAAAGAAAAGTCCCAAATCCAAGCCATTAGGAATGGAAAGGGTGAAATTACAAAGGACCCAGCAGAAATCCAGAGGATCATCAATACCTACTTCAAGAACGTATATGCCAATAAGATGGAAAGATACAGAAGAAATGGACAGATTCCTAGATTTTTATGAATTACAAAAGTTGAAAGAAGATGACCTAAAAATTCTAAACAACCCAATATCAATCAATGAAATTGAAAACATAATAAAAAACTTACTAACTAAAAAAAGTCTGGGTCCTGATGGCTTCACTGCTGAATTCCATAAGACATTTAGAGAGGAACTACTGCCACTCCTGTTTAAACTCTTCAATGAAATTGAAAGCAAAGCCATACTCCTGAATTAATTCCTGGAAGCAAGCATCACCTTGATCCCCAAAGCAGGAAAAGATCCTACTGAAAAGGAGAACTATAGGCCAACCTCACTAATGAACATAGATGCAAAACTCTTTAATAAGATACTCACAAATAGAATGCAGGAGATCAATAAGAAGATCATACACCCTGACCAAGTGGGATTTATCCCGGGGATGGCAGGATGGTTCAACACATGCAAATCAATAAATGTAATACACTATATTAAAAGAGCCAAGGACAAAAACCATATGATCATCTCAATAGATGCAGAAAAAGCATTTAACAAAATCCAACACATTTATGATAAAAAACCTCTGAAAAGTTGGAATAGACAGTCTCTATATCAATCTGATAAGAGCCATCTATGAAAAATCAACAGCCAGTATCATAATAAATGGTCAGAAACTGAAATCCTTCACACTAAAATCAGGAACAAGACAAGAATGTCCACTATCACCGTTCCTGATCAATATAGTTCTGGAAACAATAGCCACAACAATTAGACAAGAGAAAGAAATAAAAGTAATAAAGATAGTCAATGAAGAAGTCAAACTGTCATTATTTGCAGATAACATGATACTCTATTTAGAAGACACCAAGAACTCCACCAAATGTCTTCTAGATTTAATAATGAAATTCACCAAAGTAGCTGGATACGAGGTTAACACACAAAAATCAATCTCTTTCTTGTACACAAACAACAGGCTCACTGAGAGAAAAATGGGACAAACAATCCCTTTCACAATAGCATCCAAAAAATTGAAATACCTAGGAATCTACCTAACAAAAGAAATCAAAGACCTCTACTCTGAAAACTACAACACTCTGAAAAAACAGATTGAAGAGGATATCAGAAAATGGAAAGACATCCCTTGCTCCTGAGTAGGAAGAATCAACATAGTGAAAATGGCCACAGGTTCAATGTAATCTCAATTGAAATCTCAGCAGCATACTTCACAGACCTTGGGAAAACAATCCAAAAATCCATTTGGAACCAGAAGAGACCTAGAATAGCAAAAGCAATTTTAGGCAATAAAGAGAAGTTAGGGGGTATCACAAACCCCAACTTGAAACTATACTACAAAGCTACTGTGATAAAAATATCACAGTACTGGCAAAGAAACAGATCTGAGGACCAGTGGAATAGATTAAAAGAAGCAGAAACAAGTCCAGATACACTCAGCCACCTCATCTTTGAAAAAGGAGCCAAACACCCTTACTGGAGTAAAGATAGCCTCTTTAATAAATGGTGCTGGAAAAACCGGGATTCAAATTGCCAAAGATTAAAAAAAGACCAATAGCTCTCACCATGCACTAAAGTAAAATCAAAATGGATTAAAGATCCAAATATCAAAACAGAAACGCTAAACCAGCTTGAAGAGAGGTTAGGTACAACTCTTGAAGACACTGGTGTAGGAAAAGACTTTATGAACAAAACCTCAGTTGCCCAAAAACTTGTACAAACAATAAAAAAGTAAAGATATCTTCTTATTAAAATGCTTCTGCACAGCAAGAGAAACTAACAATAGTGTGAAGAGACAACTCACAATGTGGGAAGTAATTTGTAGCAGCTCGTCCTCAGACATAGGTCTACTATTTACAAGATATAAAGAACCTAAAAAAACAGACCTCCCATATGTAAATCCAAAAGTGGGCATCTGAAATGAACAGACATTGCTCAGACAAAGAAGTAGAAATAGCAAATAAATTTATGAAAATATGTTCAACATTACTGGTCATTTAAGAGATGTATATGAAAACAACACTGAGATTCCACCTCACTCCTGAAAGAATGGTTGCTATCATGAAATCAACCAATAACAAATGCTGGTGGGTCTGTGCCGAAAGAACACTGCTCCACTGCTGGTGGGAATGTAGACTGGTGCAACCACTGTGGAAATCAGTATAGCGATACCTCAAAGAACTAGGATTGGCAGTCCCATTTGACCCTGTTGACCCCTGCTGGGTGTCTTCCCCAAAGAATTAAAGGAATCATACCATAGTGATACATGTGCACACATGTTCATAGCAGCACAACTCATGATAACTAAAACTTGGAAGCATCCCAAATACTCATCAACTGGAGACTGGATAAAGAAAGTGTGTGTGTGTGTGTGTGTTTTTTTTTAAATAAAATGAAGTACTACTCAGCCACAAAGAATGAGAAACTAGAGACATTATAGCTGAATGAATGCACATTGGAATGATACTCTTAAGTGAAATAAATAGGACACATATGTTTAAATACCAAATAGTTTCTCTAGTGTGAGAAACTGAAATTGAAAGTTAGGACTAAAAGGTATAATAGGTATTATGAAATGGGAAGAAAAGGTGCAAAGTGGAAGGGGAAATGGGAGGAGTATGGAAAAAGAAAGATGGGAATGGAGTTAACATGAGAAAAAGCAAAATTGGAAACAAAGTCTGTAAATAGGGAGGGGTGGAGGGGTTGAAGGGAGGGCAGGGGAATGGGGAAAAATGAGATCCAAGATGAATTATGTAAAGGAGCAAATTTCCAATGATGAATGTCACTACATTATATACTTTAAAGATACCAAAAAATTAATTAAAAAGAAAGAAATAGGAATGCAAAAAAGAGAAAATTCAGAAAGAGAATAAAATGAAAACAAGAAAAATAGAAAGTGCAAGATAAAGCACGTAAAAACAAGTGAAAGAAATTGAATATTAAAGGAAGAAAAAAGAATGAGGGAAAAGGAAAATAATATATATTATATCAAACAGCAAACACAAAAGAGAAAAGTCTGAATAAAAAATGAAAGTCCTGAGTTGGTTGATCATGCAGACAAATTCGGATATTCACCATCTATGCCAATCAGCTCTTCCTTCTCTGTCTTCTTAGGGTATGCCCCCCACCCCTTGGAGAGAGTAAAGGCTGGGGTTATTCACCCTTTCCTTCTTACTTTTGTGTTCACCCAGCAATCAGCAGGAGTGCTGTGAGAAAATAGCTAGCTCTCTGCTGGTCTGCTAGCCAGCTTCAGGTAGTGTAGAATGTGAAGCTCTCCCCATTGCATATATATCCTGGCAAGATTTGTTCAAGGCACTCCTAGGGCCAGGCTGATTCAGTCAGCACTGCAGCTTGTATGGGTCTTTGGTGCCCTTAGTGAAGCCCACTTAGGAAGTGGGGACACGGTCTGCAGTTGGGTGTGAGAGGCAATGGGTGTGGTCGGGCTGGAAGTCTTAAAGAGGAAGTAAGGTCTGCTCCCTTCCTTTTCTCCAACTGGTTTCCCTCCCATAGTCTTTTCAGTGGTTTTGCTTCAGGGGCACATCCCTAGGGCCAAACTGGCTCTCAAGATGGATGCCTGTTGAGCCAGTGTAGTAGCATTTTCTCCAGGTTCCCAAAGAGAAGAAAATGCAGAGGGTTTTGTTTCCCATAGCAGCAAGTCCAGAGGCTCCCTTCTCAAGATGACTCCCAGTTATAGGGCCATGAGTATACACTAGGAAGTGGAGAAAATTTCCTTAGCACTAGCCTGATCCCAGATCCCAGATCTCCTCAGTATTCAGACTGATCAATCTTCTGCACTGCAATGATTTCTGAGTCAGTTGTGCTTACTAGGTGTCTCCCTCTTTCTCCAATACTACATCTTCTGCCAGGCTGCAGCATGCTCAGCACATAGATGTTTCTTCGCACTCTCTCAGGTATCCAGACATCTGTGTATCTCCAAGTTTTTGTCCAGTACTGAAGTTTAGCATTTCCTAGTCATCAACCTCACTGAGAAGCTATTCTCTAGTGGTTTGATTCCTATTTACCTTAATTACTTTCCTGTTGTTGAGACACAACGCCCAACACCCACTATTTAAAAGAGGAAGGATTTATTTCATCTCACAGTTTGTAGAGGTTTCAGTCCATCGTTGACTGGCTTCAAGGCAGGGTGGCATGGCAGAGGGAAATTGCAGATGAGAAACAGTCCATGGCAGATCAGGCAGGAAGCAGTAGCAACAAGCCTGCCTTTCCCTTTTGCTCCATCTAAGCCACCAGCTTTTTGGGAGTACCACCCAATCCTAGGTGGGCCTTTCCATTGTCCACACCCAGAACTACGCTAAACCAATCAGTGGACTGATTTAGTATCACACATCCTTAATTCCAGTATCCCGCAGCATAGATCTAGCCAGCTCTGAAAAGCCCCACCTATGAGCACATGAGGCTTTGAAGGAACATCTAGATACAACTCATAACACTACATATGGAAGTGTTGGTTGCTTTTTATCCATGATCCTTTCTTATATATGTATCTTTTTTTTTTGAGACAGGGTCTCACTATGTAGTTGAGACTGACTTGGAACTCACTATGTAGCCCAGGCTGGTCTCGAACTCACAGTGATCCTCCTGCCTCAACCTCCCGAGTGCTGGGATTACAGGTGTGTGCCACCACACCCAGCTTATATAAGTATCTTAAAAATTATTTGAGAAATTTAATAGAAACTGAAGTTCTAAAATGATAAACTTAATTTGAAATGTCTGATCATCCCTAGGTTACTTAAAAGGGTAAGATTGTATCATTATTTTCATGCATGTTTTCCATTCTAATCAGAATGTGAGTTATAATTTAGGCTAGAGTTATATTCATTAGTATAGGGCTTAGAAACATTTTGTTTGTTAGGTTTTCAGGATTGCCCCATCTGGCAATTGAAGTGTATATGACAATAAAATTTCATTAAGTTTCTAAATGTATTTGGCATAAAAGGAAAAGGGTATTAAGAGTTATAAAGCAAGTGAAGATTATTTTTGTGAAAATACTAGGTTTATAAATAGGACAACAGATTTTTAAGTTGAACTTACAGGCTTAAAGGATATTTTGACTGTAAATTTAGAGTTTTACTTAGTGAATGTTAATGAAATCACAAACAGCACTACAAAGCTTTATTCTCTCTCTCTCACTCCACTCCATCTCCACTGGCCTTCTTTGAGGTCTCTCTAGACTACTTCCCACCTCCTACAACAACACATTTGTTCTACAATTTTGGAAACGATAGTCACATTTGTTTTGTGTGGTCATGTTTGTGACCTGATATGGAGTTTGCAAATAAAAACAAAATTTTTCCAAAAGCTTTTGTTTGCAAACCAAATTGTTTGCAAGCAAAAACATTACGTGGACTAAGGTCCTACTGTATTTAGTAAGATGTCCCCTCTTGTTTAGGATGTTTATGCATTCACACCTAATTAGCTCCTCTTTCTTCGGATCCCAGCTATAACTTCAAACCTCCTAACTAGGTCAAGTCTCTTAATACATGTGCTTGCAGTAAAGAAGTAAGAGGCTACCACGGCTGTTGTTATTATTGTTGATATTACTGCTTTTACTTTATTGCATAGTTTTCCTTCCTAGCACTTGCCTGAGTCATAAATTCACCACTTTTTTCTATGGAAAAAGGCAAATGCCGATTTGCCTTTAGTGACCATTTTATTCTAGGTAGTTTGTAACATACCAGCCACTCAAGCTGGACAAGGTGGCACATACCTGTAGTCCCAGATACTCTGGAGACCAAGGTAAGAGGATTGTTTCAGCCCAGAGTTTGAGGCTAATCTGGGCAACATAGGAAGACCCATCACAAAATAAAAGACTAAATAATAAAAGAAAAGCAATATCACACATGTTCTCATTTAAATAATTCTGTGATCCCAAGGGCTGGGAATTTAGCTCAGTGGTTCCACCTCCTGCCTGGCAAGCACAAGGACCCGAGTTGGATCCCTGGTACCAAAAATAAATAAATAAATAATCCTGTGATCTCATACTCTCACCCTATCAAATACAAGAACTTTAACCGTCTTCCTTAGTTCCTTCTTGTCTTCTTTCTTTCAGTTCAAACTGGCAGTTTTCCTGCTGGAGCAGGTGATTACCTGGTGATTCACACCCACACTAATTTACTTATGAAAAGGATGCTTAGCCACACCCTTAGTTTTCTCTTTTGATTGTGCTTCATCAGGTTTTGCAATATTGATAGGCTGATAATTTTTGAATCTTTAATTTCTGCTGCCTTTTGTCGCTAAACAATTCTTTAAGTTGTTTTTCTCTTCCTGCATTTCCTTAGAAGCACTCAGGAGAAGCCAAAGCCACACCTTCAATACTTTCCTTAAAAATAGCTTTGGCTAAGAATGAAATTTTATTGCCTGCAAGTTCTGCCTCCCATGAAACTCTGGAACATGAATACAATTCAGTCTCATTATTTGCCACTTTTTAATAAGGATTTCCTTTCATCCAGTTTCCAGTAACTGTTCTCATTTCCATCTGAGTCCTCATCAAAATGACTTTTATTGTCCATATTTCTACCAACATTTTGTTTCTAATAACTTGTCTTCTAAGAAGATGGAGGCTTTCCCTACATATCTCTTTTCTTTCTGAGCCCACAACAGAGTTGCTCTTCAGTCTGGTGATGTCAGTGTGGGCTTTTGCTAGACCCCTGTTCCAAATTCCTCAAGCCTCTACCCATTTCTCAACTTTAAGACTACTTTCTTATTTTGTAAGTATTTATTGCATCAGCCCCACTTCTCAGTACTAATTCTGTCTTATCCCATTTGGGCTGCTGTGACAAATTACCTTAGACTTGATAACCTTCTAAATAACAGGAATTTATTTCTTGCCATTTTAGAAACAGGGAGTCCAAGATTATAGTGCTACCAGGTTTGGTGTCTGCTAAGGGCCTACACAGATGACCATTTCACTGTAACCTCATGTAACCAAAGGGATAAAGGAGATCTTTAGGGTGAAGAAGGCCTCTATAATTTCTTATTTAAGGGCACTGATCTTATCTATGAGTCCTCCACCCTCATAGACTAATCATGTACCAGAGGTCCCACTGCCTTATGTCGATCAATACATTAGAAGTGAGGATTTCAATATATGAATGGGGAGGGGGACACAAACATTCAATTTATAGAATTTCCTCACTAAAATATTATAGGAATTGTACAATCTACCTATGTCAGATTATTTGCCACTTCCCACTGTGTTAGTCAGCTTTCCCATTTCTGAGACACAATACTCAACAATTTAAAGGGGGAAAGGTTTATTCAATCTCATGGTTTCAGGGGATTCAGCACATTTTTGGCTGGCTCCAAGGGAGGAACATCATGTTAGAAGAGTGCAATAGGGCAAAGATGCTTAGTTTGTGGGAGCTCTGGGAAGAAAAGCAGGGTAACAGAGCCAGAGGGTGAAGGTGTGGCACCAGAGAGAGTATCCAAGGTACGCGTAGTATTCTATCTCCTTAACCCACCCTGACACATCCAGAAGTGTGTTCCACCAATCCTGTGGGCACTTCCCAAGTCAATCAAGTCCACACAACCAAGCTAAAGCACCACACCCACCATTTGTGTCCTTTTCATTGTTAACCCCCCACCTAGAATGTCCCGTCTGCCTTATGTCCAATTCTTTCCACTCTCGTCTTATCATATCCTCCAGTAGGAGTCCTATCCAGTCCCTATTGCTTAATTCAAAGCATACATTCTTTTACAAATTTCTCCAGATTTTGCTAGCTTTGTCATTTTCCCATTCTCCATATTCTTGTTACCTCTATAACTCTCTTTTAACCACAATTCTTTGCACATATCTGTTGATTTCCCAACACCAGTGCTCTTTAGAGTGTGTATCAGAATCAACTGACATTCTTGGTAGCTCAGACTTCAGAGCTGTACGTTAGCTCTCCAGAAATAGGTACTGGAGAGGAGTGCTGAAAATTTGAATTTCACAGATTTTCAAGTCCATTCTTAAGCTTGCTAAATCTCCAGAATATTTTCCCTAGACTGAGACACCCTCCAAAAAAGTTACACCTTGTTATTTTGTGAGTTATTTCTCTTTCTCAATTCTTGTTGCTTAGAGTATAGTTAATATTCAATAAAAGTGTTAAACATTAATTTAATGTGGCCAAAAAGGAATCTTGGAAAAGGAGACACAGCTGCAAATCTCAAGAATTTTCTAACACATTTTGCAGCTTACCTTTCAGAGGGTTTTACTTTACAAAGGAAAGCACTCAGTTGATTTAAAGATGACAAACTCCCTTCTCTCTGCATTTGTGATCTACTACTGAGCATTTAGAAATATAGAAGCAAAGGTATGGGTTTCATTAACATCTAATACACTAAAACCGAACACTGTGTGGTAATTCCTAATCAGAATGAGAACAATGTTCTTGCCCTCTATCCTTGCAGCTTTTAATATCTATACACTGTACTTAATCATCTGGGCCCCTTAATTTACTGACATTTAAATGACTTCAAATTAGATTTCCTGGAGCACTGCTCCAAATAAGTAACTTTTAAGATAATGCAGGGTCTTATTAGTTGCCAATCATGCTACTTGTGCCATGTTCAGCTTCTACACTTTTCTGAAAAAACTTCCCAATTTAAAAGATTTTCTTTCAATTTTTGCAGGACATATAACTATGTAACCTTTACAAATTTTACATTTTAGACAGAATAACGTCAAGATAGTGTGACATAACAAATTAGAGGCTTCTTTCTCATCTTCAGTGCAGAACAGGTTCAAAACTCCCGGAATATATTATGATATTCTTTTTCATATTTCTACTGTATTACTTTTACCCATGCCATTACATTTGGCCTTCAGAACATCCTTATGAGTCTAACAGAGCTCTTATGATTTAATTTTATAGATGAAGAAAAGAGATTGTACATAATCCCCAAACACAATGCAGTTCTTTAAAGTTTTGGACCCCCACAGTTATGACCTTTATCCCTAAGGTCTAACTACCTACCTGTCTCCATAAACTTAAGGTGCCACTGATCACATGTTAACTACCTATGGCCATTTGAATTTCCTGTCGTACCTTTCAGAGACACTGAGGTTACAAAGTACATACACCATCTAGTTCACATATATACAAGGTGAGGCCAGCCTAGACTCACAATTAGAAAAGGATGGCAGAGTACAAGGCCCCTGTTAGTCAGGCTTACAACTTTATTCCCATTCCTACAAAGGCAGAAGGCATGAGCCCCATGCATGCATAGACAAGCTCCTCTCATGTTGATGCAGCTCAATTGGTTCAAAAATTCACTGGAGATTATGTGATTCCTCAAAACTCAAAGATTTTTTTCCTAACTGACAGTTGGTTAGAATTCAGTCATCTGCTCTTCAAAAACACCATTCTAAGCACAGTGACTCGTACTAAATGAGGAGTATCAAATCAAGTTGACAGACTTGAAACTTGCCTACAGAGCTTGTCATGTGTCTCCTAGATGTTGTGTAACATAGAATCTGGTCCCTGATGACACATGGAAGTCAAGTTGAAACATAGGCTAATGTGAATGACTGAGGAAGCAGCTGATGTGACCAGAGTTTGGTGGGCAAAAAATATTATCATGGGCAGCAGTAAACACTGAAGAAGGTTGATGGTGTGAGTTCTGAAGAGGCCTAGCCCAAGAGATGGTTCTTTCATAGCAGGGGTACTTCAAAAGAAAGTGTGTCAGTTGTACTGTCTGGAGCAAGAAAACAAGAAAGGGAGAGGTGAACGAGCATCCATAGCCTATGATGGAGATGGGACAATGGCATGTCTTCCTGCTGGGGTGTCTCCAGAGAATGCTTTAACACCTCAGAAGAGGAAGAGTCAGTACTTGAGCACACATAGCACTCAGAACATGCCAGTGCAAGAATAACATTACACCAGTTATACAAATTGTTGACTATTGCCTTTCATTATCTATAAGGCTCAAGTGAAGCCACAAGTATCATAAGAGAAGGAAAAGGAGGAAGCTAGGATATGACAGGAATGGAGAAAATACACACTCTGCCCCTTTGGTGGACTCCTTGATGTGCTGCCCAGTCTTCATTTGGGAATAAAGACTTACTCTCCATCCTCTAACTGGTGCCAGTTAACAGCCTCCAGCTATAATCCAATATTAGTCAGATTTTTATTACTATAACCAAATTCCTGAGATAATGAACTTATATAGGAGAAGCTTTATTTTGGCTCAGCATTCTGAAGGATCCAGCACATGAATGATTGCTTTGGATCTCTGATGAGGCAGAATAACATGTCCTGGAGCAAAAATTATCAACATCATAAGCCAGAGAAAAAAGAGGCAGAGGCTGTGGTCTCACAATCCCCTTCAAAGGAATTCTCCCAATAATCAGAAGGTTTCCAATTAAGGCCACGTCCTGAAGGTGCTACTACTTCCCAATATCCCTACCTTGGGGACAAAATCTTTAGCAAATAGAACTTTGAGGTACATTCAAAATCCAAAATGTAGTGCAGCTCCATATGGATTTCCCTTCAGGTGAAAAATGCCACATTGCCTAAGGTCATATTGCCCTTCAGGAAGGTTTTCTTTCATTTAATGACTGATGCCTGCAAGGTAGAAATGCTTGGCCTCTTTGTTCAACTCAGGACAACTCCAAAGGGCTAGCTCAGCTCCAAAGCTCCTTGTAGGCTAGGCGAAACCCTCCTTTTAGGCTTGGCCAAGACCTCAGGTAAAATGTATTGCCACTCAGCTACTCCTGCCCAGTCCTACTTCTTCCCTCTTCTTCTTATCTGTAGGCATTGATCCCAAGAACATTCACCGATAAACCACCTGGGTGCAAATCCCTATCTTAGAGTCCACTATGAGGGAGCATAATCTACAATAGCTACACCTTCTGTATTGGATGATTCAGAAACTAGATTAGGCCAGGAGATGAAAAGGAGGCCAGAAACTTTAAATCAAGAGACCCAAGTTATGATTTTTGACTGTATGGGATTTTTAACTTTAGTCTGAGATTTAAAACTATAAGTGGTTGCTGGGTGTGCTGGCAGGGAATCCCGGTGTTTGGAAGGCTGAGACAGAAAGATCATAGTTTAAAGCTAGCCTGGCCAATTTGAAAAACAGAGAGAGAGAGAGAGAGAGACAGAGAGACAGAGAGACAGAGACAGATAACAAGACAGAGAGAGGCAGAGAGACAGAGAAAAGGAAGGGAAAAGAAAAAGAAAAGTGGAACTAAAAGTATAAGAGACTAAAAAAGCTAAGGAATCTGTTTTGAGATTCTGTCCACGGCCAGGAAAGGAAGTCTTATGTAAAGAGCTTGAAAGGCATTATTGTGAGAAATTAAAATGCTGTGATGACTTCACCCCACTGAGTCCAGTTTGGGCAATAAACTAGTCACACAGGCCACACCACAATTTTGATGGTGTCTGAGGCTCGTTCTTCTCTGACATTCAATTTTGGAGATGACTGCTTTTGCCTTCACTTCCTCTCCATAGGAAGTCATGCAGTAATTCCAGGGATGCTGCCAGAACTCCAAACATGTTTGTCACTCATCTCAATGAGCCTTCAGAAGAACTTATTCTTTGGTTCATTTGTTTCTCCTCAGTGGAGGCAATGCTTAACTCTTAGCCCATTTTTTTCATTTCTGAACTATTTAAAAGTGACTCAACTGGATCTGCTGAATCAGGTAATCATTCTCAGTCTAAAATGCATTTGAAAGTAAATAATAGTATTCTTAGTTCAACATGCATTTTAAAGTAAAGCTATAGGCAAAATGTCTTCCTTTGGCTAGATAACTACCTATAAAAGCAGGAATAATTCAGAGCATATTTTGAGCAATGAATGGCAAGATCCTTCAGAAGAGATGAATATTCTCACCTGAATGTCTACATTTAGTATGTTTGTTTCCTAAGCATCATCTCTCTTAAATTGCAAATTGCATTGATACCCAATAGATAATACAGAAAAGTTATGAACATGAGAGGTGATCTCCTGGTGTTATGCATGCCAGAAGAGGATCAAAGTAATTGTGACAGGTAAAGAGTCTCACACTAGGTTCTACCTCTGTTGGTTATCAAATAATAGAACTTTTGGAACTTGTTATACTTATGCTATTAGAACACATAAAATACTGTCCCATCCCTACCCTCCACATGTGTATTTGTATTATAAGATACAGAAAGGATTGCTGCTGTTTACTTCAGAAACTCACAGAATGGAATTTGGGCAGGAAATTGTTTTCCATGCACTAGCAAGAGTAGAGCTCAAGCCCCAGCAAACCAACATCCTTGGGCATTTGGTGCCAGGAGTTTGGAAATTTGGATGTTTAGACAACTGTTGTTTTCATTCTTTTCCTCCATGGAGGATCTAGAAGATTTAAACATAATCCATCTTACTATTGTCCTCAAATATCAGCCTAATACACAGAGAAGAAATGAAAAAAAAAATAGTTATGCACCTTTCCCTTGAGTATATGCAGTTTACAATGAAATTGAACCCATCCACAACTGAAGTTAAGAAGATGTATCCTTTAAGAAACAAAGAAGCATGAGACAAATTTTTAACACCTCAGTTGTATTAGCTTTTCATTGCTGAGACACAATACTCAATACTCATAATTTTTAAAAGGAAAGGTTTAACTTAGCTCACAGTTTGAGAAGAATTTGGTGCATGGTTAGCTGGTTCCAAGGCACATCATGGCAAAAGGACATGAGAAACAAAGCTACTTAGTTTCTGACAGCTGAGGAACAGAACAGGGGAACAGTGCCAGAGAGGAAAGGACTAGAGACCAGATGAAGTACAGAAGATCACTCCTCCATGATCCATGAAGACACTACAAGGAGCATGGTTTACTAATCTATTAGGTGTTTCTTAATCCAATAAGTTGACAAGTCAGGAGTAATAGTCATATGAACCATAGTGGAGCTTGGGATTTAACAAATCTGACCTTGGAATAAAAATAATGAATATAGGATGCATCCTTTCCCTCTACCTAGCAAATAGGAAGCTTTTGCAAAGCACTACATTAGGTCTAGCACTGAGATTTAACACTGCAAGGAGTAGAGCTGTGGTTGAGAAATGGAACATGCCCTTGAAAAATATACACTTCCAAGAGGAAGAGAAACACAAAAATAATTACAGAATAGTGTGGTATGTGGTATAATGGTCTCATGACAGCAGTTATCACAGCTATATTTAGTAAAAAAAATTAGTGGGGCCATATCATAGACATACCACTGACATCACCACCTTATAACCATGACTAATTTAATCTTGTGTCCACCCATTCCAGTCTTAACATATCCATAGATGAATTGCT
This sequence comes from Fukomys damarensis, assembly GCF_012274545.1. Taxonomy (NCBI): domain Eukaryota; kingdom Metazoa; phylum Chordata; class Mammalia; order Rodentia; family Bathyergidae; genus Fukomys; species Fukomys damarensis. Next base: position 116,549,002 of record NW_022900951.1, on the reverse strand, counting down.
CCTGTACGGTGTTATTAAGATTCATTATTTGACTGTTTTTCAGGGAAAAGGTAATATTATTTTTATATCTCCATGATATATACAAAGCTTCTTAAGAGACCTCAAAGATGATCTTATTTTAGCTGGATGTGAAAATATCTAAAACTGGAAATAAATAGCTTGTGATAAAGAAATTACGGGAGTGTAATATTTGTTTCTAACAAAAATGTGACACTGTTATGTCAACCCACCTAGTCTCCCAGGGATTCTAAAAAGCACTAAGGTGTCAAAGTATGCTATTATCTCTTACTATTTCTGTCTCAGAGAAATGAATTCAGTATTTCAATTATATTCTTCCCTGTGGGGTAGGATAGCTAATGTATTATTTATTTTTTAAAAGGAATTAAAATGAAAATGCTACCACTTTCACAATTTTTCTATTATTAATCAATAAAAATAAAACTTTAAGAATGTAAGACACATAAGACCTCAACCACTTACCTCCCTCAATTGTGATTTTAAAGTTATGGAAAGATGGCTCTAATTAACAACTTTATTTTATTGGGTGATTCTGAAAGGAAATCACAATCTCAATCAAGGTCTCATTTCTTTATGTTTCTACAAGGTAATTTTTATTGGACATTTCAACAGGAAGCCCTGGATGAAGTGAGATATCCTGAATGATACTGTAGTTCGTTGCACTTAAACCATTCGAATGAACAATTTTAACACAAAGTCTGTAGCGTATAATGATGGGCCCACCTTGAAAATTCAATAAAGTAGATTTTTATGTGGTATGTAATGGCTGTAAAAAATATGAGTCTTGGTTCCAAGCCTCAGGATGGATAAAGACTCATAGAAGGCATATTCTCACATCTTCTCACACAATAACAGATCCCAGGCTGGGGAAGGTGGGACCAGTGCCAACCTAGAAACTTCTCAGGCAACACAGCTGTCCAACAGCTCTCAAAGTAGTTAAGAAAGCTACTTAGAAGCTTGTTCTAACCAGTATCTTTTTTTTAGCAGAGCTGAGTATTGAACCCATGGCCTCACACAAGCTAAATAAGAACTCTACTGCTGAGCTACATCCCTAACCCTAATTAGCATCATGCTTAAGCAATCCATATCCTGTCCAAATATACAGAAGACTGGATTAAACAGGCAACGCAGTGAGTGTATTGTACTCATGATTTCAAAGAATCTATGTTAAATACACTGAATATTTAGACCCACAAAATTCATATTCACAGATGAGAGTAATTTTCACCCCACCACAATGTAGAGGCATTATAACACTAATCCACAGTTTCTGTTGGATCTACTTTGGCAATCTTTTAGTGTTCTAAGCAGTTTGCATCATCCCAGCTTTGACCCTGTAATTTGTTAGGCTAATAATCTCATTTCATGTCTTGGACATAAAATTTGGCACCATCTTTCCAGGTCTGAAGTCTCACTTTTCTCAAGTATGATTTAGCAATAACCTCTGATTCTGCAACTTCAAAAGTTTTAGGTAACAGCATGGTCTGTATCTCCCCAAACACCATTTCTGGAGACTCCACTACTGACAAGAGAAAGTGGAGTGATAAAAAGAATCATGCATGTGCACATGCAGACAAAATATATATACATATGTATATATGTATGTATGTATATATATATATATATATATATATATATATATATTTCACTATTCCACAATGTGTTAAAGTATGGCTTTGTGACATAAAGAAGCTTTTCTAGAGAGCAATTCTAAATCATTATCCAAAGCCAAACTAGGTCGTACAAAAGACACTGTGGTACACTGTTGTACACTACTTCACTGATTCTCATTTTCTAATGAAAGAAAATCTCAATAATAAGTAAGCTCCATTATTGGTGAAAATTTCACTATTCCACAATGTGTTAAAGTATGGCTTTGTGACATAAAGAAGCTTTTCTAGAGAGCAATTCTAAATCATTATCCAAAGCCAAACTAGGTCGTACAAAAGACACTGTGGTACACTGTTGTACACTACTTCACTGATTCTCATTTTCTAATGAAAGAAAATCTCAATAATAAGTAAGCTCCATTATTGGTGAAATGACTTATCTAGTTGGCAGGTAGGAGATAACCAAGTTCTATGCTCACGTTGTTGTGGCCAAGTGGAACAGCTTGGTGCTATAGCCAAATGTGACAGCTCTGAGGCACAGCCAAGTGTTATAGATGAGTGCCACAGCTCAGAGTTGCAGCTACCGCAATTTGAAGACTCAAGAATCCAATGGCCACTCAAAGAGATGGAGAAAAACTTTTATTAAGCTGGCAGGCTCAGTGGAGTTCATACTGTGAAGCCTGAACACTAGACTGAAAACCGGGAGCCTCATCTATTGTGTAGGTGAGCATGCTCAGTAAAGAGGGGGTGTGTGTGTGTGTGTGTGTGTGTGTGTGTGTGTGTGTGTGTGTGTTTGTGTTACAGAATGTTCCTGATTCCTGAAAGGCATAGCGGGTGAGAATGCATAACTGGCTTATTGTTTAAGGGGATTTATTACTATGTATTGCATACAGTCCAGGGACCAGGTGATTACACAAGTGACTATAATAGTTGCATAACAGTACTAACATGGACTTGCACTTTTTCCACTTATTCATTTGGTCATCTTCAGCCCCAGACTTATTCTAGCATTTTGAAAAGGTGGCTTCCATGGCTTTAAGCATACTCTACTCTCAAGTCACCAAAGAAAGCCTAACTCATATCAACTGGTATATAAACATATTTTGTCTTAAAAGAAAAAAACCATGGCACACAGCCATAGTTTTGCTCCCACTGCCCTAGAACATCAAAGCTCTCAGTCCCCAGACATGAGGACTTAGACCCAAAGTTACTCTCAGCTCATAAGCTTGCTCTGCTCTACTAAATTTTTGAGTAGGAATGAATTATTCCTCTGGCTTTCCTTATCCTCCAACTTGCAGATGGCAAATTGTGAGACTTTTTGACTCCTGTAAGCACATGAGCCAATTCCCATAGTAAATCTGCTGAGATACACACACACACGCACACACACACACACACACCCTAGTCATTTATTTTCTCTGGAGAACTCTGACTAATATAGATTTAGTCGAGACTATCAGGAAAAGTTCCACATTCAGTTCAAGTTTAATTCCTCATTGAAGTTAATTTCATGTATCTCATCCTCAACAAGCACTTACTTTGATGAACTTCTCCATCACTTGGTACCTGGTACTTGCATCACTGTTTGGTCCCCTGCAATTTCTAAATATCACTTCATATATACTTCTTCTCTCCCCAAATAATGGCACTTTCCTAACACTCAGTGGCCCCTATGGCATGCCCCATTGTACGCCTCCTATATTATAGTCTTAATATATATTTGTTGTTGATGACTGTACCCATGGATACAAACTACTATGTATAAAATATTTGTTAATTATAAAAAAGACTAGTGACCTAATTTGCTTGTAAGATATTTTATTGGCAAGTAATAGCATCATTTTGCTATATCTAAATATATCAGCATATGATACCAAAACTAAAACATGTGACATCTCCTGTACAGATTAATATAATGGGAGCCAAGCAACTATGTGGATTCTGTATGTGAACAGTTGTAATGTTTTATTAAAGAAGATCAAGCAAACTGGCGTGGAAATTATTCTAATTTGAGACTTACTGAGTACACTGATATTTTATTTTTTTAACACATTACTTTTCCCAAAATCTAAGATATGCAGCTTTAAAGGACTACTGACTTTCCTGTAAGTAGTGATAGATTTTATCTGAACTGCTGTAATCACTGGGGGGAAAGGCCTACACTGAACTGTATTTCTCTCCCATTAAAATTAAGCCTTAATTTTAAAATGGGTTGTGTTGGGGTTAAGAGGTGAAAAAATAACATCTTGTGACAAGTTACAGTCTCAGCATACTTTCCACTGTATTGTTTCGTCTTGAAATTGCACATGAATAGATGGAGGAATATACTGAAACCAGAGAACAACTCAGCCATCTTCTTCACTTGCCAGTGTAGAATGTAAAGAAGATAAGCACACTAAACTGAGACCCTATAAGAAGTGAGTAATCTCAAAGCTTTACAGTCTTTCATAGCCAAGACAGAGGTCTCCAAGAGCTACATGACTCAGTAATGGGCTTCTTTCTTATTGTTGATAAGTCTAAATTGAAATGATATGACAATTGAGAATGAAGAAAAGCACACTGTTCATGAAACTATCCACCAAAACACATCAGGCATAATTTAAAAATTAACATGCAAGGAAATAGCTAGCAAACCACAACCCTCTCAAGACAACTCTGAAAATGGACTGCTGCTAAAATGTCCTTCCTGTAAACTGTGGGAACTAGTGCAGTTAGCTATGCATGAATATTCACTGTGGGAACCTTACAGTCCTGAAGTCGAGTCTTCAGTAAACCTAAGCAATGTACTGATTGTAGTTTAGGAATATCAAGATTTGGAAACCTTTAATCGCTCTCTTAGTAAGTTGATAATACAGGATACTGCTTAAGAACAAGGACTCTTCATCCTTGGGCAAGTTACCTAATTTCTCTGTACCCCAGCTTTCCATCTACAAAATGGGAACAACAAAACTATCATCTGGGATGGAGTATAGCTCAGGAGTAGAGTGCATTCTTAGCATGCACCAGGCTGAGGTCTGACCCTCAGCCCTTATACTAACTACAGGTTGTTGTGAGGACTAAAGTGGTTAAATCAGTATTCACAATTGACTTAGAGCAATTCCAGAAATATAGCTCCCTGTATAAATGTTAAACCAAGAAGTAGGTTTCCTTAGTTGGCATAAAATTATAGTCTCTAGAATTGTGGGCCATTTGCATGCATAGAATGGTGCTTTGATTTGTAATCTATCAGGTAAATTCACAGTGCCTGGAAGTGAACTCAGAACCATATTTTAAGAAATCTTTAAGGGCCTTTTGGCTAATCTACACATTATAAAGGTGGAAACTGAGGATCATAGTGGGGAAAAGATTTGCTGGAGTTAACAATTGCTAAATTGTAGCAGTTAGTAATAGAAGCCAAGTCATTGATCTTTCTACCAGTTGTCCCTGTTTCAAATATATCTTTCCAATAACTGATTATATATGATCTTGGGAAAAAATCATACTGGTGAAGACTGCCACCAATAATCAAAGTAAAACCTGTGCTTACTACGCTAGAATCACATGTAATGTGCAAGACAGTTTCTCATTGTCACTCAAATTTCTTAACACACCTTTTACCAATATGGCTATTGCTCTCTCCCTCTTTTTGACTAAGTCACAAGATTAGTTATCTTCTATCACACATTAAAAAACAATGGCTTTCTGGTCATAAACTAAACCTGTTGAAAGAAAAGCACTAAGGCGATTCTATTGCTTACATTAACACTTCAAAAGATCTCTCTCTAACAATTAACTCAGATGACAGTTAATTGCAATTTTTATTTGTCCTATCAGAATGCCTGAAACTTCTTAGCATTATTATATGACAAATATTAGATTATTAATAATGTATATAGCACAGGAATTAAACATGAAAGCTAGTTTAGAGGTAATGAAGTATAAAACCAGAAATTGCTTCTTAATTTTTTGTCAATTAAAAAGAAATAAAAATAAGTGAAGATCATGGCCTTGTAGTTGTCAAAGACATTTCTGAAAGTCAGAATTGTGAATCTAGGTGCTGTAGTCCAAATACCAGCAGAGCCCTTGCAAGACTCAGTTACTGAAAAGCAAGGCAGAATTTTAGGGTACTTCTTAAAAGAAAAGCTACCACTTTGCAGATTTGCATTTAATCTTTACATTTATTACAGATAAAAACCCAAAGAGCTAACATTGGCAAACATGATCATCCAATGGTAAACACTTCAAATCTTTCTGCATTTCCATTACAGACTATGATTATTTGTTTAGACTAAAGTCCATTAGTTTATCACAGCTACCATTGCCTCCCAGAAAGCACTGATTGAGGTTTGTTCAATTGTGAATTACAGAAATCATACATTTCCTCCAGTGGGTTGTTAACTTCACTACTAGCAGCAGAATAATATACAATTACAGTTCAAACAGATAACAAGAAGACAGTGTGGAATAAGCATTTTACTATTCTGAAGAACTACCAGAAAGAAATTGACACCGATTAATGCATCTTGTTACATTATGAGAATCTTAGATTCAGTAGGCCTGAAAGATCCCTTAGAGACTGTGAAAAACCACTTCAGCTCAAAGGTAAGGAATTAATAGTTCAGATCAGTGAGTTAATATTGGAGTCAGGAGTCTTCTTGCTCCTTATCCAGGACTCTTCAAAATTAGGAGTGGGATTTGTTTGTTTGTATTTGAGCTTCAATAAACTTATTCCCTATATGGGGTCTACATTAATTTGGTTAATTACAAGGCTTGCTCTTGAGCAAACCATAATGTAGATCAGGTTTCTTTCAAAAATTTCCCATTCACAAATATTAATATTTATGATCATTTACATTAGTTATTCATCAATGACATAGTCTCTTCGGAACAAAAGGAATCTTGGAGAACTTCTGAACTATAGGCATCTTCCAATATTTATAAACATAATTTTTCTTAGCTTTTTTTCTTAAATTTATATTAAACCATTATACCAAAATAACGACAGTTACACTGACTAATTTAATTTAGGAAAACCAAGAAGCTATTTAGGCAAATTGAGAAAAATTGTTCTAATTAATGCAGAACTGTAGAGCAATGACAAAGACATGGATGTTTTTAGTGACTTTCTAGCAGCAGATTGCCACATGTACCTTTTTAAAGTATCAAGAGTAGGTAATACAATTATATAATGGTCATTCAAACTTTTTCTTTTATCTGGATTCAGTGACTTGCCTGACACAAGGTGTCTTTGAAAGACACCTCAGCCTTGTATAATCCTTCCTTAAAATGTGACACAGTGCTCCATAAACCGAGACAAAGCTCCTTAGCCATATCATGAGGACATACTGCCTCATAGCCTTATCAAATAAACTTGCAATTCATTGCTGTTTCTCTGGCTCCCTCTCACTTGCTCAAATGAGCTGATTCATTTGCCCACTTAACCGATTTTATCTCGATAATAGAGTGTAGGGACTGCTCTGTATCAGTTTCTTCAAGGACAGTTGCAAGCTATGAAACTGTTTAACTACATTTCCGCACTTGGCTCCTCAGAGGTAGTCTACCCAAGCACTCCTATGGCCTGTCATCTGCTCCCCGCACTGTTTGCTTAGATATCCTACTGAGTGGCAAGTAAAATGGGAAGGTGACACTCTATTGATATTGCTTGTGCTGTCTGTGTAAGTAAGGCATTATCTGAATCTACCTGGGCTACTTGTGGTTTTGGTTTACCAGGCAAATCTATCAGGCTGCTTGGCAGACAGAGTAGTAGAAAAGACCGCACACTCCAAAGTCAGACCACCTCACTTTACATCTCAACTGCCGTGATTTGAATATCTGTTCCTTCCAAAACTCATGTTGGAAGCTACTTGTTGCTAACAATATCAAGAGGCGGGAGATTGCAGAAGCAATTGGTCTATGAGGGTTCTACCATGATGGGTGGGATGGATGCTGTTATAATAAAGGGTGAATTCAAACTCCTCTCTTGCTTTCTTGCCCTTTCACCTTCTACCTTCTAAGGCAGCAAGAAAGCTCTTGCCAGATGCCAACACATTGATCTTGAACTTCTCAGCCTCCAGAATTGTAAGCTAATAAATTTCTGTTCATTATAAATTACCTTTTCTAATGTCAGATGTTTTGCTTTTCTAGCACAAGACTACACATACTGACCTTCTCACTTATAAGATTGTGGTCTTGGCAA
>NW_022900951.1:116525825-116540981 GCF_012274545.1 Fukomys damarensis | reverse complement strand
ACCTTTCTCTTCTTTCATTCCCTCATATTATCCATTATTATCTAAGCTTCTGTGAATAGTGAAAGAGCAAGTTTACTGTATAGAGTAACCAGTCTAGTTAATGTCATAAAATTAGCTATATTACTATTTTAGCAACAATCACATTATTTTATACTATACTATACTATACTATACTATACTATTACATTATAGACAATACAATTACTTTTTTTGTTTTGCTTTGTTTCTTGAGACTGGATCTCACTATGTAGTTCAGGTTGGCCTTGAACTCATTAAATAGCCCAGGCTGGACTTAAATGCATGGTGATCCTCTTGCCTTAACCTCCTGAGTGCTGGGATCACAGGCATCTATCACCGTGCCCAGCTCTAGAATGACATTTTTATCCCCAGTGCTGGAGATCAAACTTAGGACCTTGCTCCTGCCAGGCAGGCATAGCACCCCTGAGCTACATCCTGGGCCCCTCTAGAATTACTTTTGAGACATGGAACCCTTCCTCATGAAACTACATAGTTGGAGATACTGGACAAAGGATGTGTGCTAAGTGAATAATATTTTCTTGAAAGAGAAATCACTTTAACTTGGGGCCAGACCTGGTTACAACTTATATACCTTCTCTACTTAACCCTTAATATGTACACAAATCAAGAGTTGTTATCCCTATTCCAGAAACACTTCAACTATCCTGTATTTATTGGGAAAGAATACCAATGATTTTCACTAATAGTGATAAATGATTTTGGAAATATATCAGCCCTCCCTCACTTAAAAGGAAAACCAACAATTTCAGACACCAACATTATAAAAAACTAATAAAATACACAGCACAATACATCAGTCCCATGCTTTTGTTTTTCTTGCTGTAGTCAGGGTCTGTAAGGAAATTAGGTTTAACAGAGAACACATAATTATAGGATTATTTTTTATATTTACCCAAGAAGTCAAATATGGAGGGGTGAAAGAGTTTAGCCACACACTAGAAGCCCAAGAATATAGGCAATGGCCTGGATCCCAGAAGTTTCCCACACAGGTCCAGCTAAAGGCTTAGAGGCCAAGGCAACGTCCTTCAAGAGTGCAGCCAGTGGCCTGGAGCCCACGGCAATGCGTCACACGTGTCCGTATTGAGGATCTACACCTGAAAGGCCCAAAGGCCAGTGGTAGAACCCATAAAACCTATGCTAGTGTGGTGAGGGATTTGTGCCACCAAGATGAGAGATCTGTACTGGAGCCAGGAAGTGATACTCTTGGTGATGACCAGAGCTCCTCTGACAAGAACAGCAGCCATTCCCAGTGACAGCAAGACCTCAAGCTCCTCCTCCAATAACAGCCAAGTTCACATCAGGAAAACCATCCGCAGCAAGCTTCTCCTAGAAAACTCAACAACCCACTCTTCCCTTCCAATTCTCTTTTTATGGCTACTGGCAACGATCCTTAGGTGGATCCTGCACGCCCAGACTACACTGATTCAGTTCAGCTGGGCGTGACAAGTTGACCATTAGTTAATCCACCACACTTGTGAAATCTAATTTCATTAAAATGTTCAGTTTCTCTGCTTCAAAAATATCATACAATCATTAAGTTTAAAGGGTGTAGAAAAGATTTCTATAACCATCTATAGTCTATAGACAATCTTAACATTTTGACACATTTTCTCATTTTATTCATGCATTTTACCACTGTTGAATTGTTACATAATTTGCTTGTTGAATAAAATGTTTTCTTTCCATTCAAAATATATAATGGGAAAACAAAAATTTTCCATAACTCTATTGTTAGGTAACCCCAGACGACACTTTTTCAAAAATTACACAAGTGGTTAGAAATTTTAGAAAGCATACTGCTATCAGTGCACATATATCAGTATTCACATTGTACAGATTATCTAATATCCAAAAATTTTATTTTTTCAATTATTTCAAATTATAAACAATATTGTGTCTGATATTTTTATGACTACATCCCAGTATCATGTGAAAATGGCTGGATGCATTTTCACCAACATTGTAAATTATGATTACACTAATCTAACACAAAATACACACTATATAAAATTTACCTTAATAGGCAAGAAAAAAATTTACAAAAATATGTTCAAAAATAGCTGTAGCTGTTAATCAAGAAACTCCTGTCATATGCTCTAAGATCCCAAGGAGACAAAAAAAAAAACAAAAAAAAAAACAAGCTGCTTAAACTGAAGACCCCTTTTGAAAATCACAATGTCAGATATGGCAAATTAAAATACTCCAAATTGGAAGTAATGATTTTCTGTTGAACTTACTGTCTTATAGACCACTTGGTGCTGTGTAAATAATAAAGTAAATAATAAAGTAAATAATAAAGAATACTGTTTGCATTTTGGTCATTGGTGATTAACTTAAGCAACTCAGAAGTGAACCAAAAAATAAAGAATCGCTCATTATCTGAAGATAATGAAAGCATGAAAAACGATGCAAAGCTGAAGGGGGGAACTAACTAATCCTGAAGGATTAATGCAAGAAACAGAACAAAACCATAGGAAAAAAATCTTCAGGAATTTTCAAGACAATTTTGTATCCCTAAGAGAATAAAACAAGCTAATGTGAAAAAAGGTTTAATCATAAAAGGAAAGAATTGGCGGACAATACACTGTGTGACATAATTCTATATAAAGATGATTACCAAATTGAAAAATAACTCCTTTGAAAGTAAGCTCAAATATAACACAGTAGGATATGAAGGCAGAAATTTAAATGCTCACGTTAAAGTATGCTTTTATGTTTTGAGTACAGTAAGAGGAAAGACAGAAAGGTTGTGGAAGAGCTCCACCATAGCCAAGGAGAGGCGAGCAGCACTCACAGGCTTCTCTGTGTCCTTCACCTCGTTCAGCAGGTGTGCAGCTGCATGGGGGCTATGGAGACCAACCATTGCAATACATCTTGAGCCAGTGAGTGACCAGGTGAAACCCAGAAATATTGGTAGCTAAAATAACAAGTGAGGCTGCTGCTTACCCTGGCACAACAGTCTACACAGGTTCAGAGAGCATGCCATTTTATGAGACTTACAAAATTCTACAGGGGAAGAAGTAGATGGAAATAACTGCCACTCCATGCCTGCCTGGCCTAGAGGCCACCACTTTCAGTACTAGGTAGGACTGAGTAGTCTTCTGGTGGGACTTTGACCTCAGATACTGTGGTATTTGTCAGGCAGGTCCTCACCAGTCCTAAGCATTACTGGAAATGTGAGGCAGAGAGAGAGACTGAGAGAGCCGTGGCACAAGTGGGAACCACAAGGGCTGGGGGACATCAGAGTAGGCCATGGTAGCATTGTTTGGCTGTTGCTTTCTCAGGCTCGGGTGCCTCAGGAGCTGCAAACTGGAGAGGGACTGAGTGAGCGGCAGCATGGCCATGAGCTGGGAGCACCACCATGACCTGGGCATTTCTAGCTAGGGCTGTTGTATACTTGATCCCGGGTGGGTGCCAGTGGAACAAGAAGGTACAGAAAGACTAAATGATCTGTGATGCAAATAGGAGCCGGGTACACTGGGAATGGAAAGAGGTGGCCTGGGTAGCACTAGCTATGGCAGCTGGTAGAAGAGCACAGCCTGGGAGCCTAGGGTGACACTCATCGAAGAGAGCAGCACAAATGCCCTGTTGCCTCTAGAACACTAGAGGCTCCTGCGCATAACTGACAAAGGAGACACTCTGGGATACTCATCCTAACCAACAGTGCAGGCTCACTGTCTCCATTATAAACATTCCCACAGTGGGGTTTAATGTTCCTGATTTTGTTTGTTTTACTTTCCTTGTTTGTTGTTCATTTGTTTTTCTTAATCAGGCTTGGTCTTTTTATGTTGGAGGGGCTGTGTATATGTATTAGTTTCTGCTTTTGCTGTTACATTGTTCTATGTTTTGTTATATTTTCCCACATCAGTAATTGCTTCACAGTTCTATCTATTTTACTGCTAGTTCAATAATTCGAGTTAATCTTTCTATCTCTTCTCTCACTTCCCATTTATATTACATTCTTTTCTTTTCCTTATTTTTGTCATATCTTCTTCTATATCTCTGCTCTTCTCTTTTTACTTTTTCTCTATTTTACATATATTATTGATATTAAACTGAATATAATTACTATTTAGTTTTCTCGAGATTATTGTATACCATTATTGTTCATCTGTTTTCCTGAGTTAGTGAAATAGTAGAGATTTCTTATACAAGTTTTTAATTATATGATAATTCATGGTGTGCTTCTCAATTGTTAATGTTACTGTTAGTTTCTCCTTCTTCCCAAAGCAGTCCTAAGTACTGTACCTAACACTCAGAAGAGACTGAGTGCGTACTTTTACACTAAGACATACACAAATCTCAGGACACATCACAAAGAGAAACGTACTTACTCAGAAGAGCCACACACAATGGTGGCAGAGGCATCCATCCCTCTTGATCTGCAAACTTCAACACAAAAATACCAGAATCACGAGAAAACAAGACAATAAGATGTATCCAAAAATTTATAACTCTCCAAAAGCTTATCCCACAGATATTGAAGTGGGTGAAATTCAAGAGGAATAATTTGAAAAATTTATGGAAAAAATAATAAGATCAAAGAAAAGACAAATAAGTAGCTCAATGAATTAAAGAGAATGAAGGATGTAAAAGGCTAGTAAAAAGAGATAAATATTTGGAAACAAAAAAATGTAGAAATCCTGGAAATGAAAATCATAAATATACAGATTTTTTTGAAAAATCAATTGAAAGTTTTGGCAGCAGGGATAGTGAATCAGAAGAAAGAATATTAGGACTTTAATTTTGTTTTGTTTTGTTTGTTTTTTTGTTTGTTTGTTTTGAGACACGGTCTCACTATGTAGTTGGGACTGACCTGGAGCTATAACATTCTGCCTCTGGCCCTCAAAAGGCTCATGTTAATCTCACTATGCAAAATGCATTTAGTCCAATTTAAGAATTGCTAGAGTCTTAACAGTTCCATTACTGTTGAATAGTCTAAGTCTAATGCTTTCTTTGAGACTGAAGGCAAACACTTACATGTGGGCCTCTATTAAAAGCAAAGGGAAAGTTAAATACTTTTAACATAAAAGAGTAAAGGGTAAAGATTCCAAAAGGGAGGAATGAGAGATAGAAAGAAATGGGCAAAAGCAAGACTGAAGACCAGCCAGACAATCCTTAAATCCTATAGCTCCACGTCTGTTACTCAGGCAAGTCATGTTGAGATGTTGGGTACCCCCAACACTGCTGATTAGTCCATATGGCCTCTCTCAGGAAGACCTTACTCCTCAGCCAATGTTCCACATTTCTGGCATCTCCAACTACCTGGGATCTCCACTGCACCTTCAGCTTCATTCTTACACCCCACACACTATCTTCTCAAGTACACTTTGCCCCGCCCCCAATCCTTCCTCTGAACTCTGGATGAAAGCCTCAAAGACTCCACACCTCCTGCATTCTACATGCCTAAAAGCCAGCACCAGGTGTATTATGGCAAGTTTTACGGCCATCTTGAGTAGCTGCCTAACATTCCTGGATCTTGGCTGCAGTAATTTCTGAGTACATGCAAAGCTGAAATCATGGAAATATTTCCCTAAGGGGCACTAAATGACTAGGGTGCCTTGAGACTCTCTTCTCAAAGCAAAGTCTGACCTCTTTGAGCAAGCAAGAGTGCATTCTCATAAATTTCTGAAGTGCTTTTATGGCATCTTTCCTATTGTTCGAATGCAGAGAATTTGATTTATTTTTCTTTTTTTGTACCAGGGATCAAACTCAGGAACTTATGCTTGCAAGGCAGATGTGGTGCCACTGAGCTAAATCCCTGGCCCTAAATTTGGTTTTCTTAATGCTAGTATTTTCAGGAACCATGCTCACTTTTACGCCAACATCATGGGTATTTCCATTTCTTTTTATTGAGTTTATTGGTACATTTTAGGTATACGGTACAGTACAGTTACATTCATTACTGGGATCTTGTACGTTTACATGACAGGTCGTGGTTCTCAGTTTTCCCCTTGTCCCTGCCCTCCCTTCACCCCTCCTCCCCTCCCCATTTACAAGCACTTTATTTCCATTTTTTCATTTTCTCATATTTTTTCTTTTGCCTTATTCCCTTTCCCCTACCCTTCCCACTTTCCCTACAACTTTATCCCTCTTCTCCTATTTCACATTGTTAATTATCCCATTAGGATCTTGAGTGCTATTATAGTTTATTCACACCAGAGAAACTATTCGGTATTTACACATGTGAGACTTATTTATATCACTTAGGAGTATATCCTCAAAAGGTATCCATTTTCCTATTAATGAATCTAATTTCTCTTTCTTTATGGCTAAGCAGTATTCCATTTTATAGAAAAACCACATCTTCTTTATCCAGTTTCCAACTGTCCATCCCTGTTTTTAAATCTTCTCTGGAACCTGTCAGGTCCTGAGAATAATGCTAGGCTAGCCTACCAAGGAACATGTGGGACATGGCCAGTCATCCCAGCTAAGGCAATCCTCAGATGGCCCAGAGCCAGCTGACTCACCCTCACTCTAGGACAGCCGAGGCTTGTCTGGTCCACAGCAGACAGCAGATGCAAATGCCCATTCAGCTGAGACCAAAAAAAGTGTCTAGCCAACCTGCATACCCAGATGCAGGAAGAAATAGTTATTTTATGCCACCAAGTTTAAGGCAATTTATTATACAGCAATGGCTAACTGCTACAGAAAAATAAAAAGTATATATATTGTTCATCACAAAAAGCTGATGTTGCAGGAGGGAGTTTACATGTGTCAGCAGACATTTGCAGCTACAGATCCCCCGGGATGTTAGGTTCCAAGAGGAGCTTTGTTGAAATATGAAAAACTCGCCGGGGATTTAGCTCAGTGGTGTTGCCGCCTGCCTCACAAGCGCAAGGACCCGAGTTTAATCCCTGGTACCCCCCAAAAATATGAAAAACTCAAGACATCAATAACATCATTTGGGGGAATTTTATTCTAACTGTGAGAAATGTACCTGAGGAGGGTGAAGACATTGTGATAACAGTGGTATTTGGGAAAATAAATTGTCTCAATAAGTTTTGGTAATGTAACTATGAAATTTAAAACAACTACTAAGTAAAAGTCCTAAAAATGGAAAAGGCATAGTGTAAAAAAGTATTTTAAAATCTGGAAAAGAGGCAGGAGTTTATCAGGAATTCGGCTTTATGGGTCCAGCAGAACTCTGCCACATGGTGACAGAGTTACTTGCAGCTTTACCTCCTGCTAGGAACTTTGGTGACAGAGCCATCAGAAAGAAGTATAGGGGAAGAAACACAAGTAGAAAGTAAAGAACTTGTTTAGTTGGGGCAAACGTGCTATAGAAATTAATTCATGATATCAGTAAGAAACTACAACGTTTTTTGTTTTTAATTTCATGGAATGAACTAGCTCGATTCCAGGGAAGTAAGGGCCATATTTACCGAACTGGAACCAAAGGCTCTCTTGAGTCACGAGTCTTGGAACAGCTGCTAAAAACTTCCAGGAGAGCCCAAGATCAAGGACTACATCCTAGTATGGCCCAACCAACTCTCAGGAAGTGGAGGATTCCTTTTCATCTGGTGGGGAGGAACCAGGTAGTACAAAACTTGAGGAAAAGTTTTAATTAAGGTGATGGTAACCTGAACAGTTATTACAGTAGAAGTGTAAGGAAATCTGTGCTTTAATGTGAGGGATTAATAGAATTCCTCAAGTGAAAGGATTTCAATACATGGTCAAAATGTCTCATTTTCAATAAACATTAAATGCTTGAAGGTTTCAGGGTCAGAAATGAAGTTATTTCCCATAGTTTTGTGAGCAGAATATTTCTGCTGCTTGAAAATGTAGGTGTTCCCTGATAGAAAACAATTAGGTCAGGACCACAAATCTTCTGAGACAGATGTCCCAATTTAGCAGTTGCGGAGGACTCTGAGAAAGCAGAATGAGTGTACGGAACAAATTGAATGAAAGTAAAGGAAGGAGCAGAGGCTTATGTATGAGGTAGTGAGGACCAAGCTGACTAGGGCGGACCATCCACACACAAGTAGAGAGCCGAGAGACGGTCATGAAGGTAAGGTCACAGGGGACTTGGATGTCACATGTAGATGTTTAGATTTGATTGGGAAAATGGCGTTGTACGTTTTTGAGTAACACGAGGAAGGTGATACTTAAGAAAATTAATCTGACAGCGAACAACAAGATAGACAGGAGACATGAGGTATTGAGAGGTTGGTGGAAGGACCTAAATTGTAGATGAGATTCCACGCAAGAGGAGTGTGTAAGGCACCAATACCAGACACATGTAAAAGCAGATATTGTTCTCTATTTTTATTATAAAATTACATGTTTGCTTTAAAATTACAATAGTAGAAAAGCACATTAATTAAAATATATATGTACATATACATACATTCATGTAATCATTATTTAAAATGATAATACAAACTTCTAATTGAGTATATGAAAAAGGAATGTATATACTTTGACAAACACAGCAAGAAAGTACAAGAGTAATGAAAATCCATAAAAATAAATGAACAGTACCAAATTATAATAAATAAGAAAAGTGTGTGAATTAAAAGGCAGACATTCCCAGATGGAGTAAAAAACATCATCATGTGCTATTGCCCCACCAGGGATTAAACTCAGGACCTTGCGCTTGTGAGGCAGGTGGAGGCACCACTGAAGTAATTCCCCGGCTCTCATGTGCTATTTTGAAAAGATCCATCTAACAAAAAGCAACAGAGAAAAGTTAAAAATATGGAAATAGATGATATAACAGTTACTGGTAACAGAACAAAGCAGACAGAGCTAATAAAAAAAAGACAAAAAGGATTAAATGAGGCAAAGAAGGTAACTTTATCCAGTGAGCAAAGATAATCTAGTAAGACTCATGAACCTTAATGCACTGAATAAGTGTTTCAAATACATAAGGCAAAAAAAAAAGATTAGAAATAGGAGACTGATAAAATAAATAGGAGAGTTACATACTTTTGTCAGAAATTGTAAATCAAGCAGACAAAAAGAGAAAAGTTGAACAACAACATATTTAATATGTCAAAACATGACATAATGGAACCCCTCCAAAAGAAAATATTTTGTTTACTTCAATTTCCCATGGAACATTTATTTTAAAATTGAGTACATATAGGACACAAAGAACATACTCCAAAATGTATGACTCGTGCTGGAGACATTCTCCATACATGAGCCAGTATATGTAGTAATTAAGAAGAAAAGGACAGAAAAACAAAACATCAACTAAAACCCAACCATACAGAAATAGATATATTTCCAAGTAGCTCTTGGACTGAAAAGAAAACAAAAACTTTTACTCCATATGAGGTGACAAAACAGGCCTATGAAAATTCTGCGTGTGAATGAGTACTATGAGGTATAATAAAACACGAATTTGGAGGAAAATTTATAGCTATACTGCATTAATTTTAAAACTAAAAAGATTGAAAAATAAACATGAACTGAAAGAACTGGGTAAAAAGATCAAATAGAAAATGTAAAAAGAATAACAGCAGGGGATTTAGCTCAGTGGTTCTGCTGCCTGCCTCGAAAGCAAAAGTCCTGAGTTCGATCCCTGGTACAAAAAAAAAAAGTCATTTGGCCAAGTGGTTTTCAAGACTTTTTGAGCTGGGATTTAGCTCAGTGGTTCTTCAGCCTGCCTCTCAAGTGAAAGATGCTGAGTTCAATTCCCGTTACCAAAAAGAAAAAAAAAATAACAGCATAAAATATTTTAAAACCACAAGGTATTAAAATAGGTAACTGAAAATAAAATGTACAAACCTCTAGAAAGTCCTATCAATGAAAATAGCATGTGGCCACATTAGAAAATATAATGTGCATCTTCCAGTAATACACTTTAAAATCTAGAAGAAATGGATCAGTTTTCACCAAATTACTTCAGAAGTGGTGCCATAGAAAACTGCGATTAACTAATAATCACAGAAGCAACTGAACAACTATTTAAAGTTCTAGCCCACAAACAAGGACCAGAACAAAATGGTTTCATCAGTGCAAGGAGCAGTTCACATCTCAGTTACTTACACTGTAGAAACAGGGGAAAAGTTCAGTTCATTCAAAAGGGGAACCTAAACCTGAAATCAAGAAAGTGGCATTATACAAAGGAAATGAGTTTCCCAACCAGTAAGTCTGGCACACTGGTGTCCTATGGCTAGGTTTCATGTAAACTGTAATCTCAAACTCATACAGCCTTTGGGCATCCAAGCAATGCCCGGGAAGTCAGTTGCATCTGTCGATTGGCCCCAGAATGCCATAATGTACTAAAGGTAAGAAGGCACTACTATAGGCACTTATGAACACAGACTTTTATATCCTAAATTAAACAGAAACATCACTCTCAAGTAAATTTTATTCTAGCAATGTAAGAAGAGCTCAACATTAGGCAATTAGCTGCATTCACAGATTAAAGAGAATAACCATATTATCACCTTGATAAAGCATTTTAGTAAGATTTCATATTCATTTCTCATAAAATTGTAAGATGATCAGGAATAGAAGGGCATTTCCTTAACTTGAAAAAGGGAATACATCAGCAACAGCAGCAATTATAATAGAATAAAACAAGGCAATTCTATCAAAGTAGAAAAACTAAAAAAGAAGGTGGTTGCCCACTCTTCATTGATCAACATTATATGCACTGTCCTGAAAGTCATAAAATCTTTATCAATGTGCTGAAAGTAAAAACTTAGATATAAACATTAGCAAAAGAAAGACAAGTGCTTTGACATTTACAGCTGATATGACTGGGCGAATAGGAACTGAAAATAATCAACTGTAAAAAAAGCGATTAGAACTAGAAAGCATTTAATACAAGGCCTGGGTAGAAGATAAATATTAAAAACCAACAGATTTTCTATATAGGATTGACAATGTATGTTAAAAATGAAGTTGTAGCACCATCAACAATAGGCAGGACATACAGTTCATCAAGTGGTGAGTGGATAAGCGAAATGTAGCAAGAGGTACACAATCCACATACTCAGACATAAAATATGAATGAAATCCTGTCGTCTGCAGCAACATGGATGGGACTGAAGGTTATTATGTTACGTGAAATAATTCAGGCGCAGAAAGACAGTTATTGCATGGTCTCACTCATGTGTGGAATATAAGAAAACTGAGAGAAGAGTGGTTGTTGCCAGAGACTGGGGAGAGTTGGGGGGAAGAAAGGCACAGGAAGAGGTTAATTGATGGGTACTAAGTTATAGTTAGTGGAGGAATTGATTCCAACATTCTATAGCACTGTATGGTAACTATAGTCTATAACAATTTATTACATACAATTTATTATATATTTCAAAATAACTAAAAGAATCCAAAAGGTCCCAACATAAGTACCTGAATAAATGGGACTGCTAATTACACTTACGGGATCACTACAGATTGTAAAATTGCATCAAACTGTCACATCAAATGCCTCCAATATGTACAAAAATTATGTTCCACTTAAAAATAAATCTATATACAATAAAATATAGTCCTGTTTACATTGGAGCAAAAATAATTATAAAATATCAAAGAAAAAGCTTTAAAAGGTGTAATATCTAAATAAGGACTAGAGAAAAATTAATTAATAAGAGAAATACACTATGTTCTCAGAAGCAAAACTCATTATCTTACTTATAGTAATTTCTGATCTGCTACTTGTAAAGTCTGAGGCATTTCCAATGGACTTTTTTTAAAACAAAGTTCATTCTAAAATTTTTCTAGAAAAAAAGTGCACAAAAATAGTTGAGAATATTCTGGAAAAAAGAGAAATCATGAAGGGAGAGTGACCTTATCATATTTCAAAATATGATACTACAATAATTAAAACAGTGATGTATTAGTGCAATACAACTACTATCAATGGAAGAGAGGAAACATAAGTTCATGATAAATCAGTATGGATGGAATCCAGTTGAATAAGTTGTGAATCTGGCTATCTCTTTCCCAAATAATAAATTAAATTCCTACTTTCCATCATATGCAGATATACACAGAGAAACTAAATCCACAGAGATTAATGCACTAAGTATTTTTATAACCTTGGTGCTGCAGAAGCCTACCTAAGTATGAGACAAAAGCAAGAAATTATTTTAATAACTTCAAATGTTTGTCTACATAATTAAATATTATTTTGGTAAATAAAACCATAAATAAATATAAAACACAAATGATAAATATGTGTAATGTATACTGGACACAAGGATATCAACTAATATCCAGAGGTATCTACAGATTAATAACAAATAAAAAGACAATACAGCAGAAGTATATGCAAAGGATAGGAACAAAATATTTCCAATAGTAGAAGCACAAATAGCTAATACTAAATGTATGAAAGGATGCTAAATTTTAGTTGTTAATGGGGGGATGATTTGAAAGAATAACACGGTATTTTTCCCATTCAAAATATTGTCAAAGGGCTGGGGATTTAGCTTAGTGGTTCTGCCACCTGCCTCACAAGTGCAGGGACCTGAGTTCAATCCCTGATGCCAAAAACCAAAAACAAACAACAAAATATTGTCAAAAAATATTTTTAAATCATAGTGTCCAGCATGCCAGGAAGGCAATGTAGCTCAAACACTTTGATGTAGATAGATTCTATTTCCAAGGTACTGACTTATAAAAATACATCTAAAGGTGCGAACATTAGATTTTGAAGGAAGATTTGTAGGAGTATCTGTAATAGTAACAAATTGTTAACAACTTAATGATCAATTATTATGTGGAAAAACTTTAATAAATGATGCAGTACATACTACTGAGAAATACCCTGTAGCTGCTTTTAACATGACTTCCTATTGGATAGGAAAAAGAAATTTGTACAATAATACATGTAGAATGATTTCATTTTATACAACACATAACATACATCAACAGAAAAGGTAGTAGGAGCATACAAAGCAGATAATCATGGTTACTTCTGCGCACTGAAATTAGAAAGGGAACATTTTCTATTATTATTTTATATACTATTGCCTTTTTACTATTCATAATAAGCGTGTATTGCTTTTGTAACAATAAATATAAGCTTACTATATAATATTTGAACTTTATGCACAAAAATACATATATATATAATATATGAACAATAAGGAAATTTAAAAAACAAATTTGAAACATCATTAAATAGAGGTAATTATTATTAGCATGTCAATACTCTTCTGCCCTTGTTAGGCATTTTAAACATATGTTAGGTCTTGTCATTCTGGACTGATTTCTGAATATACCCTTAATTTTTCCTACATTAAAAACACTTTAAAATAAAATTTTAGCTAATTTTTTTAAATTTCAAAGGTAATATATGTTCAAAATAGAAACTTTTGAGAACAGAGTCAAAAGACAATAAAATTCACATGTTATCTCACCACCTACAAATAAAGTCATACACAGAATTAAATTGTGCTCACTCATCCATGCATGATCCTGTTTTTATAAGTTGATGTGTTTTTCACTTCATTTCAAAAATAACCATTAAATTATTAAATAATCAATAAAATTTTAATTAAATAGTGACATCCAACCATTCACCCAAATGACCCAAGCACTATTTATTAACAATAGTCTAGGGCCGGAGATTTAGCTCAATGGTTCTGCCGCCTGCCTCACCAGTGCCAAGGTCCCAAGTTTGATCCCCAGTACAAAAAAACAAAACAAAACAAAACAATATTCTAAATCCATCTGTATGATCTTCCCTATTCTGACTCTGCTTTTTCAACACTCATGGGCATTATCCTGAATTTATTGATTGATACTTATTTGCGTTTTATTGTTATTTATATCCATATATTTGTATCCTAAATAATAAATTAATTAGTTTTTATGTCTGGGAATAATATAAAAGGATATCCTTTGACATGTGGTCCTTGGGGACTTTGTGTTAATTTAAAATTCTAGAAGTAAAATCTACTATCACTATGTGTAGATCTAAATTTATGTCACTTCTACATAATATTCCACTGTTTAAATATACTATAATTTATCTATTTTCTGCTTTGGAGTCTTTTTTACTAACATTTTAGTGCATATCTTCTGGCTATTTTTCTGAGTATGCTTATATAATTTTCCTTCTACAAAGCATGATTATACATACGATGACATCATCTATTCCTCTCACTCATGAGACCTTGTGATTATATTCCTTTTTCATTTAATATTCTTCTATGGTATGAATTTAAATGGCTGGAACATATGCCATCCCATTGTTATAATTTTTTAACCACTCCCAAATACTGAAAATTCAAATCACTTGTAATATTTTGCTATGATAACCAAAGTATTTCTCCTTTGGCTCAGTAATTCTCTCTTTTGCTTTTTACCCAAAATAATATCTGAACAAATTTATACATAATAATGTGCTAGGTCACCAAGTAGAATGACATGGTGTGTGTTCCGGACAACTTGTTCAATACACATACGCATCACAGCAACTTTGTATAATACCACATATAGAAGGAACTTGATGGTCACTAAAAGGACATGGAGTAAAGAAATTATATGTTAAAATTATAACAATTATAGAGCTACTGACATGGAGAGTTACTTATAAATTACTGCTAAGTTAAAAATGTAGATCCAATGGTAGAAGGATTCCATTTTATGAAAAAATATAAATATACCCTTGCAAAAGTCTAAAACACCAAAATCTTTACAGTGATTATTTCTGGGCAATGAGATTATTTGAAAATTTAATATTTTCACTTTATTTATATTTTGAAGAGTTTTCAACAATAAAAATTGATTGCATATACAATATAAAGATAATTAATTTGTGCACAAGTATCAATATATTTTGACTGAATAGAAAATACCTTTACATTGTAAGGACATTGGG
Source organism: Fukomys damarensis (assembly GCF_012274545.1). Taxonomy (NCBI): domain Eukaryota; kingdom Metazoa; phylum Chordata; class Mammalia; order Rodentia; family Bathyergidae; genus Fukomys; species Fukomys damarensis. The sequence continues at coordinate 116,526,148 of NW_022900951.1, read as the reverse complement.
TAAAAATACTAAGAATATAAAGAAGAAGACAAAAATCACACATAATCCTTCTCAGCCAGTCATAAGGAGTTCACAATCTCTGATCAGGTTACATCTAGTCATTTGTCCCTGGTTATGTATTTTAAAATAGGTGAAACCACATTTTATATCACCTTGTATGTGGATTTTTCACTCAATGTTGTATAAAGAGCATGCCCTAAGTATTTTAATGGAATAATATTACATCACATGTGAATAGCCCATTTACTTAATCATTCCCTTAAAGCTAGACTCAGATTTTTTTTTTTTTTTTTTACCGGGGGTCAAACTCCGGCTTGTGCTTT
>NW_022900951.1:116519879-116525417 GCF_012274545.1 Fukomys damarensis | reverse complement strand
AACTCCGGTCCTTGTGCTTGCGAAGCAGGCCACCGAACCGCTGAGCTAAATCCACGACCCTCAGGGTTTTTTGCTTTTTGCTATGTCAAATAAGTATGTGAGGAACGTTTTTGTACATAAATTATGAACATTTTGAAGTTCCCTTGGATAGAATCCTTGAGGTGAAAAATGCTACTTTAAAGAGTTTAAACATCTTTAGTATGCTTTAAGACAAAATGTAGTAGTAGAAAAAAATGTCCAAACACCTGGATCCCATACTCATTGTCATTATTCTAATTCGGTAAAACTGGCAGAAAAAAAATCTGCAGTATCTAAGTCACAAGCTTGTTTTATGCTTCTTCTTTTTTTTTTTTTTTTTTTTTTTTTTTGTTACTGGGGATTGAACTCTGGTCTTTGTGCTTGCAAGGCAGGTGGCGGAACTGCTGAGCTAAATCCCCTGCGCAATCTTGTTTTAATAACCAAATGAGAAACCATATCCTTCGGAGTCACCATTCTTCCTCAAGAATGCTTTCCTTGACTTTCCAAATTCTCACAGGTTCTATATTCACTTTTCCTTAATTCCTTACCACAATTAATGAATAAGCATTCAATTATTTGCACATTGTATGTATGTTCTCCAGCCAATATTAAGCTCCACTAAAACAAGCCTGGCACACAGTTGGCACTCAATAAATATTTGTTCAATGGATGGATGGATGGATAAATGCAATGAAGGCACTGTGTGAGCTGTAATTCAGAAAGAATTGCTATTCTAATTATTACTGTTGTTCTTCCTTTTTATTACCTCTTAGATGATTCTAGGCTTTTAGAGATTCCTTGCCTAAGGACAACTTCATTGTGTGGATTTAATGCTGTTCATACCAGGCAGAGGCTTGAGTACATGGCTGGAAGTGCCTGGTGAGAGCTGAGACTTGGAGAACCAAGCAATTATTAGTTCTCTAGACCAACATGCTAGGATTTAAGGAGATGTAGTTACCATTAGGTGAATACAAACAGTGGTCAGTAACCCAAGGAAGTCACTGATATGTGAAGAAGCAGTTGGATCCTGGAGGTCAAAAACAAACTAATGATAAATGGTTTGGAAGGTAAGGTTCAAGTGGGGGAACAGTCAGTGGTGAAGGATTAAAATGCATGGAAAAGTTAAATTCCAATAACCAATACTCAAAGCAAGAAGCTGTGAATATCATTGTAAAGCAAAGGGTGTGTGTATTCAGTGTTCCTTTATATTCTTCTTGTCAAAGCTAAATGTGGTATCAGGAAGCAATAGAGTCTACTTCCATGCACATGAGAAAAGGAATGGCAATAGCTGGTTGAGGAACGAAAGCTTTGAATATGAGTAGTTTCCAGTAGTGACAGGATAAATAAGATCATTTGTGTATATCATTTTATATTTGAAACACAGTTTGGGACCAATCAAAGCTTTAGATTTCATAATTTTCATCTTGATTTTCAATGGCACTTATTAGAACATAGTGATTAAGGTCATGGACTCTGAAAACAGGCTAGCAGGGTTCAAATTCCAACACTATTATTAGTTGTGTCTTTTAAACACATTACTTCAACTTTGTGTCAGTTTCCTCATCTGCAAAATGGGGATAATGACAATATCTATTTCAATGGGTGATTGCGAAGACCGAGTGAGTAATGTATGTAAGGAACTTAGAACAGTGCCTTTATTATTATTATTATTATTATTATTATTATTATTATTATTATTACACATAAGATCAACTAAAATGTTAAAAAGTGGATTAGATACACTGTATGTTAATTTTATCTAAAATAATAGTGTCCAAATATGAATTTTTCTCATAGCAATAAAATTTCACTTACAACTAAGCATAGTTGACACAAAACTATGAGCATTAAAAAGTTGTAAAATTTACCGCAATTACCTGTTTATTCTGTAAAAGTTCCTACTGAACACAATCTTAAAAAGTTGTACAGAATAAATATATATTTTGCAATATCAAATGCACAATCAAATTACAGTTGGCCCATAAAATTTGACCTGTAAGTAGAAATATCCTATTGAATTTTTAAAGCTAATTATACTAGAAGCAGGAATACCTGAGTTGGCAAATTCCTTATGGAAAGTTCTGAACATGGGAAAGCTCGGACAGAGGAAGACTAGATTTGGAAAAGCCTTGATCTGGGGAAAAATTTGTAAGACCTGGACTATAGAATAAGATAGAATACCTGGATATTGCAGACAGTGGAAGACCTGGATATTAGAAGGCTGGTGCAGTGGAGATGTTGGAAGACGTGGATATTGAGCCTGCTGATGGAAGGCTGGGTAGCTGTAGGAAGACCTGAAGATGCTGGAAGATGTGGAGATGGTGGAAGACGAGCAGATGCTGGAAGCCCTGGAGATGCTGGAAGCCCTGGAGGTGTAGGAAGACAAAGAGTTGATGGAAGACATGGCTTCACTGGAAGACAGGTTTCTGGAAGACATGGCTTTGTTGGAAGACATGACTGTTGGAAGACATAGATTTTCTGGAAGACATAGCTTTGTTGGAAGACGTAGGAAGGCTGGAAGACATGAATTTGTTGGAAGACGTGGATTTCCTGGAAGCTATGGATTTGATGGAAGACATAGCTTTTTTGGAAGACATGGATTTTCTGGAAGACCCGAATTGTCCGGAAGACCTGGATTGTTTTGGAAGACATTGGTTTGCTGGAAGACTGGACGTTTTATGGAAGACATGAATTTTCTGGAAGACGTGGACTTTCTGGAAGACTTGACTCTTCAGGAAGACATACATTGGCTGGAAGACCTGGAGATTACTGGAAGACATGAATTTTCTGGAAGACGTGGCTTTATTGGAAGAGCTGGATTTAGTGGAAGACATAGATTTTGTCTGGAAGACAGGGGTTTGACTGGAAGACTTGATTTGGTGGAAGACATAGTTTGGCTGGAAGACGGAGATTTTTCTGGAAGCATGGATTGACTGGAAGACCTAGATTTGATGGAAGACGTAGATTTTTCTGGAAGACATGGGCCCACTGGAAGACATGGTTTTCTCTCAGGAAGACAGTGATCAACTGGAAGACCTGGATTTTTCTGGAAGACCTGAATTCATTGGAAGACCTGGATTTGGTGGAAGACACAGATTTTCCTGGAAGACACAGACTCACAGGAAGACGTTGAAATTGTTGGAAGACGTGGATTTTTCTGGAAGATCTGGATTTTCCTGGAAGATCTGGATTTGCTTGTGGAAGACAAGATTTATTGGAAGACATGCAGATTTGTGGAAGACATTAATTTTCCGGAAGACATGGATTGCCTGGAAGACGTGAATTTTCTGGAAGACCAGGATTGTCTGGAAGACCTTGAGGTTGTTGGAAGACTTTGACTTGCTGGAAGACCATGACACTGGAGCCATTGGAAACCCTGGACATTGGAAACATTGGAAGCACAGGATGTTGGAGACATTGCAAGTCTTGTATTTTGGAGACATTGGTTTCTCTGGACATTGCAGACTTTGGATACCCTTAACACTGGGATATTGAGTAGCTGAAGCCATAGACACTGGGAGCCCTGGATACTAGATGCATTGCAAGTTCTGTACCTTGGGGCCCCTGAGAACCAGTGGGTATAAAAAACAGAGGACCCAGACATTTACAATTCATAAAATCAGAAGGCTTAAATATTAGGAGATACTAGGAAACCTGAACATTGATATATTCCTATCCAAAAAACATAGAATTTAGAATAAGTTTTAACAATGCTGGAAATCAAGGAAGTTGGCACCTGTGGATATTAGATCTAGTTATTAATATAGCTGGATGTTAAGAGACTTGGTTATTTCAGGCTATGGTGATATTTGAACACATGAATGTTAGAAGGCCAAGTATTTAGAGATACTGAAATACTTGAACAGATATTTTTAAAAAGACACAGTAAAACCAGGATGCTGGAGACATTAAAAGATATGGGAAATGAATCACATAGGTGCTATAAAATATTGGACAAACTAGACTTGGATATTATGAAATACATAGACTTTAGAAGACCTGTGTATAAGAAATATTGAAGAATTTGAACTGTAGAAGATTTGCAAGTTATAACTCTGAACCCTGAAAGACAAAACCTGGGCCTTGAAAACTAATGGAGATATTGGAAGACATAGACAGTGAATGTCTGTAACATTGAGGAGATTAGGAAACATGGACATTGGGGATACTGCAGGCCAGAGTCTGGAAGATATGGATGTTATAATATAGGAAAGCTCTGGCAAATAGAAATGTTTTAAAGTGGTGAAGCTCAGAAGACCTGAGTTGAAGACACTGAAGAATGGAAAGGCCCAGTCTTAGAGATATTTAAAGTCCTTGCATAGAGATGTCAATAATATTGAAAAGCTTCTGTATTAGGATCTAGATATTATATTAAAAGAAAAACATGAGTCTATTGTTGTGACTATAGCATCTCTTCTACTACAAAAGCAAAATACAGAAGAAGGACATTTTAAGAAAATTACAAAGAGGAAGCAGGGAAATTCAAGTAAAAAAAATATAATTTGGTTTAGAACCTCTCCTCCTAGTCTCAATGAACTAGTCTTCTGGGAATTTATGGGTTGACAACAAATAAACAGTATATAGGCTGGGAGAACTATTTGGCTCTATATGAAGGTTCAGCAAATACTTCTGTAAAGGATCACATGGTAAATATTTAAGGTTTTGAAAGCTATACAGTGTCTGTTGCAACTACTTATCTCTTACTATTTTCATACAGCCACAGATAATAAAGGTTTAGAGATGACTGTGTTGCCATACAACTTTATTTAAAAACTAACAATTAGATTGGATTTGTTCTTTGTCCCTTACTTCAACAAGCCCTGGTCTAACTGCCAAATCTAGAGTATGGTAAACTTAAACACATTCCAGACTAGCATCCATATGCAAGAGAATGGAGAGCATTTCATGTGATGTGATGTGACGAGGAGAGGAGGCTGGCAAGAATCTTAAGAATGGAGTTTAGATCTCCAAGCAATTATTTCAGGTGCCCATATAAGAAATTTTATATTGAGAGCCAAAATTCAATAGGTTGTGTTCAGAGGCTCAACTAAGAGGGCTGAGGGTCTGTAAAGATATCCTAATGTAGTAGAAACTGGAGGCTTAAGAAGAAAATGAGAGAAGATTCCCTCCCTGATTGGGCGTACTTGCAGGGCAATAAAAAAGAGATTATAACTTGTTAGGTATATCTCAAACATCTTGGCTTCAGATAATACACAAATTTTTTATCTTACCTATTACCAAAGTGTAAGTGAAATATTTAAGGGATCAGAGTTGACCTACAGGCTAAAAGAGCCCTTATTACTTACATAAGGCTGAGGAACTCAAGGGAGTATCAAATACAGTACATGAAAAAGGACACAGGTAACAAAACTGGTAAGGTACACTGGGATTGATTTAAAGATCAAGCAGTGAAATATATAGATGAAGGGCAGTCACTGAAGGTTTTTGAAGAAGGGAGTATCTGGATGAGAATCATACACAGAGGAAGTCAGTCAAGCAGCAAAGTCTTGAATGACAAAG
>NW_022900951.1:116507625-116519591 GCF_012274545.1 Fukomys damarensis | reverse complement strand
TATATATATATATTCATATATATGTATACCAAATACTAAAAGCTAACGTACTTAAAGAATTTGAATGTGAGGCCACTAAAGTGATACTGGTAAATGGTATTGAGAGCTTGAATGAAGGAAGTGACAGTTCTCTTGCTCAGCAGGCACAGCTCAAAAGTCACGATGAATACTCAGAATTCTAAATACCACTACTTAAAAATATACAAATGCCATGGCAAATATGAGAAATACGAAGAATTTCAGATGCTAGTTATTAGGAATTATCCTTGTGGATGGATTATTTTCTAGATAATAACAGTTCATTCATGTTAAAAGTCATAAGCTCTAATCACCATATAAATATGCATTGATAACCACATTATAAATAAAATATGAATGATCATCACAGGCCAAGGAGTGATTTAACAACAAAGAAATCATTGTTTCAGGTATCCCTCACCAACAACAAAGAAAATTATTGAAATTCATTTCTTATTCCTTGTCTCTAAGAGCCATCATGCATAATTCAATGAAATAAATATTAACATTTCATCAGGTCAGGAACTATCTTCCTCTATTATCACCTTCTATTTATACAATGCTTTTTTGTGCTTTAATAATAATAATAATAGCAACAATTTATTGAGCGCTTACTATGTGCCAGGCGCTGTACTAAGCATAGCATATAATTTCCTAGGAATGCTCTAATGCAAGTACTGTGACCCCATTTTACAGATTAGAAACTGAAATCTGCAATGCTGAAAAGAAGTGCCCACAGTCACGCAGCTGGGAATTGGCAGGGGCAGGTTTTGAAAGTAGGTCTGTCTGATTCCTAAGCTTAGGCTGAATGCTTATTCCTCACATCGTCATAACCCAAAGGTTGTACTGCCAGGACTAAGCAGTAAGCACCAAAGAGTGAAAGTCCTCAACCCAGAGCAGACAGGAAGTGTGGGTTAAAGACCTCACTCTCAGTCCCATGTCGTTCTCATCGTGCCACTCCTCAGCCCACTGTCAAGTAGCCAAGCGTCAACTCCGTGTTTCCAATGCTGGGCTAATTAGCAATGCAAGAAAGATGAAGTGAAAATGTCTCAAATATGCTACATTCAGATTTAATTTCTCCATATTTGTTATTCATGCTAATAAAATGTATTGGTCCTTTATTTTCTGTTTGAGTTTATGGTTTGGCAAAATCTGTACACTGTGTTCATAGCACACGTTTATTCTGAACTCTTCATCAACCACAACATGCTGACATCACAGACCATTGAAAGATAACCATAGTATGTAAAGTTCAATGGTCAATATATTTCACAATGCAAATATTATTCACATAAGCATTCAGATTCCACACACTGTCAAAACCCTTTATTCACATTCAGGTGGCGGCAGCTACGTGATCCAAATGCATAATTTAAAAAGCTTTCTCTGCATTTTGAACTTATACATATTTTAACCAAAAGGATCTTTCTACAAGGAAGGTCAGTTTTCTAATATATGCTCCCCATTTTAGCAGACTGGGTTGCCCTTTCATCTCACTTTCCCTTTTTCTTTTTTGTTCTTTTTCCACAGTGGTTAAATACATCTATAAGGAAATTTCCTTGTGCTTCTTAATATTAGCTCAAGGACTTACATTATTTGACAGAAGAAAGGTAGGTGTCACTCAAACCATGTGAAACCTAAATTTTTCAGCACTTTCTAGCTTGGAAGGAGGGTATTCTAGACACAAAGAACAAGCTGGGCGTGGTGGTGCACGCCTGTAATCCTAGCATTCGGGAGGCTGAGGCAGGAGGATCGCTATAAATTCGAGACAAGCCTGGGCTACATAGACAATTCCAGGGCAGTCTCAACTACATAGTGAGACCCTCTCTCAAAAAACAAGACCAAAAAATCATAAAGAACAATACCTATTTATACAGTGGTGTTGTCATTAAACTCTACTACTTCTACCATTTATCCTATAACAAACTCTCACATCCTCCTTTGTGATCTACTGGCTTGTTAAACTTAACCACATTACAGAGGTCTATGATTTACCTTTATTAGTAATACTTACTAGATTATTTTAACTAGATGTTGTCTTAAGCAGGAATTAGATTTATTCCAAATTTTTATTTTAAACGACTTAGGCCCTAGACAAATGTTTCCATCTATCATGCCAAAGTATAGGTGTTCCTACAAAGCTACAATCATATAGTAGTAAATTTCACACTTTGTTATTTTATACTAAGAGTTCCTGGTTGATGCCATTTGATTTAAAATCTGATTTTCCCACTGGGGATGTAGCTCAGTGTCACCATGCCTGCCAAATACAAGGTTGTGAGTTCAATTTCCACTACCTCCCCCAATTTTTTTATGTCCCTAATTCTGTTCAAATTGAAAGGAAAACTGGGGCTGGAGATTTAGCTCAGTAGTTCTGCTGGCTGCCTTGCAAGCTCGAGGACCCAAGTTCGATCCCCAGTACCAAAGAGAGAGAGAGAGAGAAAAAATACCCAAGGCAGTAAACCCAATGAATGTTGCAATTATTCAGAAAGCTCATTTTCTGAAGGCCTTATGGAATCACTGATTATATTGCAAAAAGACTGTTATTAAAAATATTTACCTCTAGACATAATTAAGCTAGCAGATTATCCATGGAATCTTAAAATGTTATCCCTGTAGACTTTTCCAATTAGATTCATTTAAACAATAGATATAAAGTGGTGAAGTATTTTACACACAACATCTACTCCCTGCTGCCATTTGTCTAATATTTTCTATCTATTTAGCCTTATATCAGTGGTATAAACCATGATTGTGTAAAGAATTGCTTGAGAAACTTTCAACATATATAGCAAGTGTTGGGGCAGAGCCCAGAAGCCTGTGTTTTTTCAAAGCTCCCCATCATGACTGATGTACAGTCAGGATTGAGAAAAACAGAAAAACTGTGGCCCAGAGAAAAAGCGTAAGCTCCTCATCTGGCACGGTGGTGTCACTAGATCCCCGGGACCCTGCCTGGGTTTTCAGTTCTTAAGTGCCTCTGTTGAGCTTGTTGAGGGTATCTGTGGTCTCAATCATAACCATTCAAGTAAACCCTGTTTGCCTTTTTAAGTTTTTTTCATTTTCCTGATCACTTCTCTTTCAGATATGGGCAACCTATCATTCAGATCTCCAGATTAAGGGAGGGATTACTGGATTCACTCATTCCTAATCTCAAATCAAGTGGGTTTCTTCCATGCATGCTACAATACCAAATTCAATTTACTTTCTGGTGTCATGTTTTACATAATTGCTCAAAGGCACCATTATTTCATGACAGCACATAAATTTCATCATTCTCAGTTGTCATTATGCTTTTTCAAGCTAAGTAATGACTCTTTCTGGCAACTTCATGTCAAAAAGTTGTCTTTCTTCCTTGTGGTTTTCTTGTGCATCATTATGATATGTAATTATCATGTCAGTATTATAATCCTGGCCCAAGTAGCAGTTAAGACAAAAGAAACAACATTAATCAGACTGCTTATCTCTCTACTCCCCGGAATAACTACCTACCTGAATTCAAAATGAACATTGGGTAGGAATGTATGCAAGCAGTCAACGGAAATGGAGAGTTCTGGCAAAAATTCTTAGAAGAAGGTATCAGCTGCATAATTCTGGCTTTGTGATGTTTCCCCTCTGAAATCTGCCTAGAAAACTATGACCATCTAAAACTAAAGCAAAAAACTTATAAAACGATTGAGTCCCTAAAATAAATATATATATATTCAGAGAAGGAATAAAATAACTCAATCTGAAGATGAAGTCTCTACCCACTTCAGGGAACAAGAGGTTTCAGCAGTGATGAGACAGATCAGCAGGTAAATCAGCAGACACAGGGCCAAATATGAGAACAGAGGGGAACTATGACAATGGGCTCTAGCAGCTCTTCCTTGTTGACTATAAGCCATCAGAAATGCACTGCCTTTCAGGACGCTCCAATAGCTAACTTACATATTGCTCTAAAACAAATTAACTTATGCCAAAGCAGTCCCTTCTAGTAAGTTAGTTAAGCTTAATCTGAATTAAAATAAACTTCAGGGTCAAAGGTAAAAAAGCAAACTGTCAAATTCAGTATAGTAGCCCTCTCTTTAGATTCTAGAGTTGAGTTCCCAGAACACGCATAGCATGTATGTTGGATGAATTTAAGATCTTTTAAGAAAAAAAATGGGGCAGAGAAGGAAGTATTGCAAAAACCCACACACTCGGCCTGTTCACTGAAACTAAACTTTGACAAGAATCTCAATATCATCTTACAAATCTTATAGTAGCCGTAGTGATTAGTGGACAACTGATTCATATTCTCTCTGATCTAAAGATTAGGATGATAATGTACAAAATGAAAATGGTAGTTATGATGACAGTGATAGGGAAAGAATAGAAAAAAATCAGATTTTGTCTGCAGAGAAGTAAACTCAGTCTTCTTGCTCCATTTCATCCCCCAGCACTTGGATCACCACACCATTAGAGCCATCCGAGTCTGAATCCCAAGATTCAACTATGTGTGCAGCGTTGTTTGAACTACGGGTTTGGATGGCATAGAAGATAGTCCAGATCCTTCTCCCCTGTTAAATAAGCAAAGAGAAAAGACTTACTGACCTCTGTTTGAAGATTTCTTATTGCTTCTTTATAGAGTTGTGGATAATCATTTAAGCCTTGCCTGAAGGTCAATATATATTCCACCAAGGGGTCTCTTCTGAATCATCATGACAATTTGATTTGCTTTGAGCTCTGGATGTTAACCTACGGTGGCCTCTTTTATCATCATTTTATGTGATCACACTTCTGAAACATTTCTCAACTATTTTCACTGGGTGAGGGTCAAACAGTTCAGCAATGTCACTTAATCTCTTCAAACTCTCCACCAGCTAAGTGTTTTTGCAGATGTTACAAAATTTTCAATGTCTTCTACTACTGGAAGAAGACTTTAAAAATCAGCCATCACCTCATTCCAGGGTTTCTGCCGGGTTCCATTTAGGGTTGACTGACTTCTTTCTCTCATGGACTCTTCAACTATTGTTAAGTCATTACAAATGGAAAAATGTTGCCAAGCTACTATCAGAGTACATTGCAACATGGACATTTTTAGCACTCTCAAATGCAGGGATTTAAGGAGTGAACTTGCACTAGGGGGAAAGGAGATGACTAATATACAGGATTATCATTTACTCTTACACTTTTATCAGTGGGAGCAGTGTCCAGATTCAGCAACACTTTTAAGAATATTTTTGTTTAAATATTGTTAAGCATTAGGAATACAATGCTTCAAAATCCAGTTCAAAAATAGTTTCTCAGTGGCCCGTATTTTATGATTTCCATTTGTGAAGATGGAAACACATTCCTGGCATTCAGAGGTAAGGACATTGGAATTTGTAAACAACCTGAAATTAATAAGGAAATCACCGGGACCAATGGAATGAAAGCAGTCCTTTGAGCTTGTCTTTTCTGGGCTTCGGATATCTGGCCCTGTCTCACCCTTTGTAATGGATGTGCAAATCGGTGTGCAGTTCCAGAACAGAACATTTCATGAGCATCGCAAATGTGTCTAGGCAAACCACTTCTTCAGTAGGTCTCTTCTGATCTTTAGGACATTCTACAGCAGGTTCGTGATCTGCTTCCTCTGCCAGCCATAGGTGTAATAACTTTACTTCCAGATAGAGAGTTTAACTGGCATTTTTGTGATGCTCAGTGGTGGATAATACATAGAGAAAGTGGCCTATTGTATCTTCTCTCTTTTAGAAGCCACAAATGCAAACCTATTTTCATTGTCTCTATTTTAGCATTTTGAATTATGTGTAATTTTCCTAGAGATTCTGATGTATCGCTCAGTGCACTGGCCCTCCCTGATTTCTCATTTTTCTTTTTTGTACAAAGTGAGCATTCATTAATGCCAAGAAATGCCCTTTAGAGTTCCTGGTTTGTTTTTTTTTTTCCACCATTATCACACATTTCAAACATCTTATTGTACTTGCTATCAACATTACCTTTCTCGTCCTCTTTACTTTCCTTTTCTTTTTTTTCTAGCATCTACCTTCTTTTTCTTTTGCTTGGAGGCAGTTCTTCCCTAATTTATGCAAATTTACAACACAAGTTTCACATCATCATGCAGTTTACAATATCAACGTGTAATACTTATTAACCAAATGATAAATTCACAAGATAAACAGGGCTAGAAGGTTTTGCACGACAACACACATATGATAGCACATGAAAAATGGCTGCAGAGGGAAGAACAAGCAAAAGAACAAGTGGAGAAACAAGTAACCCAAATGTTGGCCTGGTTGCATGAGAGTCAGCAAGACAACAGGACAGTGCCTCAAACTTGTGCATCGTTCCATATTTCTCAAAGGTGCAAAATGGGTACGCTCACAGGCTGCACGACAATCACTTGCATTTGTGAAAGGATCATGGGATGCTGGGGGCAAGACCAGGCTACCAGGCTGAGGTCAGAACTACCAATGCCACCATCTAGAAGAAAGCAGAGACAAAAGTAGGAAATGAAGTCAGAGCAGAAGTAGTAAGAATGAGCACTTTAAGAGGTAAAAAGGATAGAAATTGGAAATAATCATATATACACCAAATTGCTGCTACAAAGGTTTTACCAGTTTGTATGCTCACTAAGAGAGTAAGAGAGTTCCTTTCTCCCATGTGCTCACCAGCATGAAATATTATTGGCCATTCAGAAAGTGAATAATGAGATATTTCACTTTTGGAACGCTTTTCGTTTCAATAATCATCTTTCCATTCCAGTTGTTCATCTTTAAATTTCCGTGCATTTCCTTTGTCACTCTATTTACTAATTTGTAGGTACTGTTAGGGTTTTGGGGAACACTTATTTTATCCTGTCTATATTATAAATATTTTCTCCAGACTATCACTTACTTTTTAATGCTGTTCTTTGTTTGTTTGTTTGCCATAATGATGTCTGCATTATCTATGTAAAGAAGTATTTCATACATTGCTTTGTAAGATAATAAAAACCTCTATATTTGCTTTCTTTTGGTATTGTAATAGTTCTGTGATAGTGTTTCAAGGCATCAGAGAAAGGATGGGCCACCTGAAGATAACTATGGGAAGAAATAACCAGTTGGCCATTCCCACCTGTCTGGAGCTCTCACTCAATGGGTTTCTTTCTTTGCCCTGGAGCCGGAGGGGTTCTGATGACAGGAGAGCTTCAAGGTAGACAAAGTTGTGGCTCAGGCTGATACTAGCTGATCAGTTTCTCAGAGGATTACCATAGCCTGGGGAGAAACGCATTTCCAATGAACAATGAGTATACATTCCACCTACTTACATCCTGTTCTTTTGCCAATCCATACTTCTGACCCATATCGCTGAGTAACAGCATCAAGGCCTCAAATCTCGGATCTTTTGATAAAACCTTCACTAATACTTAATAAACAGTCACTGTCCAAGAAAAACCAGAGAATTCTCAGGTTAAATGCAAGGTGAAGGGTTACAACTAAAGAGCTGATTACTGGAGAGAAATCACTTTAAATTATTTTCCACAAGTCGAGTAATTAGATTAGACGCTCAGGCACTGTGAAGCCTAAATCTCAGTATCAATTTAATGGCACGAAACTCAAGATTGGGGTTATAGCTCAGTGGTAGAGTGCTCATTTAGCATGTGCAAGGCCCTGGGTTCAATCCTCAGCACAATCCAACAATTAATGAATAAATAAATAAATAGTAAAAGATTCAATTTATATGCCTTCTCTCTTTCTACTAATTAAAAAAAACCATTTATAGCAGTTTTCCCAGAGGCTAGATGACTTGAATATGAGGACAGTTCAACTTCTTAATAGTAATAACAATTGTTCTGTATGCTAAACAACAGATGGAGATTTATGAAAAGAAATTTAAAAAAGAAACAAGGAATGCAGCAATGTGAGTATTAGAGCTGATATTTCTGGGAGAATGACGGCTGTATGTTAAACTAAATAATTGGGTAAAGCTCCATTCAAATCAGTTTCAAATGATGGAATACACCTTTACTCATAGCATTCACTTCAGGTCAATTTCACCCCATGTCGCCTGTCTTTACTAAATGTCTGACACTATTGTAAGATGCTGAGACTAAGTGTGAAGATTGAGACCTCTGAAATAAACTTCCTGTATTACTTTTCTGTTCTGCAAGTCACAAACAGATTTGAAATTGTTGGGATGCTAATAATAATGGAGCAATCAAGCGTACTTGTTCTCAATTACTTTTCTAAAGTACATTTATCTACAGGGAGGAGACCCGGCTGTTCTTCTGATCCTTGCGAGGTCAAGAACCCCTAATCAGAGGCTGCAGCTTCACTGCTTGAGTGCTCAGAAGTGCAGGAGGATCTCAGGATGTTTTTCTCCGAACACTTCAACAGAAAAGAACAAGGACTACTTTTCCAAATGCCATCCCCTGTGAGGATTTGTTTGGACAAACAGTACTGAATTTATTTTCGCTTTTGATATAAAAGGACATTTGGTCTTGAGGGATTGTTTTTATATAAGCTTCTCAGAACTCTTATTTTCCCTTTTCAAAACCTTAAAACCCACGTATGCATTCAGTGAAGCAGAGGGCTTAAAAAGTACAGGCTGTCATGAGTTACTTCACATCTTCAAGTACAATACCCAGAAGTGGAAGCTGATGGTGTGCATGCCATGTGGAAAGTTTACTTTTGCCAAAATTCATAAAGTAGCCCCAGTGTATTAACCAATGATAATAAAGACCATGCAACTGAATTTTGAAACCCAGATCAACTTTCTGAAAGGTGGATCCATTCTGGTACTTTCTCCACATGCCAAACTCCTTGGCCAAATGATCAGTGTCTCTTTCTAGTTCTCACTTCCTGCACCACAGCGCACTATTGCACCTTCCTCCAGAAAAGTTCTCTTAGAAGACTGATTTATTCACCAGCCCCAACCAAAATCCCATTTATACCTTGGCTCACACTGTTTCCTTAGACTGGAATTTAACATTTCATTCAAACTTATTTTGTAGGTTTTTATATATATGCCATTACTTTTATCTCTATTTTATAGATGGAGAAACTGTAGCCCACAGAGGCTAAGTGATTTGTCCCAGGTCACACAATTCATTAAGTGCCAAAGGCCAATAGTAGTTAATATTTGGTAGTTAGTTACTGCTTCTGAGGATGGAACCCAGGGTGTCATACATGCTAGGCAAGCGCTCTACTACTGAGCTACAAACGCAGCCTTAAAGCCCAGTATTCAAACCTATGCAGTCATGCTCCAGACTCCATAATTAACCCACTACATGGTACTTGAAACTAATGATCTTCGGATATTTTCTTATAATTTTTGACTGTTTCAAAATCATCCTAACACAAGAAACTTCTGGTTAAATTACAATACCCATAGAATAACAATGAGCAAAATTATATCAAAATAGAACACCCAGAAAAACTAATGGGTTCCAATACAAAGTGTGAGTTTGAAGCCGGGTGTGGTGGAGCAAGCCTGTAATCCCAGCACTCAGGAGGCGGAGGCAGGAGGATCACTGTGAGTTGAAGACCAGCCTGGGCTACATAGTGAGTTCCACGTCAGTCTCAACTACATAGTGAGACCCTGTCTCAAAAAACAAAAAACACAAAAAACAAAAAAATCAAAGTGTGAGTCTGAGTTTCTCCGCTCTGAATGTCCTTTTTGTTTCATACATCCATATCAAAACCACAGGAAGTCCATTAGCATTGATTCAACTATTCCATTAAATTGTCACAAATGTTAGCTAAACACAGTGAAGATTTTGATCCTAATCATGCTCAGAATCATGCTTTCTTTACAGTATTTTACTGTAAATCTTTTACATTTTTACTTCTTAAATTGCCACTGCATCTGAGACCAAATTTTACCAAAGATGTCTGTGTAGAAAACTGTATCATATACATGTGCCAGTTTTCTGTGTTCCAAATGAAGAACAGAAATTCACATTAAACTCGTTTGAAAATTTAAGTATCATCCCTAAAGACAAAAGCCCTAATGATTTATGTCCAAATAGCTTCGAGGTATAATGACAATATTACCACTTTGTGTATTTGTCCTTGGTATTTTGATCTTTGATAAGACAGTAATGAAACATCTTCCTTTTCCTTCTATAGTTCAATAGCTCATTAACCAAATAAATATCCATAAGTTTTAATAATAACATATTTCTATGTTAAGATTTTATGGAAAAGCATTTAAATTTTACTGGATCAAAGGATTTTCATAGCTCTGAAAACCTCCATTGAAAAGTCAAAATAGTGTATGCGGCAACAGTGTCCCCTTCTGGCCACACGATAAACAACCAAATTCAGGCAGATAATCCAAAAGCTAAAGTGATCTGCTCTGAGCTCCACAACGACCCCTCATCTCAACTTTTCCCCCTTTTAGCTTCTTAAAGGAAGGCAGCTGTTCTCAGCAGGCCAAGGATTGGGTGGGTGCTCCAACAAATTCTTTTTCTTCCTTTTTTAGGGGCCCACCACACCCAAAGCTTCAAATACCTCCCCCAAGATAGATGTCCTGATCTCCATTGGCTCTTCCTCTTTATTACCAGCCTGCATGGGACAGAAGGAAGCAAGGAGCCCTAGCTAGCTTGCAATATCTCTGTGCCATCTCCTAGTCCCTTGCTCCCTGCATCATTTACGACCTCCCACACCACAGACAGCACACAACACATCACTTGCATACAAAGGCTCCAGTGAGTGACAAAAAGTAGAGGCCTCTTTTCACCAGCATCTCCCATGGCTTCTGGCCACCTGCTGGGAGGATTAAATGAAGTCTGCAGAGGAGAGAATCTTTGTATATGAATGAGTGTGGTCCTTATTAAGAGTTCTGGCATTGCTGAAAATTTAGAGTGAATTAGAATAGCACCAAATGCTCACCCAGGCTAGAGGAAAACAAGGTCCCTTGTGCCCAGAAGCACCCGTCTTTCTTAACACAATCGCTAAAGACGTTCCCCTTGTGTCCCTTGAAAGCATTTTACTGCACGGAATGGTTTTCTAAGTCTTAATTAAAGGAGTGTAGTTTCCCCTCGAACCTTCCTTCTGTGGGTGGTGGTGGGGTGCCTCCCTTGTGACTGAGGCAGTTCCAGAAGCTCTGGACTCCTCTCTCCACCCGTGCCCTGCCTAAAGCAAAGCAATTCCGCAGCCACTAGGTGAGAAAGTAGCAGCTCCTGTTCCCTAGTGCTGAACCAGGCAAATGCACGGAGAAAACCCATCGCCCTGCAATGAAAGGCTGAAAGATAAGGTTCTGGAGAGAGGGCGGGGAGGAGGCACTTTCAGAGTAAGTGTTGCTCAGAGCCAGGGTTAGCCCGTAGCAAGCGAGGCCAAGTCTATAAAGTCTCTAAATTCAAGATCAGATCCTGTCTTTATTGAACATGTTCAAATTTTTTCCTCCTGGAATTTTTGGCATTAACTTTTTCTCTCTTAAAGACACTTTACGAAAGTATCTTGATAACTGAATGTCTTTATGCTTCCTTAATTCTCTATGGGAGGCGAGTGCCTCGCTCCGGAGTGCCCCAGTTCCGGCCCCGGTGATGTGAATGAGGGCATTAAGAGGGCGCCACGAGTTTGCAGCTTGCAAAAGGGGTAGAAGAATCCAGGAGGCCAGGCCCTAGCCAGGCGCTACCTGGTGATAAGGACAAGGAAGAGGTCTCAGAGACGGGCTCTGGCTGGCTGGGAGCCCAGGAAGTTCGGCTAGGGGTTGGTGGCGGTCCCCCGCGAGACAGCACGGTGGTTAAAGCGGAATATATTTGCAAGATCTGTGCTTACCGGATCTGGCTGCTCGGGGCTCCCCGCAATCTCCTCTTTAACCGCCAAGGCATGATCTGCTTTCCTCTGGGAATGATCCGTTTCATCTTCGCAGTGCGCCTATACTGACGCAGTGCCCTGCAGTGCCGCCTTTAGCAACCGTCTGCTTCTAGAAAGAACTTCCCCTAAGGACCGCTGCAGCGGCCCGAGCGCCCGCCTCCTTCTCTTTCTCGCTGGGCGGGCTCG
>NW_022900951.1:116488239-116507441 GCF_012274545.1 Fukomys damarensis | reverse complement strand
CACACACACACACACACACACACACACACGGGCCTGTTTCCCGTTCAATAGCGGTAAGGGTCGCTGAGCGCTAGGAAGAAAAGGGGTCAAATCTTGGAGCCGGAAGGAATATCAGATTGAGGCGGGATTTTTTCACCTTCGATGTCTTTCCCCCAAACTCACCACGTGAATTAACACTTACTAGTAAACCCTACCTAGCCTTTACACACACAGAGAAACCCCTGTAACACGGGTCCCACCAGTCATTCCCTATGCATGCTTCAAATACTCATTAAGAGGTGTGAAAGGGGGATTCAGAGACTTTCAGCCCTAGAGAACACAGCCTGGGCGTGGGAAGTTGCATTTGTTCTCTGCCAACCTTCTTACAAGACCTCAGATTTCTCTAGAGTTCTTTGCCACAACAACCACAAAAGAGCAAATGCCTGTCCACGCGCTACCTCGGGTTTCTCACTTTTAAAATGACTCCTCAGACTGAGACTGGCAGCTCAAATGCTCTCCCCTGCAACCGGTCCAGCAACACCGCTGGGGGGTGGTGTCAGTGGCTGGGGATGGGGAAAGAGGGAATATGAATGAATTTCTCCCTAGAGACACATTTTCCTTCAGGAGTCCTATCTTCAGGCCTTTGATTATTTTCAACACTTTAATAAATGAGGATTGGGCAAGGCCTATAAGCACAAGAACAAATGTCAGATTTAGCACATGAAAATTCAGGTCACCCAGATAAACAGCAAATATTATTTTTTTAATACAGTGCTCCTCTCTCCCTCATCCACAGTTTCGCCTTCTGTGGTTTCAGTTTCCCACAATTACCCACAGTCTGAAAATATTAAGTGGAACATGCTGGAAATAAAACCTTCGTAAAGATAAAGTTTTGCCTCGTTCTGAATAGCATGGTCAAATCTCTCTTGCCACCCTGCTCCATCCTACCCAGGACATGAGTGAATGATTCCTTTGACAAGTCACTTAGCAGCCATCTCGGTTACCAGATTGATAGTGGCAGTGTGGCATGGCTGGCCTTGTGTTCCTGTAGCCTGAATGTGTATGAGTACTGATGCTGACCATTCAGATGTGCCAAGGAACAGCCATAAAGTGCTTCATTTAAGTTAAAAGGCCAAAGTTATTGACTTAAGCAAAGCAAAGTTGTATGCTGAGGTTGCTAAGACCTATAATAAGAACAAATCTATCTGTGAAATTGTGAAGGAAAAATAGATGCTAGATTTGCTATTGCATCTCAGACTACAAATGTTAGAGACACTATGCATGAGAAATGCTTAGTTAAGATGGAAAAAGACACGCAATTTGCACATAGGAATGTGTAGGGGAAAGTAGTATACATAAAGTTTAGTGCTACGCATACTTCTGGGCATCCACTGGCTGAAGGGCCTTGAATCAGGTTTCCTAAGGATGAAGGGAGATACACATGTATGTCCTGTGCAACATTTGCAATGAAGCTGTACTAAACACTTTTTATTCTTTATCTTTTTTTTTCTAGGTACCAGGGATCGAATTTAAGACCTTGTGCTTGTGAGACAGGTGGTGGCACCACAGAGCTAAATCCCCGGCCCTTATTCTCTAAATGAAATTCAAATTTAACTAGATATTGCTTTTTTCTGACAACTATGAACAAATGCAATGATTATTTGAAATTTTTGTCTTTCATCTTTCACAAACTAGACAGAAGTAGAGGCAGGCAAAAACTACCACATGGATTCTTTTTATTAATTTATATATGTAAAAGTATATGATAATGAGCACATTGAAATATTTGTTATAAAAGTTATATAATTACATATCTACATAGAGAAAGAGATTAATTGAGAAGACTGTCAACCTGACAGCTAAGACTCTTAAGTCTTATAAATTGATCCATAGATCTATAAAATACTGCCTGCCAGCCAAATCAAGCCTATGTCCACTCTTCTATGATCTTTAGACTAAAAATAATTTTTGCATTTTTAAATGATCAAAAAATTCCAAAGAATAATTTATGACAAGTAAAAGTTGTATAAATTCCAAAGTTCAGCGTCCTTGAATAGAAGTTTATGATAACTTAGCCATGCCCATCCCTTCCATATTGTCTCAGACTGTTGGGAAGCTATTCCACCATGTTGAAAGGTTTTAACAGAGACCATATAACCTGAAATACTATGTGGCCATCTACAGAAGCAGCTTTTTGACCGCTAACATAATAGATTACCTGTACAGTGGTGTGCAGTCTCTGAATTTCCCCCCTCAGTGGGATAGCCTTCTCCTCTCACTGCAGAAAGTATTTGCTTAGCTGTCCTTTGGCTCATAGTCAAATGAAAATACCATGTTTTCACCAATTAAAAATCTGGGCAAATTGCAAAGCTATGGTGATTGAACGATATTTACTTTTAATGATACAGCCAGTGTCTGGTTTTTATGACTTCTAACTTGTTCTTTGTCCCTTGCTGCACTGCCTCACAAATCAGAATATTATGCGCGGTGTTTAGATCCCTAACCTGCCAATAGTGTAGTAGCAGGTGGCTCGTCTGCCATCTAGTGGGAAAAAGGTAGGAGTGCATTATTTAATTTATTCTGGCAAACAATACCTAGCTACAAACAGTAGGGCCTTGGACAATGATGAAAATAATGGTTTACAGTTGAATAATCCTTTGTAATTTATAAAGCATTTCCCAAAGTACAGTATTACGAATAATCTGTCCCCACAACAATGCTATAATGTAACAGATCCCTTTTTTAAATGAAACCGAGTCTGAATATTGGCTGGTTCAATAGCATAAAGGTGAGCTCTAAAGCAAACGCAATGATTTTTTCTCTCTATGTATCCCCTCAGAACTTCAGTTTGCTCTTTTCTACATCTCCTTTGATTTTGAAAGTCTCTAATTGCCACAAGTACATTTATTCTGAAAAATTTCAACGGATGGTCTTCTTTTTAGTGTATTTTGCAATACAAAATAGTAATGTTCATTTGGGAGAATCACTATATGCACATAACATCTTAATGATTTTAGAGCCTCTTACTCCCTTCTCTTTCACCTTCCCCTCCCCTGATCCCTTTTCTCTGCTCCAAAAAGTCTATTTTTCAACAAACATGAATCATTTAGGATATATCCTCTCAAGAAAGAAATTATAAGGAGGCAAACATAACTTTTTCCTAGGTAGGGATTTAATTGCTGTTTATCCAAATGATGTTAGCTTACATCCACTTTCCGACAGAAGGTACATAAAACAGGCAGAAGAAGCTTAAGGCTTAGACCTTGGAGGGATGTGTGACTATTGGCAGAACATCTGCCACCAGTTATCTTTAAATCCTTTTTTGATTAAGACCTATAATAACAATTTTTCCAATGCAAAATAATTCCTTACTTTTAGGCCTACAAAAATGCTTGCATGGAGCTTTGAGGATATTAGACACAGAGGTCTCAAAAAATAAGAATCGATTTTAATTGCTTGGTGTCTCAGAAACTTCCAGGGGCTCGTGTTGAATCCGCAAAGGGACCTCTGAGCATTCTCTGCTAAAGCTCACTTGAAAGGGGAGATTTGTGAGCTCTCTCCATACTTACTAAGATGCCTCTGTCTTGTGACAGCAGCCTGTGTGTAGTGAAGACCAAGAATCAGATTAAACAAACCGTTAGGGTAACTCCAAGAAAGAGTCTTGTTTACAATGACGTCCATCTGATGACCCCATAGGTCAGCACACAAAAAGAATGCACCAGAGCTCAGGCCATCTGCTGAACGCACTTGTACTTGCATGTTTGCAGAAATGCACTGGGTGGATGGGGGGTAATTTAGACACCTTTGCAAACCGTGGTTCCCAGACCGTTTCTTGTGATCATGGTCCCTGAGCAAACGCATTAGTGTTACTCGCAGTTAGCCACACTCTCCCATTAAATTTTCCATTTGAGGTAGAGGTGTGAAAGCTAAGGCAGCTAGGACATGGGATAGAAACATTTTTATCATTTTTTAGACTTTATGCACAACATGAGGCTTTACCCCCGGTGAAATCTACTGTTTGTAAACTCTAATCATGCACTTTGTATTATGGATGAAGAAAGTCTCTGAGATGAGCTATCTTGGTCATGAGCCAGGGCCCATTTTATCAATCGCCCACATTGTCCTGGCTATTAACATTCTGGATGAGCCATTGTTTGTTGTTGAGGCTTTGCTATTCATGAGGCTATTGTGTAGATCAACTCAGGTATAGCACATCAATTGTACAAAGAGAAAAATCCTGGCTATATTAAGAGTCCCTGAGGTTCACTCCTTGTTTTCTCAGGCATGTAAAGCCATCCCAAATTTGTCCCCAGAAGTTCAGAGTACAAAGTTTCTTAAATCTGCTACCATTTATAACAAGCTTAATACTGCTGCTATTATTATTACTATTAATCACAATGGACATGTATAGAGCGTTTCTTCCTTTTAAGCATTTTCCTAGGAACTTTCAGCATGGGAGCTAAACTCATCTTCACAGACTGTACCTGTGGACTACAGCATCGTTGTTGGCCCTGTTTGACACAGAACTAAGAGACTTGCTCGAGTTCACACAGCTGGGGTGTGTGTGAGGGGGTAATATTTGAACCCAGGTAGTCTCATTCCAGAGCCCTTGCTTTTAATCTCTGTTGCCTCAATCCCAAATCACAGCTAGAAGGAAAAAAGACACACTGTTCTTTCTCTCTGCCTACTCAATAAAATCCAGTGGCCCACTTTAGCATTCAGTACTTTCCAAGACTTGGCTACATCTTACATTTTCCTCAGGCTGTATCATGGCCTGGCAGAGTCCATTCTAACTCTGAGAGCGCTCACCACTAGCCGGCCTCTATCTGCGTTGTTCCTTCTGTTTTATCACCCCCCACACATACATGCACCCCTTTCCCTGTTGGATTCCTGTTCAGCCTATGAAGGCCAGCTCTGATTTGATCAGAGACTCAGATGGGAATAAACATATTCACCCCCAAACTGTCCCTCATAAGCCTTGTCCGGATTTCGCTTATGGCACTTGGCACCTTTTCTCTGGTATTTGGGATTACTTATGTGCATGACAGTCATAGTCACTAGAATATTAACTCACTAATTAAAACTCTCTTTGAGCTCTGCTTTCTCTCTTGGTTTCCCCAAATACGGGAACACCGAGGCCTGGTCCCCACAGCACTTTGTTCTTACCCCAGTCCTCTTACCACGTCACCTTATTCCAGGTTGGTTAGTAACCTGGAGACCTGCCTCTCCTTAAAAGTTAAACTCCTGTGGACAAAGAATGTTTTATTTATTTCTGTATCCACAGGCAAGTCTGATCTCTCACTCATGTGCTTACTGAATGAAGAAAAAAACCGACTGAAGCTTTTTTCAAGTGCCCCCAATTAGAAGTAATCACTCAGTCCTCTTATCTCCACCAGAAATTTGTTCCTCCTTTGCTAAACTTTTTTTAATGCTAAGTAGACAGGTCTCAGCCCCCTTGTTACACTATTAGCACATTCAAGGGGTTGGGCCTCTGCCTTAGGCACCTCCATGGTCTCCCCTCACCTGCTAGAGTTCCTGGTCCAGAAAATTGGGTCATTAATATTCTTTAAACGAGAGGTTCTTCACAGTGAATGTAGCCCTTTACTAGTGGGCCCTAAAGGGTTCCCAAAGAACAAATGAAAGAAGGTTGTGCTGAGTGTGACTGAAAGGCTGTGGGCCACAGAGCCTGTCGCTCGCAACCATCATGTATCACGGTCAGTGATGACATTAAAGACTCATACAGGAGAAGAAAACAGTGCCATAAACCTATAAGACAACATAATTTGCATATAATACCTTGGTCTCACACAATAGCTTCACATATTCTAGAAAGATAAATTATATGTTCATTTGCCAGGGCAATTGTGGCACTATTCTAGAATTCCTCTCACATTTTTTTGATAAAGGTGACTCTAATTATCTTAGCATTGGTTGGATAAAAAACAGTAAATTTAAAAGTTTATAATAGAATGGTAGGAAGGTTTCTACAGATCATAAAAAACTGTATGAGTTGACAAATTAATAATGGGTCATGCCTCGTTGATAAACAAAAATACATTTTCTTGGTAAGAAGTGGTCTTCAAAATGGAGTTCCGTATAGAATAACACAAATCTAAGATTCATGGCAAGAAGGAAAATGAGCATTTCTGAGTACCTGCTCTGTGTCAAACACTGTTCGTTATCAAATTTATTCCTCTGAAAAAATATTCAAAGGGAGGTTATGCAGCAAAATAAGTATTTGAACTGAGACACTGCCTACCTTTTCTTCTATTCTGCTGATTTATTTAAAATGCACAGCTGGTATCACCTACTGATATCCTCGTCAGCCCTATTTTACTTTATACTGCTCCCACCGCAAATAGCATGTTAGGTGCTTGTCTGGGACAGTTAATTGAACTTCTGAGCTTCATTCAACACATCTACAACCAAGTGCTCAGTGTTTCTGCCATTCCACTACCCCACTGTTGATGCCTATTATATTCACTTTGGATTTTAGCTTAAACCTGCTCAATTACACAGATTATCCTTTACATTTTTTCACCTCCCTCAAAGTAAACAGTTTTTGGTTTTTGGTACTGGGGATCAAACTCCAGTCCTTGCACTTGAAAGGCAAGTGCTAAATCCCCAGCACAAATTTTAATAACCTGACAGCAGCAAACCAGTCGTGACAATCCTGATGTGCTAGGTTCCAATACATCAATAGCTGACTTGGCGGACTGCTACCAAGCAGACGATCACCATCAGAAAATACGGAGCTCAGTTATTTTCTTATTTTCACTGATTAATTGAGCCTGCTGTATAGCATTGTCGGAAACACTTTTCCTTGGCAGTGGTGACATTCCTTTCCAAGCAATTACAGGTGTGATAATGAGCGTTCAACAGAGAGTCCCTAAATTTATAGACATTTTTTGGATTGGAGAAAGCTTGTGAAAGTCTATGGAATATTTAAGTAATAGAATATTCACTATTGGTTCTAAAAACACTAAGCACTTGTCAAAACCGCACAGTTAAATTCTTTTAGATTAAATGAAAATGAAGGAACAATAATTAGGCATGTAATTATCCATATAACTGTTTTTAAGATTTGTAATTAGAGTTAATTGCTGTAAAACATCATGTCGATTTGAAAAGCTGCTAACTAAATATAAAATAAAGCAATGGCATTGTGAATGCGAATTTCCTTATATTCACCCAGGCACACAGGGTAGGGGCAGTCCCAACCAACTTAGACTTAGTGACTCAGCTCACGGGAGCACCTGCTGGGCGCACTGTGTACCCATCCTCCCTGACTTGTTCTGCTCGGTTTTTCTCTTGTTCACTCTGTGCCCACACATACACGTGAGAAGCCCTAAGATTCAGTGCCCCTTACCACTAGTTCAGTTGGAGACACCTAAAGAAAATGATTCATTGGATTAAAAAAGCAATACAATGAAGCTGTGGAGGTGAGCAGGCTTCTAATTGGAATTCCATGGGCTCATGCCAGGGCTGAATTGCTCTACACTTGACCGAACTTCAAAGCCTGTCACTTTTATTCACACTAGCCACAACTACCTCTAAATACAAGTCCTTCGCAAATTCATCCTCTCAGTGGTTTCATTCAAATTGATGTAAATTGGGAATATAGTTTGGCGATGAATGTAACAGAAAAATCTATCCTGAGGAATAAAGGATGATCCTATCTCTTTAAACTTCACCTTATAAAAAGTATTCTACATCACAGTTCATACAATACCTCTTTATTGCATCAACATCCTATCCTTCTACAGCTGTTTTTTGTTTGTTTGTTTGTTTGTTTGTTTTTTGTACCAGGGAATCGAACTCGGGGCCTCGAGCTTGCAAGGCAAGTGGCTGCACCACTGAGCTAAATCCCCGCCCTACACTTGTTCTTAAAGAAAAGTCTGGCTGATTACTTCCCCATTCATTCTGATTGGAGTTGGACATTATATAAGCAGTTCACAGATTTCTACTTTTCTCTTCAAGCAGTTAAGTGTACATGTTTCGATATTATACAATTAATTACCAATCTAACGTAACTGTCCATTTAATGACTCCTTATGTAGAATTTATTTATATTTGACTATAAATTACCTGCATGTTTTTACATTTAAAGACAATCTGATTTACAAAATATCTCTGCAACATAAAATGTGTACTGTGGCCAGCAGGCTCTAAAGCAACTGCCTCTAAATCATCCTTACATTCCATCTTTGTCTAGCACATAATTTGAGAAAAGCCCAGAGAAATTGAGATACACTGCATCTAAATACTTGACCAAGAAACCAATGAGGTTTTTGGCAATTACTCCCAAGACTAAACCCTGGCACTTGCGGATGGATTTAAACAGAGAGCACCTCTGTAAGCATTCACTTTTCACAGTGATACCAATGGCTCCTTTCACCTATTCATTCCACAGTCCTTTCCAGCTGTTATTCTGGGGATACCACTGCCCTCACAATAAGAATGTGCAGGGTCCACTAGGGTGATTCCTACCCTACAAGTGTAACATTGAGAAATTATTTACCCAAAGACACATAGCAAGTAAGTGGCAGGGTCACTGCCAAAATAACTCAGGTGACATAACACCCTTAATTAAATCTTGGACTCAGGGAAGTGGTATTTAATTTAAAAAATGTAGTCAGAGAATTAGACTCAGGCCTCTGTGAATGCATGGGGTTATTCATTGTTCAGTTGTTGTTGCTGTTGTTGCCATTGAAAGTACTAGAAAATGAGTCTAAGGTCTCTATCATTGGGGTACATCCCCAGAGCCCACCTTTTTTTAAAAAAAGTTTGAGACAGGATCTTGCTAAGTTGCCAGAACTGGCCTCATATTTCTAATCCAGCTTCAGCCCCCTCAGCAGCTAGGAATATACACATGTAACACTTCACTTGGTTTATTTCCTAGAACTTTTACTAACGCTCCACTGCCTGGACAAGATATTATCAGCACTGCAGTTGAAGTTAAATTTGGCCTGTCAGGATCACAGTAACTCAACATCTTTTTCAGTGACCTCTACAGTCATGAAGTTCTGGGACTTGCCAGAAATTATATTCTAAGATATAATTCAGTGGAGTCTGATTTAAGCCAAGAGTTTTTTGTTATTTTGAAAATCTGTTCCAAAGTCATTATGAGGACTCCAATGTTAGACATCCATAGAGGTTAGTTAGATGTCTGTAGCTTGGAGAACCAAGAGAACTATCAAAAGCAGCTTCCCTCCATACCTGAGGCCCATGTAAGGGCCCAACCTCAAATAACTGAGGATCTACTGAGCACATGTGATTGGTGGATCTCAAGAAAATACAGAGTGTGCATTGATAAGGAACAAACATGAGATTGGTGGCTACTTACTTCATTTTAGAAATCAGTCCAATTCAAATCAAACCACACATTCTATGGCCCCTTCCTTAGTTCCCTTTAGAGAAAAAAAAATCCCTCCCTTACAACAAAAACAGCAAAAAATCTGGTGAAAGGAACTCTTTTCACTAAAAAGCTCCATGATCACACTCCTTTACCACCCCTCTTTTCCCTTCTGAAAATCACCAAGCAATGCCACCTATCTCCTTGGGAAGCCAGTAGAACACAGTAGAACTGAGTTTCAGAAACTCAAACAAGAAGTAGAAACTAAGATGGAATTCATTAAAATTACTGTCTCTCATCTTGATTTTTACTGATGAACTAAGGCGAAGACTTTTTCTTTTGAGGACTGGTTAAGGGTTGGGGCTGCATCAGTGTTCCTTCTTCCCTAATGCGGCAGGCGTCCAACTTTGGCTTACATGTGTTTCCAACATTGATATAACAATGCCATTTCTTTATGAAGACGCACCTTAGAGTTAGGTAAGTGGCATAAGTTGTATTACTCTATAGCACAGCAGGGGGACTACAATTTACAACAATTTATTATGCATTTTATAAAGGGCTAGAAAAGTTTAAAGTTCCAAATACAAGGAAATGTTAAATGTTTAAGAAAATGAAAATGTCAAGTATCCCATCTTCATCATTACACCTTGAATGCATGCATCAAATTGTGGCACTGCACCTCACAAATGTGTAAATTACAAAAGAAAGGTCACTAGGAATTGTATCAATTGAATCAGAACTATAGGAAGGAGGAGATCAGTATTTTTTTTTAATACCAGTGGGATTCTAATATATATCGAGGCCAAGAGCCCCTCGTTTTGGTGGTTTCAACTTTGGGAGGTGCCCAAGTAACTTAAAATCAGGACATGGGTAGCAGAGGAAACTCTCCAGACTAGGACAGTCCAATAAAAATATCAGAAAAGCCACAGTATAATTTCAAATTTTCTGGGTAGCACAGAAAAGTGAAAGTGACAGGCAAGTTTATAACATATTTTGTTTAACTAAACATAAGTAAAATATTAACATTTCAATACATAACCCATGAAAAAATCATGCTTTTTCATATTAGGTTTTGGAAATTTGGTGATACTTTACATGTACAGCACACCCTGGGCACGGAGGAGCACGGCTCTGGAAGCTAATACACTCTTCTACCATGGTGATATGCTCTAAGGAAAACCCACAAATGAGTATGACTTTTACATTCTTAGCAGCTACCGCTGTGAAATAATAGTATTTACAGTGGTAAAGACTAAGCTATTTCACACAGTTGTGACCCTCAGAGCTGGAAGAGACCATGGATGTCTGCTCCAACCCCTTTATCTACTAACAAGGTGACTGAGGCCATTGGGGTAGACGGCTTTCTTCCGATTACACTGATAATTAGTGACAGCACAAAGACTCTGGAATCTTGGGCTGTTATTGTCCTGAAAGAGACTGGTAATTAAAAAGGTAACATCTGGCCTAATTTTCCCTTTTCTTGATTAGCAAAGAAGTATTTTCTCTAATATCGACTAAAGAAACTAATTGTCTTCTGATGCCTGACATAACAGAAAAATTATGTCATCAGAAATTCAGGTTTATATCACTTAACTGAATTTATCAGAGGCTTTTCATTTCATGTTAAAATAAGCTATTTTCACTTTGTGGGTTTTTTTTGTGGCAGGGCAGGCTTTGGATAGATTGTTTGATGCCTCTTCAATCATCAGTTTCAGCACACAAAGAATGAGGTGATTAAAAGGCCAAATTAACTCAGGAGGATGCTAGTTGAATGGAGTGATTGATTTCTGGAACAATCCACACATCTGGTAGGAACAATCAGATGCCCCCTTAACAGACTTGCACTAAACAAAAGACCATGTGGGATGTT
Organism: Fukomys damarensis; assembly: GCF_012274545.1. NCBI lineage: Eukaryota > Metazoa > Chordata > Mammalia > Rodentia > Bathyergidae > Fukomys > Fukomys damarensis. The sequence goes on along the minus strand of NW_022900951.1, from coordinate 116,496,237 downwards.
ACAGGCCACTGGTTGGTTACACAACCTTTTTTTAGTCTATCATCTCTTTTTTTGAGAAAACAAGAGTCAGTGAGGTCACTTAAATACAAATAACCACCTGCCTGATACTCAGGAGCATGTGATAAGTAAAAAGTCTTTTTTAAAAAGATGCTTAGTTACTATCAACATGTGCTTCCCTAGTGTGCACTAATGTATCCCAGGGAGAGCTGCAGGCCAATGTGCCTTAGTTTTTCTTTGTTTCTCTAACTAACCTCCTCAGTGGTTAGTCGGTATTAACATGGAGACAGTTCTCTTTGATCCAAAGTTGACTTGTCTAATTTTATTATTGTTACACCACTCAGTTGTGTAAATAAGCAGTACACGGATATCTACAAACATATACACACTATTTCTATCCTCCATGCACTCAATCGCTGCCTGAGAAGCCTTATGTACAGCACTGTGCTACACCCTCCAGGGACACTAAAATAAAGACCATGAAACTTCTACCCTCAAGATGCTTGGATACTTGTAAAAGGGAAGATACAAATATCTAGAACAAATGGCAAAATCTTAGTGTTCAAAGATATACATTATGCAATACTGTGGGAGATAACACATCTTTTATGGATTTATAGCTGTATAATTTATTATGAGACCGTGGTAACTCAATACGTGTGGGAAATGGACATACAGGTTCCCAAGGAAGAACAGATAGTTTTGACGAACTCCCACGTCTGGGATCAGGCCTTAAAGTTGAAAGCTACAATCCTCACCAGCGTCCACATAAAGGAAGTTTTTGTCCCCTCTTGAATTTGTTTTAATTTCGTGGTGTTAAGAAAAGCCCCATTTACTCAGACTAGTAATTCCTTTTGCTTATTCAACTATGCATTGCGTAATACGAGCTCTGTGTGAATCTTTACAAAAAAACTGAAAAAACAGCTTTTCCGATCTATGATACACTTCCAAGATACTGGAGTATTTGCACAGAGGCAGTAAGAGAACATGTATAAAGGAGCTTGCACAGAGTCCAGATAAAAGCAAAGTGTAGGTGGGCTCTTCTTTCCCTCAACCTCCTCCTCTTGACCTTAGAGCTGATAGTATGTGGCAATGTTCTATTGCCTATGCAGAGCTGGAAAACAAAACAAAACAAAACAGAAATCACTGAAGACTTCGGTTCCAGCTTGTGGCAAAAGGGGCGATAAGGATGCATTTGAGGTGAACAGCAGAAGTGAGAAAAGGACCGTGGCAGAAGTGTGCAGAGAGAGCTGGGAGGAGCCTGGGGAACCCAGAGGAGCCAGAGCAAAGGGAGACCAGGGCTTCAGATGAACTCTGGAAAGCACAACAGAAAGGCTGAGTCAAAGTTCTCTTGGGGCGCTAACACCATGCCCTGTCTCTAAAATATTCATCACCAAGGAGCAAGATGAGAGGATGCTGTGGTAAAGGTGGACAAACAGCTGCAAACAACTCTCTCCCTTTGGCAAAGTTGCCCTGCCAGAGTTGTGTCAGAGTTCCTTGGTGGTTCGTAAGCCCCCATGTCCTAAGCAGGGCTGTGGGTAGCTCCGCAGAAGGCTTTCTGCAGAGAACTGAATAATGGGACTTTACAAACAACGTATTTTAAAAGTCCTTCATCCCAAGAAGTTTAATAATATTCACAAAGAGAAGTTTCACTGAAAAACTTGAAGAGCAAAAAGAAAAAAATGTCTGCTACATTAATAAAAGCATGAAAGGACTGCAATGGGGTTTTGATTGAATCTCTTTAGAGCACCTTTAATACCCTGAGTCAAGTACAAAACTAATCTTCTTGCTTCCTCTGAAATTCCACCTCCGCAAATTGTTCATCCAGCAAAGACATTAAAGCTTCTTGAAAATTTATCCTTCCCACTGTCTGAACAAGGTGAGGCTTTCAAGTTCTGTTTTATATCACATGCATCTTGCTTTGAACTCACGGTGGCTGTTTCCCAGACTAAATAGTCTTTTTTAGTATAATTAATTTCTGTAATTGATAAATGTATATATCCATCATGTACAGTGTGATGTTTTTAAGTATGCGTACATTGTGGAATGGCTAAGTCAAGTTAAGTAACATGAACATCAGCTCCTATACATATCATTTTTGGGGTGAGAACATGTGAAATCTACTCTCAGTAGTTTTCACATATACAACATATTGTTGTTAACAACGTACTGTTATTAACTGCAATTATCATGCTGCATGACAGATCCTCAAAACTTGTTCTTTCTAATTGAAACTTTGTACCTTTTGGCCAACATCTTTCTATTCTTCCTAACCCCCAGCTTCTACTATTCTATTCTCCATGTCCTAAATTCAACTTTGTTAGGTTTCACATATTGTTGAAATCACGAAGCACTTTTTCTTCTGTGCCTGGCTTATTTTATTTAACATAATGTCCTCCAGGTCCATCCACACTGCTAGAAATGCCAGGATTTCCTCCCTTTTTAAGGCTAGTGTTTCATTATGTATATACTCCATGTTTTCTTTATCTATTTGTCAGTCGATGGACACTTAGGACATGTTTTTAAAGATGCAAAACCTAAAATATTTTCCAAGTAATTGCCCACGGATATTCCTTCTCGTCCTCCTTTTTTTTTTTTTTTCCTGTATTTTGTTTTTTGAGACAGGGTCTCACTAAGTAGTTGAGACTGACCTGGAACTCACTATGTAACCCAGCAGGCTGGTCTTGAACTCAAAGAGATCCTCCTGCCTCAGCCTCCCGAGTGCTGGGTTTACAGGCGTGCGCCACCACGCCCAGCGATTCCCTCTCTTTCTCTTTACACCACTGTCCTCCCCTTCCTTACTTCTCTCTTTAATTTGTGGATGCTGAATCTTCTCCCTAGTCACAACTGGGAAAATACAGTGTCTTCCCTCTTCTTTGGCGGCCAGGCCGCTCCCTGAGCCTCAAATCGCTCCTCTCTTCTGGCTCCTCATGTCAGCCTTGGGAGAATCAATATCCAGCTAATATACTGACTGACGCCTGTGTGCTTCAGAGTCAACCTCTTTTGCTCTGGAAGGGGCAATGCTTCTTCTTCTCTTCATAGTTTACAAATAAGGCCAACTTGCTCATCTTTAAGCTGGGAGAACACAGGATGTATCACAAATACTTTCCCAACTCTGTATTATCCACGATGACTAGAGAGTGATTTTTAGAAATTTTCTATTTCAAAAAACTTTTGTATTCCTTTAACTATGACTAATTGGGAATTACTGCCTCACAACTGGAATGTTGTAGGGTGGTCATCTAAAAATTTATTCAGAATTGGGGAAATTGCCTTTTTTATACCAATGCAAAGTGACTAATTCCAAGAAATATATTGGAATCTAATTCAGCTGGATTCTCTTTATCTTTAAAAAATGTATCAGCAGATGTCTGTAAATTTTGTCCAAGAAACAGAAGCATATCACATTAAATTTTATAATGTGGATTCACCCATGTTTTCTCCCTTGTGCTCACAATAACACTGTGAGATGGGCACAGCAAATATTATTGTTTTTCCCAGTGTACAAACCTGCAATGAGATAAAGCAAAAATGCAAAAACTGCTAATAAGATAAAGATCACACAACCCACAGTGGAGCGAGATGTTGAATCTAAGTTTTCTGTCCTGTTCAGCATGTGTGCTGTCACTAGACAGTAATGAAGTAAATAGTGCTGGCACTCAGTAGAAAGATGTTTCATTGTCTGAATAAAATTGCTAGCAATTATGTTGGAAGACTGACCCTTAACTGGTTGCTTTGAGGGAAGAGGAAAAGGTTGAATAGGGACAGTAAGAGATCTTTACCACTCTCAGATCAAGTATTTACTGCTGTTATTAAAATGAAACTAAATTAAGTCTTGTTCCTGCCTTTGACTTTACTCTCTCTAAAACTAGAAGCATATTTTCTTGAATATTTATATTACATTTTAAGTGCATGAGTTTCATAACATTTCACAAACACAAAAACAAAGTGGTTTCTTCTGGGACAGAATTTAATACTTTCCATTCTGCTATCCCATTTGTTAATCATCCAAGTATATTCTGCTCCTTAAACTAGATTGTTGGATGTAGAGGAGAGCAGAGTCCAAAGGCAAGGGCGCCAGGGGTTCAGCCAGAGGAATTCTGCTGCCAGTAGCCAATTCCACCTCTGCAAAAAGGCAATCACACCCCCTGCCAATCAAGAGAGAATAAAGATCAAAGCCAGGACAGCCGGCTTCACATGCTCATAGTGACTGCAATGCTCTGCTAAGAAGAAAAAAGAAAGACAGAAAGAAAGAAAGAAAGAAAGACAGGAAGGAAGGAAGGAAGGAAGGAAGGAAGGAAGGAAGGAAGGAAGGAAGGAAGGAAGGAAGGAAGGAAGGAGAGAAAGAAAGAGTCAGGATTTCATATACATCAAAGTAATTATGATCAGGCCAGATATTCCTAACTGTCAAAAAGTAAAGTACTGAACTCATTCTATCCTTCACCTAAATAAAGTTTTTTATTGCACTTATCTTTTTTCCCTACAAGGAAAACTCCATGCATTTATTGTGGAAAAACTTGAAAATGCAAGGAAAATGTATTTGTCTTTCCTAAGAGGAATTTAGTTTTGTATTAGGAAGATTCATGACCTGTCCTTCAGTACCGCAATGATGAGGCAAGGGAAAGGAATTATATTTGAAACTGGTTTCGGAGTAGGGCAGATGGGTGGGGGCACAAATGTGGTTTCAGGGGGGCCCTGTAGGGAAGGCCCACAGTGCAGTAAATGTAAAAAATGCCAGAGGAGGAGACAGGGCAGAATACTTGATCATGAATATGATATAATGCAAGCAATGTCTTCATTAGCTGCTCCCAGATACTACGTGCTCTTTCTGCCAGAACATTCTCAATACCCAACAGTCCTTTCTCTTGTCTCCCTCTTGTCTCTTGTCTCCCTAGACACACATGCATAGGAGGTGATAGATTTGTGAATCATCTCGATTAAATCATTCCACTATGTAAACATCACATTGTACTTTCATAAATATAAACAATTTCAAGTTTGCGACTTTAAAACATTAGCAATCAGGAGAACGAAACAGATGGGACGCGGTATTTGTAACTGATCAGGTTCTCTCTCCTCTATGCACAGGCCTGTGGTGCTGTTCATTCCTCACACTACAGGGTGCATCAGAGGGAAAGGGCAGTTCAAAAGCTTGATGGTGCCGCTGTGAACAACACGTACAATTACCAGCTCCTCAACTCAAATGAGTGTTCAAGTCTCCATATTCTCCTGGGTCTGCTCTCCTAGGCATGATACAAAATTACAACTGACTAAACCAGGAATATACAGGAGAAAAATGGACACTGCCGTGCTCAGCAAGCAACAATACACGGTCAACTTCCTAGTCTCCACTTTATTCCTTCCTGTGCCACCATGACCTGATTTTCGGGAAGCAAAATAATTTTGGCCGTAAGCACTGCTTATCCCTGCTGCAGTCCTGAGCAAAGCAGCACTGGTACGTCTTCTGGGTGGATGTACAGTGCTTGGCAACTCTGAGCAAGGCAATAACGCAATGTGACCATAAATGTCACGTCTAACGGAAGAATGATGTTCACCAAGGGAACCAGTAGTCCGTCTGCACCAGGAAGACCACACTGCCCTGGCCACCCAGACTGAAGAGACGGGTAACAAGGTTAACAGGGCCCTCAAAATCACACAACAAGGAAACTGTGCTGTGCAAAGAGCGAAGTGAAACATAGGAGCTGTCTCTGATGATCAAAGAAAGGGGTCATCTGTCGGTATGAGCTGACTTACCCAAGAGTTCAGAACCTACACCCAGGATGGAAGGTTTTAGCGCAGTATGGGGGAGAACTGATGGCTAGAGACTGTATGGGCTACCTCAGGAAACACCAAGTTTCCCAGGCCCGGAGATGTGCACGCAGGCAGAGGGGAGACCATTGACTGGGTATTTCCACATTTAAATAGAAGACAGGCCAAATGGCCTGCAGTTACTCAATCTGCATTACTATCTTCCTTTCTCTTGTCCTCAGTCTCAATTGAGGTCCTAAGGTCGAGCTGGGAATCTTCCCATTTCATAAATGAAGTCGCTGCTGAGTTCGCTGCCTTCCTTCCCTGACAGAATCAGTAACTCCTATTTGGTCTAGGAATACAGTAGGGATTTTATGAAATCCTGCAGGTAGCTCAAAAAAGTTGTGGTGACAGCTGGAGCTGGGCTTGACCAAAGTGAGCCATGGGCGTCTAAACAGACTGTCACTGTCCAACTAGTCAAAAGTGCTTACCCCAGTACCAGCCTCACTCTCCAGCCTCGCACCCAGACTGCTGCACACAGCAGCCAACTCCCCCGCAGGCTCTCATGATGGAAGCCTCTCAACACCACAGGTTCAGTGGGAGTCATCATTTGCTTTAGCACAATTGTAACTGCTCCACCACCATCCTTATCCTCAGGCTACACTTCTGCTGCAGGCTGTCACTCATCCTCCTCAAGCCGAGTTGCTAGGCAGCTGGGAGTCTCTGTTGTGAACCAATCACAAGGCCGACATCAGCTCCTATCCCGTTAGTTTAACAATGACTGCAGTCCTTGCTGCAGTCTGAACCTGGTGTGCAAACTCAGGTGCAAAGCAAGTAAAATGATGCAAATTAGCCTGGCTATGTTACCCTGTACATTTTGACACAACAGAGTAAGTCTGCCCTCCTGCCTTTGCGACAGAGGTACACAACGGACCGCATTGTATCACCTCAGCCAAGAGACAAAGAGCCCTCTCACACCTGTATAGCCACATCCCTATCCTCACTCTTCTGCCACACATAAAGAACACATTTGAAATGCATCCGAATCAAAGTCTTCAGTGATTCCTGTTTCCCCGCCCCCCCAGCTCTGCATAGTCACTGGAACACTTCCAAATGCTATCAACTCTAAAGTCAAGAGGCAGAGGCGGTGGGGAGGAAGCGCCTAGACTTTCTCATGGCAACAGACTTCTCTGTCTCTGCTACCATCAGCAATCCTTCACTGTGCCTATTGGAATGCCAGGGACAGTCATTTGTTTGTTATCTTTAGAAGAAGGAAATGAATAGTGTCAGATTAGCTGGACCCTGTGCAAGCCCCATGACAAATGGGCTCTTGCTTCCTCCCTGCAAATATTTCAATATGTTGGAAATGTCTCATAGATTGGGAAAGCTGTCTTTCACTCTTTTGTAAAGCTCCACACCCAGCTCATATTCAGCGTAGTTAGATACACAATATGCAATACTATTCTTGGGTAACTGGAGAATTTCTTACCACCATGAAATTAACCACTTACTAGTCCAATTAAAACAGGCTGCCAGAGTGATGCTTAGGGTAAATTGAAATGGTTAAAGCAGAATAAAGAGGTGGGGGGAAAGCCTTCCTTTTTGTGGTAGCTGATAAGGTTGGGACTTACATTTTTAAATCCTAATTCCAAACATTAGCATTTAACAAAACTGTGTCTTCATCCTCTGTAATCTATTGTCTTCCTTTCTCATATCTGGTCAAAATGATCCTATTTAAAAGAGCTGGCATCTTATTAGAGATCTCTCTGCATAGCTCCTTCTACCACAGGGACTAAGAGATACTTCTTTGAGATACTCAAGCAGCACTTTGTTAGCTCAAACTCACACTAATTGCTTTTCACCTAGGGGTTTTAAAGGGATAGTTTGTTGGAGTAGGAACTTTCTGCTACATGAATAAGAACAAATACTGGGATACAGAATCACTGCTTGAATGCATCCTCTAATTTTGTGGGATTTAAGTCATTTGCTGATTTATTAGTTTGCAAGGAAGCCATGTTTGAACAGGGGAAGAAACATTACAGAAAAAGTTAAGAAGTTGCCTACTTGGATCTACCAGGTGAGATGTTCAAAAAGGAAAAGATGTTTCCTTTCTTTTTTTATTGGGGAGTACCAGGGATCGAACTTAGGACCTTGTGTTTGCTGGGCAGGCCACAGAGCTAAATCCTGGGCCTTTTTCCTGTCTATTAGACCTTTGAATAAATGAATGAATATATATATATATATATAATTTGA
>NW_022900951.1:116460497-116487983 GCF_012274545.1 Fukomys damarensis | reverse complement strand
ATTTAATTAATTTTCTACATTCCACCATTGTGTAATTTATTTTCTTTGAGATATTTTATCTTCCTCTCTCACCAAAATCCCATAAGCATACCCTACACTAATCAAATTAAATGTCCAGCATATTAAAAATAAATATGTGTAATTTGGTGGCTTTTCAAAATATTCAGCATGAAGCCTTCGAATAAGTTCTAGTCACAATCTAATTTACACAAAAAATTTCTGATATACTTTTTTTTTTTTTGGTAATGGGGATCGAACTCAGGTCCTTGTGTTTGCAAAGAAGGCCATGGAAACTCTGAGCTAAATCCCCAGGCCTTTTATACTTTTATAAAGTGAATTGCCCCACGAAAGCTTTCCTTAGATAAAACATAACTTATACATTCTGTTTGCTTACTATAAAAATAAATCAGATGTTCTTTAGTGATATGAAGATATATGAGGTTAAATTAAGTAGATGCCTTGGGAATCTCAGAGGTGAGAAATAGAGAGAGACATACCGACCATTTTGTCTGCAAAACAGGAAAGGAAAATGTCCAAGAAAACAAGGTGCTGATCACCGCTTCCCATCAGGAGCAGAAATCATTGCCAAAGTGGTGTGTAAATCATCTTCTGGCATTTTGTAATCTTATTTGACCACAAATTGGTCAAGTGCTATTTTCACCTCTGGGTTGCATTTTATCCCCAAACCCTCAGTTGTTTACATAAGATTCTCAGGAAGGACCACGGAAGGCATCCAGAGCATTCTTGCATGCTTTAAGCCATCTGTTATTTTCTGACTTTCTCAATGTTTGAGTTGTACGCTTTTCACTTTACTATTAGGAAAATGAACTCCTTCACACATTGAGCTAAAAGCTTCCTGTCCTTGGACAGTGGCAACTCTGAATACAATTGCCTTCTGTGTCAGTCTGAAGTGGCTGTCACTCTCAGCTCCTCCCTCCTCAACCCTGGTGCCTTAAACGAGTGGTTGTGACTATGTTGCAGGTGCACACAGTATCTTTGCAGGCTGCATTTCACTTCCTATCTCCTCTTCCCAACTCTCATACTGACTTCATTTCTGAAATTTCTTTGCAGGTGCCTGGATTCAGACCCTTTGACAGCAGCAAGATGCCTTGCTTAGGCTCCTGATATTTCAAAGGAAATGAGTTACTGGCTCTAGGATTTTCCGGAATACCTGCTCTGTGGTAGTGGGCCACGGCAATCTCACTGTTGAGCCCAACTAGGCCCGCAGGGCCCCAAGCAGGTGGGTGTCACTAAGACTCCATGCCTGGCAGTATACATGTGGGGGGGGCAGGGGGTGGTGTGCATGTGTATGTGTGTGTGTGTGTAGATAGATAGTCTTTTACATGTGACTCCATCTTTACAAATCTAAAAAATATTTTCATGTGATTTTAATTTGTTTGTGGAAATTAGCCTAATTTGGGATTAAGGAGGGCAAATGTAATGTCACAGACATTTTTCAGATGAGAAAACAGAGACGCAGAAGAGGTCCCAAGTTGTGCCAAAAATAAATGAGGAGTTAATATAAATTACTGTTGAATAATACTACTGCTCCTCTTATGAGGCAATGGTCACTTATGAATGCTATACTTATGAGTGCTTCCTTTAAAACAACATTGATTACATAATTCCAGGCCTATTGTAACATGGAAATAAGAAGCCCTTTTTTCAAAACTTCTTAAGAATTATGAGATGGTGACACTGGCTCAGTAGACTAAGAATGGAGGTCTTCTAAGCTTTGGGCCCTATGCAAAAGCACAGGTCACAAGCTGTGAAGTCAGCCCCGCTCATGTATCTTCAAAATGTAAATCTATATCTTAATATAATGTTTAATTATAGGGATGAGGGAGCAAACGTGTCACCAATTTTCCTATTCTTCTTCTATGAAAACTTCTTGTTTTGTTACCTCTTATACATCTCTTATGTCATCAAGAGTACCATTAGAAACCTGTCATGTAAATGTACAAGATCCCAATAATGAATGTAGCTGTACTGTATACCTAAAATGTACCAATAAACTCAATAAAAAGAAAAAAAAAGAATACCGTTAGAATCAGAATGTGTCAGGATTGCTGGATGAGCAGCTTTTATTTCACTGATTCTTGAGATAATATACTTCCAGTGGAATTCTGACACATCTTGCCAAACCTTGCAAATTCTACATAAAACAAAAGCAGGAAAACAGCTCAATCTCTGTTCCTTCTCCTCTTAGGCCTTCCAGTCAAAAAAGGTTACACCGATGCTGCTAAGACTAAATGAAGTGCTCGGACAACCATCAAATAACGAAAGAGATACTGCAATGTCACTTAAGAGGATTATGATGACATGTTCAATGAGATCCACACCTGTTTTTCTAAATACAATACATAGAAAAGCTATTTTCATTGGTGTTCAAACTCCAATGCTGATAAGTATGAGACTTTGGCTTTCTGCCCTCCAGAATACATGTGTCTTGACAAATTACTTACTATATTTAATCAGTTCCGAGGTGCATATTTTTCATATCTCTGAAATCACAATGCACATTGAAATCAATGTCATTTTTACAGCAACTGTGGGCCATGAGGCAGCTGAATAGGAGTTGTCACTGTAGAGACTTAAACTTGGTCATGGACATTGTTATATCAGGATAAGACAAAAGTATGACTAAGTAAGCATAAAAAGCTCTTTGGATCAACAGAAAATCAGGATTTCATGGACATGAAGGCTTTACATGATATTTTTTCTAGAACTGTATCTTTTTCTTAATGTTACAAAGAAAGAATTAAATTAAATCTCTCAGATGTGATGAAATACGTCAAGTCTTCAACAGAATAAAATATCACTACTGGAATTCTGATGCATTTGAAGAGCTTCACACGCAATCCCCGAGAACCCTTCCAAACTTCATACTAGGAAAACTTCTAGGTACTAAGGACAGATTATTTTTCAAATAGCCTTAGTGGAACATTTTGTTTTTTACTTTGTCCAGCTTACAAGAAGAGATTTGCCAACATGGAAAGCTAAACAATAATGAAAGGTACTGATTACATCAGAATATTGATATACTGGACTAGATTAATGGACAAATCAATTTTTTCGTAGTCATGGTTTTAAAGGAAGTTTGAGATTTTCAGTAGAAGGTCTAGACCAGGGCTATCGTATCATACATGCAACGTGAGCTACATGTGTCATTTTTAATTTTCATGCTGCAACATTTTAGAGAGTTTGAAAATAAGTGAAATTAATTTTAATAGTACTTATTATTTGGATCAGGGCAAAATATTGTCTTATCAAGACTTAACCAATATAAAATAATGAATACTTTATAATTGTCCTGTCTTTGTGATGTGCTGTATTTTAAACTTAATAGCATCTCAGTTCATAGCAGTCATATCATAAAGGAAGAACTACCTCAGACCAACTATTTTCCAGGAGTGCTTAAAATTAAGCATTATTTTCCAGCTTTTCTCAGTACTAGTGACTAAAATGGAAAACAAAGCACCTCCTAACAAGTAGCTGTGTATATTGCTGTCACTGATCGTTCTGATTGCAACTGGATTATTTTCCAGCACTAAAAATGCAGTAAAACTTAATACATAGAAACTGTATGTGATTTGTTTCAGACATGGTATATCATTCAATTAAACTAGTGAAACCTGTTATCTCAGGTTGTATCTTAAAACAATTTTTACATTTAAAATAAAGCCTTATTTCATTTTATAAATAACATATTTTCTAACTTGTTAAAAAAATGACATGCTAATTATCAGACCAATTTTTTTAGCCATATATATACTTTTCTGTTTCCTAACATATAATTGAAAAGTTTGATTTGGTAGTCAAACAAAATTCATAGATTTAAGTTTTTTTCCTATGTCATTAAGTATTCCCAGAAACCCAATACCAGTGTTCTAAAGGTACATGAAAACATACATGAAAGGAATCTGAACTTCTCATCAGACTCCGTGTTTCATCCATGAATCTAACTTCAGCTACACCTTACATTTCGTAATTTAAATTTATATACCACGGGCTCAGTGATAGGCCATGAACAGGGTCCTGGATTCAACCCACAGCATCATAAAAATTACATAAATAAATAATAAATACATAAAGAACCTACCAGAAACAAATTTTTTGTTTAACTGAATTTATTTTCAAATGGATCAAACTTCATTATTATTATAAATCCTATATTTAATTGTTAGTTATCTGTTTAAGGAGATACGTCCCATAATTGATTTCTCTCTTTTTAGTAATGATTCTTAAAATACATATTAATACTTTTTCACTAAAGAATGAAGTCAGAAACTTTTTCTAAAACTAAAACTGATTTGATTCATTATTTGGACACAGCTTTCCCAATTATATTATATTTGATTTGATTTGCCTTTTCCAATCATATTGCATTATAAATACTATATATAAAATTGCTGATTCAAACCTACAATCTTCAGTTTCTATATTTAATACTATAAATTTAGATATTATATCAACTTATTTTATTGGCAAGAGATGGTTAAATTTTTGATTTCTCCAAAGCTTTGTAAGTATAGTGCATTAAATATAATTCCTCAAGCGAAATTATGACAAATAAAATAGTCAATTGATGAATCTTGGTAAAGCCATTTTGGTAGACTTCCTGAAAACTGAAAAAGGACATGGTTGAGAAAAAATCCTTTAGTAAATCAGAGAGTTATTTTGTTTTGTTTTTTGTTTTTAGTATTAAAGACAGACGTAATTGAGTGATCTGTTAAAAACTAAAAATTTTCATTAAAGTTCATTAAATTATTTTTGATGATAGGTTACTGTGTGATTTTTTTTATCTGTGATTTGGACATTCATTTCATTCCTTTCTACTTATTGATAGGAACAAAGTTATCTGAGTTCTTCTATCTATAAAACTGAAAAATAAACCAGACATGGTGGTTTATTCCTGAAATCCCAGATGCTAAGGAGCTTGAGGCAGGAAAATCCCAATTGTGAGGCCAGCCTGGACAAGTAGCAAGACCTTGTCTCGAAGGAAAACTTAAAAGGGCTGGTGATTTAACTCCGTGGTAAAGTATTTGCCTGCCATCCACACAGCTGTGGGTACAATTCCCAAAACAGAGGAAGAACGACAAAGGAAAGAATATTGGAGAAGAATCAAGTTAAATCCATTTGAAAGATGTGTTTCCAACCAAATCTACTTTTCATTTTTATGAACTACTTACCAAAATGTATAATATTTTATATGCTTCCGATCAGCTATATACTATTAATAACTTAGTGATAACATTTTAATACTCAAGACTGAGAATCCCAGGAAAATTCATTTCAATCATTATATACTTTCTGTTGAGATGTGTGGTAGATCAATAAAAGACCTTTAAACATAAAAATATATTGCATCAAAATCAATTATGTAAAAAAGTTGAATGGAATGATTAAATAGAAAAATCATAAAACTTTTGACTGCTTATTGAATACCTTGTTCATTGCTTTTCTTTAAAATTAACAATGAGTATCAAATTAGTATTTTTATTTCATTGACTAATGCCAAATGTGATTAAATCATTTTATTAAAAGCATACATATTAAGAATATGCTAGAAATAATAGCAGCAAACGTATAAGCTCATACTAAATTTCGGATGTTAACTTCAAAGCAGGCGTGTAATGTGGTAAATTCTTTTTCAAAGTGACTAGGTGGCAAAATTTTTAGAAAATGTGAAGACCATTGCTATAGTAAACAGTCTCAGTGAATCCCAGAAGGATATTTGGGGAAGGATAGAATTTGGAAATAAAGTTTTCATTTCATTACTATTTTTATTTCAGGATAGATTAAAAACCACGACAGCGTGATATCGTCTAGTTTATTCTCCAGGGCAGTTAACCTCGAAGTGAGTCAAGTTCCAAGAGGGTTTGGAGAAATGCGCTAATACTGTACTTACTGAATGTAGTCACTAGATGGCAGTGTGTACCGGGGGCGAAGCCCTCTTTCTCCTGGTCCGTGTTGTTTCTCCATCTTCTAGCTCCTCCTACAAAAAGGAAACGATGACTAAGGACAGTAACAACAAAATCAGAAAACATTTGTTTCAGGACTTCCCATTCACCAGGGACAGTAGTTAACATCATTCTGAGAACTTCAGGAATCACCTTGTTTGCGAACATAAATCTATTCTTCATCAACACAGCAACAAATTATTATTGGTACATTTGAAAATAAAGTTAATATCTCTATGACACAACCATACAGTTTAACCACAAAAAGCAAACCCTATCTAGCTAAGCAGGTTGTCTTTAGCAAAAATAAATATAACTTAACAGGAGCGACTATGACATCCCCGGGACTTCATCTCACGGGATCTTGAAACAAAGATCAGTCCCACATTACAGATGACAAAACAATAAAGGTGTCCCAAGCCACTGAGCTCCTAAGTGATAAAGCTGGAATGAAAATGCAGGTTTGGTTTTGTATTGAAATTCATCAGCTCTATATCTCACTACTAAAGTGTGATGATGCAGTGGGCAGGTGTGCCTGTGGGTCTTTCTGTGCTGGGCTGTGCACAGATTTATATTTCAGAGCTTCCATGAGACCTGTGGCTCTGATTTTGTGCAAGTCATCATCATTACATGCAGTAATGTGTGTGTGTGTGTGTGTGTGTGTGTGTGTACAAAACACGTGATCGCAATACCTTCTAGAATTAGTTTTGGCAATTTCCGCATGTACTTTACACAGTATAGTTAGCTGACGGGACGTAATGTTCACTCTCCCAAGAGACTAAGAAGAAAGCACATTAGAAGTCACAGCCCCCTTTAAAAATATATGAGTCTCCCTGTATACATGAGGGATCATCTTTGTTTTCATGTGTATCTATCCACACACACATTCTTACTACGTCTGGCTGTGTTATTTGCCTAGGATGTGATCTGCCTCATTTCTGTGAGAACACACTGCACCTAAGTAAGTGTAGATCTGCACATGCACTTATGTGTGTAACTATTAGAGTGCAATTACACAGCATGTAATTACATGTGTGTATGTGCCTTTAAGAATGTTTTTGAATGTACCATCACCTAAGTGGGTTAGTACATAGGAAAATCTGTTTGTAGGACCAGGCCGGTGTCCCCTGGTCCATTTATCTCTGTGTGCATCCATGCCTGTAGGGTAGTATCTGTGTCTGTCTGGACATGTTCAGTACTCACGTTCGCTGCCTACAAATGTTCATCTGTGTGAACTACTGCATGCACATGTCCTCCTGTCTTGCTGGGCATTTGTATGTCTTGATCTTTACATTATTTCCTGTAATGCTCTTATCTATGTCTGGGACTATCTGTATTACTTGTGGTGAACCTTTTAGAGATTTCCCTGATAACAAACAGCTCGCTGCGGCACGTGGGCCATAGCTCCTCCACCACCACTGTTCTATATTCACCTATCTACGTCTCGGTGCTTATCCATGTGCTCATTCAAATCTCTTTGCATGCGTATGGTCGTGTAACCCTCAGGGGCATGTGTGTCTGAGTACAAACCTGTGTGTAAAGTAATGTGTTTGAATGAATCCGAGTGAGCGCATCTGTGTGTCTGTGTGTAGATATTAATGCTGATGTTCATGTAAGGGCTCAGTATGTGTGGGAATTCGGCATGCCTGAGAGATACATACACGGAGAGAGAGATCTATGTATCTGTTCCTGGGTTTGCGCATGTCTCTGTGGTCTGCACGCTCGTCTATGTTTGCATGCATATACACTGTTCTACGCACAACTGTCTGCACAAACTTGTGCCTGTGAAGGTAATGCTTGTCTCTTTCGGCATGGTTGCACACATCCTGTGAGCATAGGCTAATAGCACACATGCTTTTGTGCATATCTGCGAATCTCTGCATTTGTACAGACGCGTGTTTCTGGGGATCCATGTGTATCTGTAGAGCCGTGCAGTATTCTTCATGTCTGCAGATCTGTACATAAGTTTCTGCCAGCTTCTGTGTCCGTCAGCGTGTGCGCATATATGGGCATGAGTGTGTGTACTTCCCTGTCTCTGTGCACATGCTTTGTTTCTGTGCACTTGCCTGTATTTCTGGCCACTTGTGTAACTTGGTGGGGTCCTTCTGCGTACAAGTGAGTCAGTGTGAGACTATGGATGTGTTTGCCCATGTATACCTTTGTGCAGATTTTTGGGTCTGTGTCTAGATGTCTATATGTAAATGCATGCCTTTGGGAAAATGTACCTGCATTCGTATGTATCTATACTAAATGTGTGTCTCTCTTTAGACACACACATACTTGTCTAAATATATGGGGTGTGACCAACAAATACAGTGAAAATCTAAATTTAAAAATTTACTATGGTAAAGACACATTGCTATTAATCCCCATAAAAATACTCTCCTTCACTTTAAACACACTTTTGCCATCCTTCTTTCCACTTTCTGAAGCAGCTCTGGAGTCCTCTTTCGTGTATATAGTTGCACTGTCATGGCTGCCTTAATGTCCTGGATCCATTCAAATCATTTGCCTTTCACGATCATTTTGATTTGCGGGCAGATCCAGCAAGGTGGATGAGGACACACTAATGTTTTTCCTGGCCTGATTTCCCATTGGATGGCACTTTACAGCAGCATTTACCTGTAAATAGTGGACCCCTGATTGGAAACAGGCACGTGCGCCTCAAAAGGCTGTGTTCTGAGCCAAGCTTCCTGCTAAAAAGGTTCTCATTTCATTCTGCGACTAGCCTAAAAGACAGTGTTGCTTTGTTTTTTTTATTCACATGTACAAATAGGTAAACAGACTCAAAGAAGTGAAGTCACTCACCAAGTCTGCGTGAGCATGGGGGTCCTCTTTTCAGACTCTGAGGAACAAATCAATGTGCTGTTGAGAATTGGACGTAATTAATAGACTGAGTTTTGTTACATGAAAAGACTTGATGTTCTACAGTAATCACACATCATAGACTGTTTTTCTAAGATGTAAATTTATGACTTAAATTTGTAGATGCAATCAGGTGCTCTGCTGGGGAAGTCACTGACTGTGGAAATGTCTTCACATTGTAGGGCAAGTCAAGATGTTGCAGTCTATACAGGGAAGTCTGTGTACTGCGCTATGTATCTTGGAGTCACGGGGTGCCGCTGTTTCCCGGGTTGATCTCAGGGATTCTATAACAGATTTCCATGTCTTACGTCCGATGTATGGATTTTAGAATGTGTTTTAAGGAGAGCTTATGTGAATTTTTGTGTTGGGGGCCACAGGTGGTGGTAAAGCACATCAGGTGTACTGTGAACCTAGTACTGCATTTCTGGAGGTTGTAGTCCAATTCTGTGTATCAGGAGGCAAGTCTGTATGATACAGACTGATTCCAGATGGAGTGCGGTACAGGTCTTCACACTGGAAAGAGAGTTTGGGGGACTGGGCCCAAGTCTAGGGTATGACAGAGCTGTATTTGTGCGGTAAGTCCACTCTGCTTTAAGATGCAATTCTTCATGCTGTGGGATACACCATTGTGTAACTGTGTACTGAGGTGTGGGTCTTTGGGCTGAGTGATGGTTTTGTGGTGGGGTATGTTTCGACAGCACAGAGTGTGCCTTTCTGTTTTGGAGCGAGCCTGCACATTTTGGGGCTTGCTGTATTTCGTTTTCATGAGCACTTTTGTGTGTTACAAGTAATATATAGATGTGTGGTGCTGTGAAATTGTGACAAGATTCTGGGTGTTGTAGGAGAGTGTGAGTGTCAGAGAGCATGTCAGTGCATCTTGGGAAGAACAACAAGGGCTGAGTCTTTATGTTGTGATTTCACTTGAGGCTTTTCGAGGTGTGGCTGTATGTGAGGGAAAGTGTGTAAATAGTGTGGCAATGCTGGGACTCTGCAGAGTGTCTGTGAATTTCCCAGGCATTGGTGCATTGCACGATGCATCATTTCACTGGAATGTTTGCCCTAGTGCACTGGGTGTGTACACTGCAGACTGTGTCTAGAGAATGTGCGAAGGGTGAGGCTGTGCTGCAAAAGGCATGCCTGGTAAGGAGTATATCTGAGCCAATTTTGTAAGTCCTCAAATGGTTCTGTGTGTGGAGGGGACTGTTTTCTTTGCGGAGTATTTGCATCCCAGAATGTGGAAAATTGAGGTGCATGTGTGCATTAGAATGTAGTTTTGTGTTTGTGAGGAAGTCTTTCTGTCAGTAGGTAGATCTGTCTATTACAAGTTGTATCTATGCACTGCGGAGCTAGTTTGTGCATTACATAAGACATTCTTTAGTGTAAGTACCAAGACAATTCGTGGAGAGGCTGGATATTTGGGATCTGCAGCAGGATAATCCTACACTGTAGAGTAAGGCTGTGCATTGTAGAGATACTTGCTCTGTGAAACTTACCTGTGGGTTACAAGTCATCTCTCCATGTTAGGAGGTGAGTCTAGGCATGGTGGAGTTGAGTCCTTTTATTGTAGGTTCACTGAAGGCGTTGTGAGGCATTTCTGTACTTCTCTGGTGCAAGACTGAATTTTGAAGCAAATCTAGGTGTAATGGTAGCATTAGTTACAATCTGGAGCACATGCTGGCATTCTGTGAATTTATGTTGTGTGAAGTACAGTTGTACATTGTGATGGAGGGTCCCCTGGGATGCGTGAGGAGTCGTATGTCATGAAGCATGTGCGGCATACTAAGTTGGTCTGGCTATTGGTTAGTGTGGAAGTTATGGAAGCACCCAGGCATTATGGGGTTCATATGGATGTTACAAAGTGTTTCTTGGTGTTGTGGTGCATGTCAGTGTGTTCGGGGTTGTATTTGGCAGTTTGGGAGCATTATTAGGTGATCTCATGCTTTGAAGACAAGTGTCTGGATTGTAGGATAACGCTGTGTATGGGGTGATTTTGTATGTTGGGGGATGAATGCAAGGCTGGATGAGCTCCATGAATTGTGGGGAAAGTCTGTTTTCCTGTTTTCCATGGTGTGTTTTAGAGCTGCTAGACAAATCTATGCTGGCAGGGGCCAGGGGTGAAGGAGGCAAATCTATACGACGGTGGAAGTAACCGTTTATTCTGGGTGCATTCTTTATGAGTGTGTGATCTGAGAAATGTTTGTAAGTTTCTATGCAATGCTGTGTTTTTCTGAGGACTCTGTCTTGTGAAGTGTATTTATGCACTGAGAAATGTACATAGGAGCTTCAGGAAAAGCCATATATTTTGGATTAAGTGTGTGTTTTGTTGAAATTTGGGGTGCTGTGACATGGGATGGAATATTAGTGTAATAGAATTCTCTGTGCAGTTTGGAAGTGTGCGTAAGTTATGAGTGAGGCCTGTGCTATATGCAAAGTGTGCTTCGGTATTATGGGCACCTGTGAGTTATGAATCCACACTAAGAGGGCAAGTCTATGTTCTGGATTGAGTTTATGTATTTTGAACTGAGTGCAAATGTACGGTGCAAATGGAATGTGTGGTTGGTCCGTACGTGTGGGGGTGAATCTTTGTTCTATGGGATAGATTTGTGAGTTGTCCGTTATGAGTTTGCATTATCGTATAATTCTGTGAAGTCACTCTACGTTGCATAGAATATGTGTACATAATGGATATGCCCATTTTTCGTGGAGTATGGGTAGGTTTGTATGTTCTGGGGCCAATCTGAATTTTATTAAAGGAAAATATGAAACAAGGGAAGTGTGGATGTCGTCTGGCACATCTAAGGGCCGTGTGCATATGTGTGTGTGTGTATGTGTGTATGTGTTTCTTTTTATTTAACTGTACATTTTCCAGAATTGCTTTGCATTGTAGGGAAAGTGTTAGCATTGCGGCACAGGTCTGCGGACTGTACAGCGTGCCCCTGTCATAGAACATGTCCATGGGTTGTGTTATTTATTTTGGGTCATGTGTTTGTGTTTTAATCTATGCTAGTGAGTGTGTCTGATCGTGAATCTGGGTATTCTGCAGTAAATCCAAGTCATGGGTATGTCTGTGTGTTGTGTGACTTGTATGTGTTGTCCATCCCATTTGAGCTTTACACGTAAAGGCTTTTGTGTAACGAATGTGAGTAGTTGTTTCACAGGGCATGCTGGGAGTGGAGGTGGGCGGTTTGCCTGTGTGCTGCTCAGGTTAATCTCAGTGATTTGGCAACAAACAAGGGCTCGTGAGCCAATTCTGTGCTATGCAGTACGTATGGATATCTTACGACAAACCTTGAAATAGTGGAGCATATCTGGACAGTGTGGCATGTATGTGTTCTGTAAGTTAAATATGAGTGCTTTAGGGGATTTGGAGGCATTAGCAGCTGTGTGGTGGAGACAGCCTGTGTCTTAGGGGGCACTTCTGTGTACGGCAGGATGTGTCCATGGACTGTGGGGCCACTACAGATCTTACTCTGGGAGTTACCACAATATGAAGTGAGCACTGGTATCTACCTATCCTTCTGCTTGTTTTCCATTCTTTCTGTGTGTTGTGAAGCAAGTTTTCATGTTTGGGTGTAGGAGGTCCTGCCTGGCACAATTCCGTATTTGGGAGAAGGTGTGACATTTTCGAAAGTTGTGGGGCTGGTTTGCACTGTGGGGCGTGTCTAGCTGCTGTAAGGCTAGGCTGGGTGATGGGAAGTCTGTCTGGTATTTTGAGATCATGTGGGTTTTATGGGGCTAGATTAAAGCTGTACGGTGAATCTGGGTTTGGCAATGAGCAAGGACTGGTGCCATGGAGGGAGATTTGAGTATTACCCTGAGTCTGGCCTATAGAGGGAATGTGGATGAATATAGTAGGTACAAATAATGTGAGGATTTTATCTGAATGCTGTCCAAGATCTCTGTCAGAGCAGTGGGAAATATTTGGTTTGCAAAAGAAAGATTTCAGAAAGGTCAATCTGTCATGTGCGGAGAGCATGTTATAGAGAACTGAACTGTGCTATGGGGCCGATCTGGGTAGTCTGGGCTTTGGGAGAAGTGGCAGCCTGGATGATCTCTGGCAAGGCAGGATGTTGGGAAATGAATCTGGGTGATGCTTATGTGTTAGGGCTTTGTCTAGGCATTCTCTAGTACTTCAGACTTGTGCTGTTAAACAAATCTTGGTATTGTAGAAGCAAGAAGTGATTTCATAGAAATAGTCTGGTGTTGTGTAGATCTGTGTGTCAGGGAATAAAGTCTGTTATCATGTAACAAGTCTGGATGAGTAGTGTTGTGTTTGGGAGTTATTTTTAATTATCTCTCTGCTCTGTGACCCTCATATGTCGCAAAGTCAATACAAGAGGTGTTTATGGGGACACTCTGCATGTTGTGAGATTAAAAGATTTTGGAAGACATCTGTTATGGGTATTATCTCTGTGTTGTTGGCCCAATCTTACAGAGCGAGTCTGCATATTTATTATGAGGAATTCCTATGCACTGTAGAGTTTTCTGTTTTGTCCACTGTTTCTATGTGTTACCGGACAAGTCTTGATGTTGTGAAGGGAAAAAGATGGGGTTTTCTGGCCAGTCTGTGGACTATGAGGATTATTTGGGCTGTGCGTCAGTGTGAATGGTATAGGGCAAACCTGGGTTGGCAGGCAAGTAGCAGATGATGTTTCTGGTTTTGTGACACAAGGCGGGTGTTGTAGAGCTGGTGTAAGAGTTTGAAGGTGAACCGAGATATCCACGGTGAATCCAAGCCTAGGTGCTGTGGGATATATCTGGGCCTTAGGTATTTTTCTGTGTGTTACTCACAATTTGCATGTGTTCTAAGATTTGTCTTAATGTTGATGAGGCAAGTACTTATGGAATCAGTCTGTCACCAGGAGACTGTATGTTATAGAGCATCCTATGTGGAAGGTATGCCTTTGTGTTGCAAGGGATGTGTGCTTGTTGGGTTGCGTTTTGTAGTTTTGCACAGTCATTCTGGGTGTTGTGCAGCCAATCTCAAGTGTTATGGGGAAATATCTGGGTGTTTCGGGGTAGTCTGTTTTCCAGCATTTATGTGTGCTGTGAGGAAAGCCTAAGTATTGTGGAGACAAGCAAATACTGTAGGGATCATTCTACATGTCGCATGGATAGCCTTTCTTTTCATGCCAGTCTAGTTATGCGACAGGACGGGCCGACATAGGTCAGTTTAGCTACTGCAAGATAAGTTTGGGTGCTATGGGGCAAAGAAGGCTTTATGAGTAGGTCCAGATCTCATAAGCTAGTCTGAATATCTTTTGTTTGTTTTGTTTTGTTTTTGGTACAGGGGATTGAACTCGGGACCTTGCACTTGTGAGGTAGGGAGCCGAACCACTGAGCTAAATCCCCAGCCCTAGTCTGAGTGTCTTAAAGTGACTCTCAGGGTCAATGCACTGCAGTGAGAGTATTCCGGAGTGACTTTAGGGATCGATAGCATGTCTGTACATCAAGGGGCTTTATGTTTATTTCTCAACATTTCGGTATGCTCACAGATAAATCTTTTTGCTATGGAATAAAAATCCCAACTAATTCATGACCGGTCTATGTTGTCTGGGGATTGTATGCATTATGGAGAAATGTCCCTAAATTCTTGGAAATGTTTGGGGATCACGAGGTGATTTTGTTTGGCAAGGGACATGGATAAGTGTATCACAGCAAGTCTTAGTATTGTAACATATATCTGTAGTCATAAAAAGTGCTTGTTGTTTAGCATTTATATGTGCTTGAAGGTGCTGGGGTTGTGGAGGAAGATGTCTCATGAGATGAATTATTGTTTTGTGGGAAGAATTTGAGGACACGTCTGTGTATTGTGGCTCCTGTTGGGACATTCTGCAGCTGCCCTCAGTGATGGTGGGTCACCCTGCCCATGGAAGGATAAATCTCTGTATTTCAGATAAGTCTGGACAGTATGGGGCAAGGCTGGTCAAAGTGGGATATGTCTTTGCGTTTTGGGTTCTATGTGTATCTGTCAACATTTCTTGTACACTAGCCTAGGTTTCTTAGAGACAAGAAAGTGTATCATAGAACCAATCTGCGTATTGATGCCAGAACCTGTGTATGCCCGTAGATTGTGAGGCACGTCTCTGTATTATGGTTTTATCCAGTGACCAGTGGGCTAGTTTCGTATTTGGGGTGTGAGCCTGTTTGATGTGGAGTGAATCTTGGTGCTCCTAGGCAAGTCTTGTTCTTCTGCAGTAACCTGTGTATTACAGAATATGTCTGCACATTGTGTTTTTCTGTGTGTAGACACTCCTTTACAGAATGTGCTACTCTGAGGAAAGTTATAACAGGAAGTTATTTTGTGTGGTGAATCCATGTGTGCGACAGGGATAGACTGTTGATTTGTGGCTACCGTTATATGTTGTTGGGGATCTTCTGACAGTCTTGAGTCAAACTACTATGATAAGGGGTGTGTGTTATGAGTCATATATGTGCATTATGACATGTTTAAGGTGTCAATGTGTGTTAACATATCTTATTCAGGAGGCAAATCCTTCTCTTATATAGGCAAGACAATGTTTTGTTGAAGTATGTATGTCACAGGGAAAATCTGTGTTGTGGGTCATGTCCCATTTCTGTGTGTTGTAAAGCCAGTCTGGTTACTGTCGTGAAGTTTATGTGCTGTGATCCTGTACTTTGGATATGTCTATGTGTTGTGGATTGTTTCTAGAAATTCTAGTGAATTCTTTTCATTGTGGAGGTGATGTGGTGTTCTGGGATGAGCATTACAAATGTCTTTATGAGCTGAGATTAAGAAAAAAACAGTGAATGCTGCTGCTGAGCTCCATGCAATAGAAAGGCAGGCTTGTAAAAAGATTGCTGTGTGTCCTCATCTGCCTTATTCATCAAATGTGGCACCCTTAGACTTCTGGCTCTTCCCCATAGTCAAAATGACCAGAAAGGTAAATGTGTTTAATTTAGGGCCACAGAGGCAGCCAGACCAACACAACTAATGATGATCACTCATAAGGGAGGGCTTCCGTGACTACTTCAGAAAGTGGCAAGAGAGGTGGGATAAGTGTGTGAAGTGAGCCAAAGTATTCTGAAAGTGATTCGTGGCGATGGGTTTTTTACTGTATTTTTAAATGTAAACATACACTGTATCTTTCAATCATGCTTCATATACTGTGGAGCAAGCACATGTACGACAGAAAGCATTTAGTTGAAGATGAGCTTTTCCATGGACGAGTCTCTGTATCGAGGCTATATTTGCACATTGCAGCGTGTGTCTAAGTGTTACGTGATGAGTCCCGCAGTTATGCAGACACTGCACTGTGTGGAAGATGCTTCTAGGAGTTGTGGGCTAAGTGCAGTGAACACAGGTAGTGAATGGAGAGAGTAATGACGGGGTGAGTCGTGATGGGATCTGAGGCTTCATAAGGGATTGTCAATATACAGTGGGGTGTTTCTAGTTGCTTCAGGTTGACACTTACCATTATGTTCCAGTTCCTTGCGTAGTAAAAACAACAATAACAAGAAGAAGATCAGCTAACATCAGTAACACGAATTCTTTACCGGGTGCTCTTCTAAACACTTTCTAGACCTTAACACATTTATTCCTCTTAAGAGTTGTATTTTTATTATTCCTAATTTGCAGATGAGAGATCAAGAAACCTTTTCAAGGTCGCAAAAGTTGTAATGCCGTATGTGGGATTTGAACCCAGACAGCTGGAGCTCTGAGTATACGCTTCCCACCAGAGAGAGAAACTAGACATCATGGACCAAATAAGTTGTGCCTAGGGAGGTGGAAGTTAACTTTTGCCTTGTACCAGTCCGAGAGCTGTGATGTGTTTTTGTCTTGTGAGCCTGCCTTTGCTTTGTGTGAGTCTGGGTATTTTAACAGAAGTCTGCATGTTGTGGGATGAATGTGTACCTGTTGTGAGGTGATAGTGTGCATTTAGAGACATGTTTGTGAGTAGCGGGAGAATCTACATGTTAGGGGGCAATAATCTATGTGCAGGAGGGTGTGTGTGTGAGTGGTAGAGGACATATCTCCGAGGTCAAAGCACATGTATATATATTGAGTTGTGGGTCTATGCCTTGTGGAGTGTTGCGTATACACCCTGAATGTTTTGAGGTGGTCTGCGTATCGTGGAATGAATCTGTATGTTATACAGCAGAGTTCATTTCGGTGCACTTCTGTATGTTATGAATACTGGTTAAGCTTAGGGTTCTATTTATGCTCTTGTGGGTATTATGGTAGTGTTATGTAGAGTCTTTCTAGATGTTCTGGGTTGAGTTTATATATTATGCAATAAATGTTTGTGTTGCCAGATGATGGAAGGCATTTGGGATAGGTTTTTCATTTCAGAAAAATGGTGGCAATGGGTAGGGGTATAGCTATACTATAGATTAACATCTCCAATAATACTTCTCATATATCAGGCACCATACTAAACACTTACCATATCTTAATTCATTTATTATTCACAGTAAGCCTCTGAATTAAGTACTACTGTTATCTTTGTTTTATAGATGAACAAACTGAAGAACAAAGAAATATACTTACCCATGGTGACACATTTAGCAAGGGATGGGATCTGGATTCAAACCCAGGTGGTCTGGGTCCAGAGGCCTTGCTCTTAACCATTGCAAAAGCTGTATCTCTGTCGCATGCCAGAGTTGTAGCTCAACAGTACGGTAAAGCATGACTGTCCACTCATGGAAATCTGTGCGAAGAAGGGCAATGTGTGCTTCGAGTCTACACGGTGGGAAACGTCCATGTACACTGTGGGATTTGTGCTCCAGGTTAGGTCCGTGTTGTGATGCGATCCTGTTCATTATGGAATGAATCTGTGTTTACAGGCATGCCTGTGAATTTTAAGGCATGTGTAAGTACTGTGGGTGTGCCCTGAAGGCAAGTTCAAGTGTTGCGGCATAAGTCCATGTTCCGAGCACAAAGGGTGAGTCTCAGTGTGAAGCCGTTGTGAGAAGAGTCAGTGTATTGATGGGAGAAGCTGCATTTTGGTGCAGCCCTGCGCACAGCTTGCACTATGGGCAGCAGCGCAAGCAGGGAAACCAGTTGAGGTGCTTTCTGGTAAATCCGAAGCAAAACTCTTCAACTGGTTTTAGGTGCTTTGGAGCACATGTCCACACTGTGTAGCCACTGTAAGCTGAGGAAATGACGCTGGGTGGCAAGTGCGGGCACTGTGAGCACCACGGGGCTGGAGTATCGTGCTGCAGGGTGTTTCCGTGTCGGAGGCTGCATAGATGCTGTGGGAAGACTGAGGGAGAAGTGCATTGTGAGCTGCTCCTGGAGCACACATGTGTGTTGTGGAACAAGTCTGTCCGTTGTGGTGCCCACGTATGTGCTGCAGCGTCATGTGTGACATATGCCCATGTATGACAGTGTGTCTGAGGAATCCGGGAGTGTTCTAGTGACAGCAGGCCATAGGGTGTGTGGTGAGGGTGAGACCGAGGGGAGGTCAGATGTAGTAGGACAAGAATGCCTATACAGTGCGTCCTTCCACTGCATGCCCATTGCATTTGTTGGCAAAGGCATGGGTGAACTGAAGGACAGTATGTGCTGCACGTTGCATAGCTGAATCTCTGTGCAGTTGGCTACGCTTGTCTGAGTGCTGCAGGGACTGTCTGGACTATGGGTTCAGCCCCGTTTTGTGGGGTAAATCTGCGTGGGGCAGCACGGGTGAGTCAGTGTCCTGCTGGAATGCTGTGCCGTGGGGTGAGTGTCCCTCACAGGCGAGTCTTTGCAGTCTTCGGAATGGGTCTTGGAGCTGTGTCGTGAGTCTGCACTCTGAGGGGACAGTCTGCATTGTGGAGAGATGTGACGCGTGTGCTAGAGTCTCCGTGCTGTGACAGTCTGTGTTCGGTGCTATGGGGAGTATCTGCAGGCTGTGAGAGAATCCATGTTCCGGGTCATGAGTTTGTATGTCTGTGCGTCCAAGGAAGAGTCTGACTGATATGAAGACAGTCTGTGAGGTTGGGATTGTCTGTGCAGGACAAGCTTCTGTCCCGTGTGACAGTTCAATGTCGCTTAGGTGGGTCTCTGTGCTGAGGGGAACCCGTGAGCCTCTCTGGAAGAATCTAGTGATGTGGGAAGTGTCCTTGTGCTGCGGAGAAAGTCTCTTGCTGCAACACTTATGGCTATGCCTTGAGGTGTGTCGGTGTGGTTTAGGGCAAGTTTGGATGCAAGTCTGTGGCTGGAGGTGACCAGTGTGGGCATTAAAAAGTGAGTTGTACACTGCTGGCGCAAGTCTTTTTCCAGGCAAGTCTCCCTTAAAATCTAAAAATAACAATAGACAATACTTTTTTAATGGTTACTATGCAGCCACACACTGTTCTAAAGGTGCTACAAGTCTCATTTTTCATCTGTGGAAACTGAGGCACAGAGAGAATAAGTATTTGTCTCTTGATCATACAACTAACAAGTGGTGGAGATTTCAAAATAGGTAATCTTGTTTCTTGTTCCCACCACGTATGGATTCCCTTGGTGCCCTGAGATTCCCTCATTTCCAATGTGAGAGGGCCTCACCTCAGAAAGACATTGCCATGAGTGCTGAAAACATCCAGTGCAGCTGATTTGAGAAGAACCATCAATAGGCTCAAAGCCTTCAGAGGTTTTGTTTGTTTGTTTGTTTTAACACAATAACGATGTCAGTTTAGTACTGTACAGAAAAACTGACGTCATGCCTGCAGAGTGACTCCTACCACTGGGGACCAATACTTATCCCCTGGCCCCGCGTCTGCATTTCGCATTTCGCTACTGCAGAGGAAACAGTGCGCCTGCGCTGGTGAGCTCTGTTACCTGGGAAACCAGCCTCCAGTCAGAAACAAATCAGAACCTAATGCGGCAAGTTGGAATGACTGGGCTGTGCCTATGGGTCAGAGGGGTTTCTTGCAATAACAGTGGGCAAGGAAGCCCGCCCCCTCATCCCTCTGTTCTTATATTCCACAATCAGTAAATGCCAGAGGTCAGGTCAGAAGTCAATAGTAAAAGAAGGCAGCGTTGGAGTCAGGGGCTCAGCAGGTGTAAAAAGTGGCAAATATTTCTATCAGCAGTATTTAAGCATCTCCTACTAAAAGACTCTGGGTTTTATGTCTTGAGCCTTCCACCTGCAGCGAAAAGAAGGGGACCATAGGGGTGTTTCCCCTATCTGGAAGAAATGGTAACAGTAGGATTGGGACTCAATCTCCAGATCAGACTACTTACTGTCAGCAATAGCTTGGCAAACATTTTTATTTCTGCTCCTCACACATTTCTTACATTTTCCTTATATCATTCTAGAAAATTCCAGGAACCGATCCAGCCAGCTTTAACTCTGCAAGTACCTGAGGAATAAAAAAAAAACAAAGAGGTTGAAAGAGGAGCCTTAGGATGGCCATGAGTCCCCTTTTAAACACACAGACCCTCAGGTGTGTCCAAGAGGAATAACACATCTGGAGCAGTGGTTTTCTACAGTCAATTCCTCAATTTTAACTTGGAACACAAGTGCCCCAAAGGAACATCTCAAGCATTTAAAATGAAATTTCTGTTTGAAAACCACTGTCTTTTGCTGTACATGCCTAGGGCTCCTGAAAGGCAGAAGCACAGACGTGATGTTTCAGCACGCTGCCAGATGCTGCC
Source organism: Fukomys damarensis (assembly GCF_012274545.1). NCBI lineage: Eukaryota > Metazoa > Chordata > Mammalia > Rodentia > Bathyergidae > Fukomys > Fukomys damarensis. Next base: position 116,467,568 of record NW_022900951.1, on the reverse strand, counting down.
AGAAGGTGAGAGGACTACAGTGGAATGTAACCATCTTGGGAAGAGAGAAAATGGCCGACCTGCGGAAAGCTACACCCTATCTAATGGGAGAACAGCTGTTGCCGTTTCAAATCAGTGGAAGAAGCAAGCTTAGATCACTCAATAAGTTATGCTGAAACAATTGGTGACCTATATAGAAAAAAGTAAAATTAGATCCCACTTTGCATCACACATCAAAATCAATTTTAGATGGATTAGGAAATGAATTACAAATGAAGGAATGAAATCACTAGGGGGAAATACAGGTGAATATACTCATATACAGGTAGATACTTCAAAGGAAAATATATCACAAAGTCAGTAGATGACAGATGTAGATTTCTCAAAATATAAAGCTGAAAAATGTCAAAAACATCACCACCATCAATGATGAAAATCAACAGGCAAACAATGACTAGAAAAAAATGTTGTAACCACATATGATAAATAAATTAGGTGATATGCCTTGAGATCGGGGAAGTGACCTTAAACTGGTTCATACCATTTCATCCACGAATTCCATGTCTACGAATTTATCCTAGGGAGAAAAACCAGAAAAGCACACAGAAATTTATATGGAAAGATATTTCTTAAATTATTCATAATAACAAAAACTGCACATATATATATTAAATAACTGAACATTTAGTGAGACTGCTGTATGATCAAAAATTATTCATCCAAAACAATTACATTCTCGTGATATATTTTAAAATATGAGGAATTCCTTCCAATGTCTGGTTAATGAATGAGGCAAGATAAAAATGTACGTACATACAATCTTCCTTTTGTATAAAATATATCTCTGTATGCATATATTTGCATATATTCAGAGGAAAAAGAATGGTAGTAATTATGTTTATAGTGATTATCTCTGGGTTATGGGATTAGCGGGTGATTTTTATAGTCATCTATACAACTTTCCAAATTTTCTACGGTAAGTAGTTTATTTGTATAATAAAGAGGGAAACAACATTTTTGAGAAGATGTTTCAACAATCATATAAAACCAGTGGGAGTACAGAGACGAAAGTCTAGGAACAAAGGCAATAAATAAAAAGCAAAGATTAAATACCAACATAGACCAACGGTAGATTATGCAAGATGAACTCATTATGTACCACAGCGAGATTACAGCGTTACTTGCATGTTAGTATGTATAGAATTTCTTATACAAGATGGAGTCCTGGAAATTTTCCTTGGAGTGTCACATGTCCCTAGATGCGTCAGTCACTCTTTTTGCCGCAGTGCTCTGCTGATGCCCCCTCCCTCTGCCTTCAACATGCTCTCTCCCGTCCCCTGCAAAACATGCTACCAGCAGACATGTTCAACTTAGGAAGTGGCCCACGCTCTATACTTTTCAACAAGCTTTTTCATCTTTATTGTTCTTCTTTGACTGCTGCTTTATCATCTAACTCAAAAATCTATTTAGTTTATTTTCTGCTTTCATCTTGTTCAAATGTCAAAACAATCTGAATTCCACAGAAGTATTTTAAAATACTATGTCACTTGTTTTCCTCTCTTCTTGCAGAAACTGGCCTATAAAAACATACGCATTTCCGGGCATATTCCAGAAACACACAGAATAGCTGTGTCAACAGGAATCTCTGCTATGCTTCTCACATCCTTTCAAAAAAGAAAAAAGCCACTAAGAATATTGTCTTTACTGTATAAATTGATGTCCAATAACATAATGAATTTTTCAAACAAAGATACAGTCACAATATTTGCTACTTCTTTTTTTTCATTCTAAAGACTTATTTTAATTTTTCCATCCAATACATGAAGCAATCGCTCTTAATATTATTACACGCAGTCCACATAGGTATTTTGTCACACAATTTTCTTAATTTAGGAAGCATGAGACACAGTATCCTTTCTCCATCGCAAAATAATATTTCTCTCATGCCACACACTAAGAAACCAGATCTGAGAACATCTTGAATCACAGCCCATTTCTTCATGTCCAATCCAAACATGAAGCTAAAGCCAATTTCTCACTTGAATAACATCTCTACAGCATCTTATTTTAGGAAGTATCTTACCAGAATCACAGGGGTTAGAGTCTGTATCTCCTTCTAGCAACTCACCATTTAAGAGGCAAGCTTTAAACTAGAAAAGTCACCGAGGAATATTTAGAATTCAATCCATCTTTCCAGGGCCACTGACTACAGAAATTCCTACACAGTTCTGTATTATTCCATTCCATCAAAACGTGTCATTTGCTTTAAAAAGTGGAGCCTCGATAAGTATTTTACGAAGGCTTTCCTGGCTACTTACCAGTTGCGTACTTTCGGTCTTTTCAGCAGCTCCTAGGCTGTCGCACTGAAGGGGTGGGGGAAAACAGCAACGCAAGGCAGCAGCAGCTTGAAAATGAGCTGGGCTCCGGAGAAGGGATTAGCCCAATGGAAAGAAGTAAATAGACTTGAGATTATCCTCCCAAACCCTCCACAATCATAAAATAATGCAAAGTATTATAACTAAAATGCGCATGCTCATCAGAGGAGACTGTTTCATGATTAAACCTCTGATCAAAACCATGCTACAATTGCCTTGATTTCCACTGGAACCCCTGCAAGACCGTGGGCTTTTGGCTCTTCCGTCTCCTAGCAACGTTCTCATTAATTTTTTTTTCCTGCAGTAGTCCTACTAGGCATCAGAGACCACTGACAAGGTCAAGTCTCTGAGGAGTAGCATTCCCATTTAGTTGTCTAATGTATGATTTCTCCATGTAAATAATACACAGTCAGGAATTCAATAACAAGGTATCCTGAGGGAATTTCTGATTCAACTGACACTCCACAATGAGAAGCAGAGATTGCCTTGTCCCCATTGTTAGCACGATGCTATCAGCAAACCTCTTCTGGAATGTGGATGTGCTTCATGCCACTGAACTGCACACTTAAATAGTTAAAGTGATAATTTTTATCCTTGTTTACATTTTACTACAAAGGAGAGAGAGCCAGTCACTCATGTCACAAAGGTTTGTTAAATCTCATCACATTCAAAAGACAGTTCCGGGAGCAGGAATTATAAAAGTCAATATAATACAGTCTATTCCCTCTCTGAAAATTCAGAATCTAACAATTTGCACAGGTTGTAAAATAGACACATTCCATTTGTCTTTCTCTTTCAACAATCGGGGGTAACAAAATTAGGTAAATGAAGTTGTTATACAATCTGCCTCCAAAATAATGAATTCCCGGAAGGTGGAGAAAATAAGGAAATACGTAATTTTAATATGTAAATATAACTGTGTATATCTCAATTGATAACGTGCACTTTCACTTATCGTGTAGATTTATGTTCACAAGGTCATTCATTCCAGAATAACTATTGCGTGAGTACTTCACATAAGCTTTAAGAATTAACTTTTACCAGCTAGGAAATACTTGAAAATCCAGTTTAATGCTTTATACTAAAACAAAAGAAAAAACATAAGTATTATTTACTGTTCATCTATTATATGCCAGACACTTTTACATGTACCAAGTGAAGAAGAATTTAATATCATTACCACTGAATAGAGGAAGAAACTGCAGTGATTAAGAGAACAGGGTTACTAACCTAAAGCTTTTGCTCTTTACCACAATATCATTCACTCCATCTTTTTATCAGTATATATCTATGATACATAATAATCCCATTTGTTTGGGGGAAATAGATGATAGACACAGATTGTGGAACATTCTAGAAAAATAACTGGCCCTTACCTTTCAAAATGTTATTGTCATACTTTAAGAGAGATACTCTTCTAGATTAAAGGAAATTAAAGAACTGAATTTAATGTGTATTCCTTGATTAGACAAGGAAGAAACTAAAACAGCTCTAAAAGACAGAATGATAGTCTTGTTCCTACGAGACACATGTTGAAGTACTGGGAAATGAATGGCCCTAATGTCTAAAATTATTTCACGCTGAATGTATTGGGGGAAAAAAATATTAAATCTAGAAAATAAAGAATAGGGTACGTTCAGAAGAATAATTATTGCACATCAATTCTATGGAAACTTAAAACAACTTTTAGTGGTGCACTTCTGTAATCTCAGCACTTGGCGAGGATGAGGCAAGACGACTGCAAATTTGAGCCAGATCTGGGCAATTTAACTTTAACAAAACCCTGTTTCAAAACTTAAGTTTTTTTAAAAGTCGAAGATGTACCTCAGTGCAAGGACCCTTGGTCAAACCCAAGTACCACACACATAGCAAAAAGAATGTTAGAATTCATATACATTTTGGAATTAACGATAATCAGGTTTTAATCCCTCAAGAGAAGGCTTTTTCCTACTGACAAATGGATGATGATTATTTGTCAGCTGCCACCTTGTGGTCAAATTCCGAATTACCATGACTGGAGGACTTCTAATGAACACTCAATTTCATCAAGGACTCATTTAAATATTAGCTATAATTCATACTGAAGTACATAAATTTTCCTCCCTGAGTATGAATACAGCTAAATGCAGTCCCCTTAATTTTCAGTATGCATTCTGGATTGTAAGGGAATGTGTCTGCTGAGATGTCCTGACAGACTAATGAAATTCCCTGGAACAAGGAGACAAGCAGTCTCGTGGGGACTAGTTATCAGAACTTCTCTGCCCGTTAGGTGGCTGTTTGTCATCCACCTTCCTCTTTCCAGCGAGGCATGGGGTTTTCCATCTTGCTTTCTCCCTTACGGTATGGTTTCAGGCTGTTGATCTGCTTACTAGAGTTTGGAAGCAGCTTCTCCATGATGCAGCAACCCACTACTCAGGTCATCCTTTGGCTGACACTGCTGGTTCACTGTCTTCCTGTGGGACTAAGGATGGGGGAGCTGAGCCTGTGGTATTACTGCTTAAATCTTTCTTAGCATCAAACTGTCTGCCTCATTTAGGCTCACTGTGTTCTTATTGGCCAAAGGTGAGTGGCAAACCCACCCCCAAAGGTTTTGATTACTTGACAGGAACATGTTTAAAGGGACAGATTTGGAATTGCTTGACCTTTTCTGATTTGAGAACCCTTTAAATAATAATACCATTCTGATTTTAAAAATTACTATTACTTTTTTTTCTGGTACCAGGGATCAAACTCAGGACCTTGCGCTTGCAAGGCAGGCAAGGCACCACTGAGCTAAATCTCCAGCCCCTGAAAATTATTTTTTAACTTATGTGACTTGCGGTAATAATTTCAAAATGCAGTATTAATGATTTATTTAAATTTGCACACACTTAAAAATTTGTATATAAAAAAGTTGTTCTCTAACCCAGAACAAGCAATATGATTAATAAAGCCTGTATAATGGCCAAAAGCAACATAATCAAGTCCCAGCCTTCACCTGAGTGATAAAACAATTCAGCGACTGAGTTATGGATACAATCAGCAGCACTCTATGATACATACTCATAGGAAACACACAACTTTTTTATAACAGGGAAATGCCAATTTTATTGACTTTTCAAATTATCACCTTTAATACCTCCATGAATTATCATCTTTAAAATTTTGAATCTCTGGAATAGCTCTACAACCACCAGGGACATTCTGACACTAGCGACAGGAGATGCTACACTAGAATAGTGCAAAGAGTTTTAGAGAAATTGATGGTAGCATTTAATTTTATCCAGTGATCCTCAGATGAGTACACTTCCTCTTTTAACTTCTCTAGTTCAAACTACCATCATCACTGGCCTAACCAATCCCAATAGCTTCCTATTTTTCTGTGGACTTCACCAACATGTTCTTCACACTGCAGCCAGAGTGATTTCCCCAACATACTTTTTAATTGAAATATAATTCCATAGAATGAAAGTCACTGATCTAAAGTCTGTATTTGAGGTTCCACCACCTGTCTTGCAAGGACAAGTTCCCACATTCAATCCTTGGTACCAAAAATAAAATAAAATAAAAATAGAGTACATATTTGAATGAGTTTTTAAAATGCACAGACCTATCAAGATGTAAAACACAGAATCAGTCCCCAAATTCCACCTGTGGACATCACTAAAATGGCAGAGTAAGGAATTTCAGGGCTCCACGCTTCCAAAGAAACAACGAATGAGCTCGTAAAAATGATCTGATGCAACTTTTTGCACAATCCCAAAGTCCAATAAGAGAAATTACAACCTGGAAAAAACTTGGTGAAGGAAGAAGTTGCTACTTAATTGTAAGCGACTGCTGGGGCATTTTACACTGCTCACTTGTCATCCTCTCTCCCTAGACAGGTGGTAGCTATGAGGAGCTCAGCCCACACTCCTGGTGCATGTTGTTCGAGGGAACAATAGGAAACATGTCCTCAAAGAACAGGAAACTTGTTCCCACAGTGCTTGTGGGTTTAGTCCTATCTGGCAGTACCCTAAAGGGCTGGCATCAGGACTTGTCTTTGTGTTGCTTCAGTCAGAACATTCCGAGGACTGAGAAGGCTTCCAGAGAGGCTTTGTCCAAAAGGAGTTACAAGTAATAATATTGGTGGCAGCCGCCTGCAACAAAAGAAAATAATTTTGGCAAAAGGCGGGCCAAAGAGACAAAAAGGAAGAGATTAAATATTTGGGCTGGGAGAGGGTAGCTCTGTGGTAGACTGCTTGCCCGAAACACATGAGGCCATGGGTTGAATCCCAGTACCAGAACACAACAAGATTCTTGGAGAGAAAAAAGAGGCATAAGGACTTTAAAAGCTACCTCAAATTAACAGTATTGAAGGGGGAAGTTCACAGTTCTATACTATTGTTGGGGATCGGAATACCTTACTTTTTGTAACGGACAGAAGAACTCTATGAAAGATCCAAAGGAAAAAGGGTGATTAAATAACATTGTAAACCAACTAGATTTAACAGACATACACACAGCACTCCACCCATCCAGAAAAAAAGGCATATCGGTATCAAGTGCACAGGGGATATTCTCCAGGATAAACCATATCCTAGGCTAATTTTAAATGACTGAAATCATGAATTATCTTGTTCAACTATAATGGATGAAACCAGTTGTCAGTAACAGAAGCAGAACAAAAAAAAAATTCACAAATATTTAGAAATCACACAATATACTTTGAAACAACCAATGAGTAAAAAAAAAAAAA
>NW_022900951.1:116405233-116460244 GCF_012274545.1 Fukomys damarensis | reverse complement strand
CAACCAATGAATAAAAAAAAAAAAAAGATACCAAATGAATAAAGCAACCTTACATTCTAAGGAACTAGAAAAAGAAGAGGAAACAAAATCCAAAGCTAGCAGAAGGAAAGAAATAATATGATCAGAGCAGATATAAATAAAACAGAGGAAAGAAAGATAGAATAAACAAAAACCAAGTCAGTCAGAAAAGATTGACAAAACTGACAGATTTTAGCTCAATTGATCAATAAATAAGAGAATACTCAAGTTATTAAATAATGAAAATGAGGACATTACCACAGACTTTATAGATCTTTAAAAATATTATGAGAAAAACTACAAGCTTTATAAAATTTTTAAAATACTTTATGAGAAAATACAGTGAAAAATTTTACACCAATTAGATAGCTTAGATGAAACAGACAACAGAGAAACACAAACAATACCAAAACTGATTCAAGAATAAATACATAATCTAACCGAACGAATGAGATTGAATCAATAAATAAAAATGTCCTGACAAAAATAGAAAGCACTCACAACAAGATGACTTTACCTGTAAATTATCTCAAATAGTTAAAGTTAGTAGCAATCTTCCTCAAAGTCTTTCTAATAATAAAAGAGAAGGGGAGTTGGGGATTTAGCTCAGTGGCACCATGCCGGCCTCACAAACAAGAGTCCCAAGCTCGATCCCTGGTACCAGATAACAACAATAACAATACCAATAATAGTAAATAAAAGAGAAGGGAACACTTCCTAATTCATTCAGTGAGCCATCTTACCTTACCATCAAAGCCAGGTAATGACATGATAAGAAATCGGAACTATGTATGAATATGTCTTAGATAGATGCAAATATCCTCAACAAAATACCAGCAAACTAAATTTAGCAGCATATTAAGGGAATTATTTCTGACCAAGTGAATTTATCCAAGAAGACAAAGCTAAGCTAATCAAAAGTGTTATGCTGGTATGAGAATAAACATAGATCAAAGGAAAAGATGTTAGCATCAGAAAATCAACTGATTTTTGATGAGGATACAAAGACCATTCAATGGAGAAATAAGATTATTTTACACATATTGTACTGCAACATCCGCATATCCATATTCAAAGGATTGAAATTGGACCCTTAATTCATGCAATATAAAAAAGTAATTCAAAATGAGTCAAAATCTAAATGTAAGAGATAATACTATAAAAAATCCTAGAAGGCAATATAGAGAGAAATCTCCATGACCACAGATTTGGGGATAGATTCCTAGATTTGACCCGCAAAGCTCTAGCAACAACAACACAAATGAAAATTAGAGATCTCAAAATTCAACCCTTTTGTGCTTCAAAGGATACCATGAAGAAATTGGAAAACACACAGTGTCAGAAAACATGTGCAAATCATACATCTAGTAATAGTCTCGCATCAAGAGTAGCTAAAGAACTCTCAAGACTTAACAGCAAAAAGAAACACATGATTAAAATCTAGGCAAAAGACTTGAATAGACATTTTTCCGGGGAAGATACACAAACAGCCAACAAGCATGTGAAGAGATCCTCAGTACATTAATCATCAGGGAATTGCTAATCAAAACCACAGTTGGGTACCACTTCACAGCATGAAGATTGTTATAATTTTTAGTAGTGGAAAATAATGTTGATTAAGAAATAGGAAACTTGCACACTGCTAATGGAGGTGTAAAATGGTGTAGCCACTGTTAAAAACGCTTTGGCAGTTCCTTGAAAAGTTAAAATTGCCATAGGACCCAACAACTTCACTCCCTAGTCATATATCCTCAAATTCTGAAAACAGACATTATACTATTGTGTATATCTACTTGTCTGGCTGTTTTTACAATGAGTTGTATTTCCACACTCTGAGGTTATTCTAAATGCCAATTAAACTTGCACTTAAACAAAATCAATCCATTTAATCATGTAGCAACTTTCATTTGCTAGGTGCCTGGGAGAAATGCATCCAATTAATCCTTCTGTCAAAAGTGGACACGGTGAGGGAAACTAGTAGGAAGTCAGATAATGGATATTCAAATACAAATAGAAGCAGTGGGTTCTACCATTCTACAGAACAGTGGGAGGGTTGGAGTTAATGACAACCTGTTATATATTTACGGTAACTAGTACAGGGGAGCTCAAAAGCTACAAACACAAAGTAATAATAAGGAAAGGGAAATGTTAATTACCCTGATTTGTTCAGTACATATAATATCCATTTATTGAAATACCACACTAGGCCCCAGAAGCATGTATAATTACTATGTGTAATTCAGCTTCTTAATGTTTAAGGAGATGAAAATGTTAACTACTATACTCTGATTTGATCATTATACACATATTGAATTATAATACAGTACCCCATACATTTATATAATCAACATGATAATTTTATATACATTTTTAATGGACACAGCGACTGTTTCTATAAGACTAAGTATGTTACCTGAATCCATTTCCTCCCATCCATAACAATTGATCAACAAGAGAATGCTAAATCCATACTTCTCAGGTTTCTTGCTTGGCAAATGTTCAGGTCCTACTAACTCATGTATCCAAATAAATTCATTTAAAGGATTATTTAGCTAACGGTTCCATTTGTTCTCTAGGCCACAAAGTGAATCTCTTAGGAACAGAAAGCACAACACAAAATTTAGAAGCAAGAGACTCAGAGTGAAATTGTGACTCATTTCCTTATAAAACTCATGTAGTTGTCATCAGAATTAAATGTATATCACAGATGGTGGACAGTCAAAAATAATTTCCTCTCCATCACTTTTCCTCTTTCATCTACTTTCCCGAATGATCATAGCAGTTTACGTACCTACTAGCTCTGTATGCAATTTCTGCTACTCAATATCCTGGCTAATACTTACTATAGTTAGACCCTAAATTTTGCCAATCTGGGGAGGATACAGTGGTACCAATTGTAGTTTTAATTTTAATTTTCCTAATTAATGTGAGGCTTAATATTATGATGATAATTAACATCATTGTCTAGTTTTTTGGCGTTTCTCTTTCATGATGTTATATGGTTGAGACAGGCTATTCTCATTTTATTGGGTTGTGTTCTTCATACATTCTAGCTTTTTTTTTTTTTTTTTTTTGTACCGGGGATTGAACTCGGGTCCTTTAGCAGAGGAAACACTGAGCTAAATGCCCAGCCCTTCTTCATACATTGTAGATATCAGTGCTTTGTTGGTTATTAGTGTTACAAGTACCTTCTCCTGCTTTTCATGTCTTAAAAGTCTTGCTTTACCCCGAAATCATCAAAAAAATTTATATCTTCTAAAATTTTTATTGCTTTGCCTTTTATATTTGTCCATACAACATCTGTAATTGATTGTTGTATATGGTAGAAGATAGGGTACCAATTTCAATTTTTCTCACATACGAATTTCCAGTCATCCAGCAACATTTACTGAAAATCGAGCCTTCCACCACTGATAGGCAATACCATTTCTGTCACTTGTCAGCTGTCCCTACATGTAACACTGCCTACTGGGGCTCTCCCTTCTGATCCAGTGTTTTGTCTATCCCTGTGCCATTATCACACTGGCTTTAATTACCATCACTTTAAAAGAAGTTGTGATAGCTCATAGGTAAGTTTTATTACCTTTATTATCTTCTACCCAAGGTGTTTTTCATGTTTTTGGCATTTGTATTTCCATATAAATTTTTTTTCTATTGGAGTTTATTGGTACTTTTTAGGTATACAGTACAGTTACATTCATCATTGGGATCTTGTACCTTTACATGACAGGTCTTGGTTCTCATTTTTTCCCCTTAACCCTGCTCCTCCATGTAAATTTTTAAGTCAGCTTTCAAAGTGACATGAAAAATAAAATATGGGGCTATGATTGACGTTGCATTATATTTATCCCATGAATTTACTTGAAGACAATATTGAATCTTCTATGAAAATTACATATTTATCCACTTATTTAGATCCTTAATTTCACTTAATAATGTTTTATAGCTTTCCACATGGGTTTTTTCTATGATCGTCGTTAAAGTTCTATTTCTATGTATTTAATATGCATTTGATACTTGTATGATGTTATAAATGGCAACTTTTGAAAGCACTTCATTTTCTAACTTTTTGCTGATATATTGAAATACATGTAATTTTTATACTCATGGTCAACAATTTTATTAAATTATCATACAAATTTTAAAAATTTATTTGTACTCTGCCTTCTTTTTAAAGTACATGATTATATACAATGAGTTTTATTTTTTCATTTCCAATTTTTAAATTTCTAATTTTTTTCTTACCTTTGCTGCACTGGCTATGAACATCAGCAAAATAGTGACTAAAATTTGTACAGCAGATATCCTTGCCTCATTCCTAATCTGAAAGGAAAATTATCATTTCACAACTAAGTATGTTTACATTTTGATTTTGAGGTAAGGAAGAAATACCTTACTAGATTAAGAAAGTTTCTTCTTGCTCCTAGTTTGTCAATAGGTTTTCTTTTCTTGCTGACTGTTAAAGTGATCATGTTTTTTCTCACTTGTTCCATGAGACAAGTTAGAATTGATTTTTAAATCTTAAGAAAATCATACACATCTAGAATAAATCCAACTTGAATGATGTACAATGGTACCTTGGTAGTCATTGTTAATTGGTTCCAGAAGGTGTGATTTAGTAGCAAAAACAATGAGTACCAAACAAATTGTTTTGGCTGGAAAGGGTACCCTGTTGTAAAGCAATCAACACATAAGTTCTGGCTTGCCTGCTCAAGCACCAAGTAGCGAGCACCAGGTCAACTTTTTCAGGTCAGAATATGCCAAGTGACAAATTTTACAAGTTTCAAAGCAGTTGAGTAGCAACATATGACTGTATTGTGTATTTTACCTTTTGCCATATAGGGAGTCATTACGTTTTCCAGACAGGCCATGGACTACTGCACTCAAGGGATCCTTCCACTTCAGCCTCCCATGTAGCTGGGACTACAGGCATGTACCACTCTGCTTGGTGCTTGTTGTGTGTTGCTATTGCTGTTGTTGTGGTTGCTGCTACCATTGTTTTCTGGTTCAAGAAACAAAACCCAGAGCCTTGTGCATGCTCGCCAAGTGCTGTACCGCTGAGCTACTCTCCCAGTCCTGTGTTGCTGTATCCCATTTGCTAATATTTTGCTTGGCAAGTTTGTATCTTTTTATGTAAATGACATAGGAGGTTATTTGTCTTTTCTTGCTCTGCCTTGATTGGTTTTGGTATTAAGGCTACTTTAAGCTCACAAAATGAGTTGGGTCATGTTCTCTTTTCCTTTTCTATGACATGATTGTGTAAACTTGGAGTTTGTCTTCCCTGAACATTTAGTAAAACTGACTACTGGAAGTTTTACTACTGGGCCTGGAATTTTCTTTGTGGGAATTATTTTAGAGTTTTTTTGTTTTTGTCTGTAACGTTTTTTGAATCTATTTTGTTAGGGTACATTTTTCTAAGGGCTAGTCCCTTCCACTCATGTATTCAAAGATTCAACTATTCCCCTGTTATCTAAAATTATCTCTAGAGATCTGTAATGACATCTCAATTATCATTTCTGCTACTAGCTATTTGTTAGTTTTCTTATTTTTTCCTCAGTCAGATTCACCAAAGAACTAATTTTTAGCTTTGTTGTTTCTCTAACATGTTATATTTGTTTTCGTTGTCATTAATTTATGCTCTTTCCCTTGAGCAACCTACACTACTGTGTTTTGGAAGACACAAACACATTTAGGCTAAATTGGTAATCAAGGGGAAAAAGTAACGGATTTAGTCTTTCTGTTACCCAGTTAACCTTATCCAATGACCATACATCGCACACACTAAATTCTAATTAGCTGAGGGACACAAAGGAAGCTCCTCATTATTTGAAAAAGAATCAAAGCACATAATAGCTGAGATAATAACTAAGGTTGATATGGTGAGATCATATTAATAATGCTACCAATGTACCAAACACCGTGATTTTAAATGTTATCCTCATTGTAAATTAAGTACTACTCACCCCATGTTTTTCATATGGGAAAACGTAAGGCTGAACAAAACTAAGTGACCTAAATTAGATACACACAAAGCTGTATTCTTACCACTAATTATTATTGCCTTTCCTTTTCATATAAAAATAGGCATAATATAGTCAATTAGATATGCAATGGAATGTAGTCTTCTAGGAATGGGGCCTCAAATAAATTATTTACAAAGGAAAACAAACATCTCTGGATTTTCTACTTAGTGCCAGAACCTAGGCCTGTTCTTTCATGAACATTTTCTATTTTAGTCCTTTCAATTTGTTTATCAGTTGACCTTGACAAAGTTTCAACTCCGTTTAGTTTTCTCTTAGCAAATGAAAGTGCATCTCAAAGGTGAGATAGCTTTCTTGGGGCACACAACTAACTGCTAAATGACGTAAGGCATACATCATGCCTGAGAAAAATAGTCACCTTCAGAAAAGGTAAAGTGGCAATGATGTGTTGTGAGCTGTAGTTGATGATTTCCTTACTATCACCCATCTTGAGTTTCTAGCCTGTTGTGTGGAATTTAGAGTTTAAATGATATGATGTAGTCATTACTAAGGGAAAAAGAGGAAGCAAGATATATGGCAGCACTGATGCTGCCAGTGCAGTTTTACTAACACTCTTTCTTGTCATGTTCATTAGCCCCTCTTCACAAATTGCAGAATACAGGGGATGATTAATAGCTATTTGTTGAAAGCATGAACCATGGATGTATTGCACAAACTTTGCTTAAGTGCCCCCTATAAACAAATCCTTGCACCAAGGATATAGAAAAAATACAATACCTGCCTTTGAGGAGCTCAAAATTAAATGGATAGGACAGAGTTAAATTTATTATTACAATACAGTACAGTAAATCCTCCGATAGAGGTCTAGTGAGGATTATGGAGGAGATGGATAAGGGGTACCTAAGCTAGGATGATATATCTGAGAAAACTTCCAGGTAACAGGCAAAACCCAAGTGGAAACTGGAAAACCAATGGCCCTTACTCAGGAAAGTGGAGGGGGAAGAACAAACAAGAAAAGCAGAAATTTCAGTGGAAAAAAAAAAAACATGTCAATAAACAGAGTAAAAAAATAACTTTAAAAATGCAATATTCATTAAAAATCTGAGAGAATTAGGTACAGCAAGAAACTTCCTTAATCTGAAAAAAGGTGCCAAGGAACTCTGACGGTCTTGTATGTCTCTATATCTGCCACATAGGCAAGGTTCAGTCAGGCTCTGTTGTTGTATCTATGACTGGCCCTGCTGTGGCTCAGCTGTGTTATTTATTCTCCTTCCCGAATGGGTATCTAAGGATCAACACCCAAGTTCCAGGGGTATCACAGAAACAGTATCTCTTGTGTCATTAGCAGTTCAGAGACCCACACTACTGTCTTTGGTGATTCTCCCCAAGTGCTTTATTTAGTTCAAAAAGTTTCACTCACAAGAGATTGTATTTTAATTCGGAATAATTCAGTTCAGGCCTAGAGTAAGAGTCTCTTCTTCAGTGTAAATATTACCAGAACTCTCTAGTGAGAATATGTGTATTATATTTGGAAGTAGAAGTGCTCTAGAACATAAGATAGACCTGTAATTTTGAATTCTGTGGTCCTTTTCAGAGTTGATGTTACAATTATAATATCATTTTACATTATAATAGGGAGGTTGGGCCTGGGAAGTTACTTTTTGTTGTTTAAAATGAAGTTTCTCATCAGGCATTCACTAAATGTTTCTATCTATTAACAATTATTACCTGGATTCACTGTTTTGTTGAGGATTAGAAAGGTGATTCTTTCCCTAATTAGCTCATTCTTTCTGTATTTATTAGCTGATACTTTTTTTTTTCTTTTTGAGACAAGGTCTCACTGCATAGTTGAGACTGACCTGGAGTTCACTCTGGAGCCCAGGCTGGTCTCGAACTCACAGCGATCCTCCTGCCTCATCCTACCGAGTGCTGGGATTACAGGTGTGTGCCACCACGCCAGGCTTATTAGCTGATACTTTTTAAAGAACTCCCCTTGTTACTGGGTTCTAGGGTGCTCCGTCTGGTGATGCTGTCTAGGTTCTTGCTGTCCTGAACAAAGCATTGGTCAATACAAGTGAAAAAGGTAGTGAAGTATTGCATTTATTAAAGGTATTAAAGGTAGGAAGAGAAACAGGCTCTGCAGAGTGAGTGTGGGTCAATTTAAGGTAGGAAAAGAAGTACAATCTACAGTGTGAGAGAGGGCCCCTGAAGAAGCTTACCAGTTTAATGGTGGCCATCTTTTGTATCTCCCCCTCCTCTGGATGATGTCAGACCTAAACTATCCTATCAAAAACCTCCTGAGTTCTTGCAAGAAGAATTGAAAATAGCAATTTCTGTTTGGTCCCAGGTAAAAAGATTATAAATGTTCTGCTGCCATGTCCTGGATCTCTGTGATTGACAGGTTATTTGCCTTGCCCAGCCAGCTGGCCACATCCTACCTCCTGCCTGACCCTTATCAGTTACTTGATTATGTTTATATACAAACTGTAAAAGGAGAGTTAAAATAAATGTTAGGATATTTCCCTTTACTTATCAATTTTCAAAATAAAGGGCTGTTATCCTAGCAACTACTAGGGGTAACTAATTAGTAGGGCAGACAGATGTGTATTATGGTATTTATATATTTAATGCATTGCAGTCAACATTCTTTCTGAAACTTGTCTGGAGACCTTTCATATTTGCTCATATGTAGAAATGGCAATTTCCACTAGGTCAACAAGAAGGTAGGTCAAAATAAGAGCCGCTGTTTAGAGTCATCTCCTCACATCTTTGGCCCCAAGGGATGAAAATGAAGAAGAGGTCAATGATGAATGCAACTGTACTGTATACCTAAAATGTACCAATAAACTCAATGAAGAAAAAAAAAAAAGAAAATGAACAAGAGGAGCCAGATGACAGATGATAGGAGCAGTAGGTCACTGCTTTGGACCAGCGAATTTCAAACTGCAGCTGTACCTTGGGATGACAGTGGAGGTACAAAAAAGATGAGGAAATGAGTGAGAAATGGCCTTGTGCCCACCCTTCACAAGACTGCCTGGCTTGCTGAACACTTGAGAAGATCACGGGTCATTCTACCCAGTCTCACAAGAAAAGTACCATCAAGCCACAATGGATCCACTAATAGATGCAACAAGAGAGCCACACTTGCTGCATTTACAGCAAAATAAGATACTCAAGACCTCCTTCACTGGGAAAATAGGAAAAGTCTCTGGGAAAAGCAAGGCAGAATGAGTCCAATCAGCAAAACTGAGTTAAAACTTCTTTCCAGTGAGGGTGTATCCTGAGCTGTTGATGATCTCATGCCTGGTGTTGCAAATAATAATGACTGATTTATTTTAACTCAGATGGTAAAATAGGAAAAGGAGTATTTTATATCTAATGTCTTGAAAATCTGGGTATATAAAAATGTAAGTACTTTCTACAAGAGGAAAGTCAAGGGAATGTTCCAGATATTTGCATCTATTTAAACATAGCCTCTGAAGTGGCATTGTACCAGTGTCAGTACAGCATAAGTAAAATAACCTAGAAGAAGGTCACCTTTCTACTCAGAAAAGATGGAAAGGTGTAATTTCCATCTGAATTCAAAATCTCTCATTATAAGGAGAAAAGAAAGCACAGAATTGGGACTTACCCTTAACTCAGATAGAAGCATTAAGGCTGAAAATTAGGGAGAGAGCAAGACAGCAGAAATGAGCAAAAAATAAACTAATGAAGCAACAATGAATCTGAGATGGGCTTCTCTAGTCTGTTCTTCTTTGGGTTAAACATCTAAAATTCATGATTTCTCCCTCATATAATGTGTTTCAAAAAGTTTCACCATTCTTAATATCTTCCTTTGGAGATTTTCCAGTGTATCCTTCAGAAAACAGTGCTAAGAACTTGTCAAAATAGTACAAGCTTCAGCTGAAGAACACAGAAAAGATTAGTCTTGTTACTTCTGATGATTAAAAACATATTTGGATACTACATAGCAAAACACTGAGGGGTACTGTGAAAAGCTACGCATCACCCTAGGTGCTGAGACACAAGAACAAATAAGAGAAACAAGATCCATGACTTAAAAGAGCTTAGGAGTTTAATGGAGGAGACAGATCAATAAGAAGAAATAAAATGAATAATCAGAATGTAAGGAAGTGATGAGTTCTACAAATGCAGTAGGACAGTATTACGATAGTGTAGTCTAGGTGGGCAGTAAGGCCATTCTGAGAGTATGACATTCAAGGTGAGACCTGAAAGACAAGGAGTAAACCAGAAAACAATAAATAGAGGGACCCTCTATGATGAAGGAACAAATAATACAAAGGTCCTAAAATTGAATAAACCTGTCATATTCATGGGCCAAAAGATGGAAAATAGTAATAGGTAAGGCCAAAAATATAGACAAGGGCTAGATTATATAGGACCGCATTGGCAATGGAAATTAACTGGGATATCTAATTGCAGTGCAAAGCCATTGTAGGATCTTTGGCAAGTAAATGACAGGACAGGACATGTGGTTTTTTTGTGTGTTTGTTTTTTTGTTTTTGGCTACTATGTTGAGAATGGTCTGTATCCTGGAAAATGTTGAAACATGAAAACCTATAAAGAGGCTCTTGTTGGAGTCTATACAAAAATTGTTGATGGCTTGATATCGTGGAAGCAGAAAGGGGGAGGTGGGGTTCAAATCTAGGGCATATTTTATGGTTAGAGTCAACAGGGAATTATTGCTAGAATGAAGAAAAAGAGTCTAGCATGATTGTTAGTTTATGGGCATAAACAACTAGGTGGATGGTAGTGCCATGTAATTAATGAGGAAACCAGAGGAGGTACAGATTTGGGGGAGAAAAGTATGAATCAGAAGTTCTGTTTGGAAATGGTAAATTTGAGATTTTATTGGTGAGTTGTATAGAAGGCTATGTACAAGTTCATAGGAGATGTCTGAACTGCAATATAAACTACAGGAAATTAAATGGCATTTAGCGAAATGGGAGAGTGCTTGCAGAGTTGAGAGTACAACATTATACAAGTCATGGCACCTCACTAAACACCACTAGCTTCATCTTTAAAATAGAAGTGATACTCATTAATGGTTATCCCACATTGAATTGTTGGAAAAATTAATTAAAATTGATGTATCCTAGATTGTTTAAAATATTTTCAGTAGCTCATTAAATTTCTGGTCTGTGCCTGTCCTAAATTTCCAGATCCTTTCACCTTTCACTCTTTGGTTCAAACAAATATCCTTTACCATCTTGGACACATGTAATTGATTCCTTTCATTAAAATTAATCTCTTCCAACCCCATACTCTATCTTGGGACAGATTTTTCTTTTTTCTCTGGGCTGCCTGCTGCCATAAATATACGATATTATGCTTCTTGTCACTGACTTCCCTATCCAATCTATAGAATGGACCAGACTTTTTAAAAATGGGGCTGTATTAGGCACAATCACGGTTCGGTGAAAAGCATCAGTGATACAAGGGAGCCGGGTAAATACTGATATCATTCTAGAGAATAGTTCATATCTAATCTTCTCCTGGCAACACAGCTAAGTACAGGTATTAATCATTATTATCCCCCAACAGAGTACAATGGGTAAGGATCATGGACAGAAAAGTAAGGGTATCAGTGACTAAAAGAAGGTGAAGGTCAGATCTAAAATACTAAAAGAGGAGGAAAATAAGAATATAGAAAGGTAGTAAGAGATTGGTAAGAGTGTGCAGATCCCATTGAGAAGTGCATGTGGATCAGGTATGCAGGTCAATACCCCACCCAGACACAAGCAGATTGGTCCCACAGGTCCCAACAAAAGGCCTCCATGGAAAAGAGCTGTGCAGGCAGGAAGGCAACAAGCAGAGGCCCACCCAGATACCATCAGTAAGCATGCAGACCCCAGCCAGAAGCCCACTCAGACAGCAGTGACTCAGCACACAGTCCCAAGCCATAGACCCTCCCAGACAACAGCTCTGCAGGTGGACAGGCTCTATACAGAAGCAAGCCCAGACACCATCCTAAGTGTGTGCAGGCCAGGACAACAGAACAGCCTAGAGATCCAGAAGGCCACCATTCTAAACCCAGAATTGGCCCAGTAGTGAGCAGCAGAAAGAAGGTTTCTCTGAGTTTTGCTGAGAATTGAAGCCCACTGGGTGAGCAAAAAGTCCGCCTCAACAAAGGCACAGCAGACTGCATCTGTAGGAATGAGAAGACATGTAAACAAATCTTAAAACCAGACTTCCAGATCACCTAAGGCAATCCCAGCATAGAAAACAAATGAAATCCATAAAAAAAGATGCAAACAAATTTCCAGGAGATTAAAAACACCATTGAAAGTTTACGAAGTAGAATGAGCCAATATAAGGACAGAATATCAGATATAGTGCCCAGGACTAGAAAATTTTCTTACAAATAGTAAGGGAACATGAGAAATCAATCCAGCAGATGCTAGATGATGCAATGAAAAATAACTGAACAGAGTCAAAGAAGAAACAGGATAGTACAAATGGCATTAAAAATTGTTCATAGAAATAATGGCAGAAAACTTCCCAAACAGTGGAAAAGACTTTGACAAACAGATAAGTGAGGCATATAAGATTCCAAATGACCATAATAAAAAATAAATAAAACCTACACATAGGCATATAATAGTCAAGATTCCAGGCACCCAACAAAAGAACAAAATTCTACAATCAGAGAAAAAAAATCAAATCACATACAAAAGAAAGCCCATTAAAAATCACAGCAGACTTCTCAACACAACCCTCAAGGCAAGAAGAGCCTGTATTTCAGCCCAAAGGAGTGAAGTACTTCAAGCCTGAAAAGAAAACAATCTCCAACCCAGATTAATATACCTGCAAAACTATCTTTCAAAATGGATGGAGAAATAAGATACTTTCATGACAAAAAGTGCCTGATGAACTTAATGAATACCAAACCTGCACAACAAAAAATTCTAAACAATATCCTAGGAAAAGACAATGAGGATCACAAGCCCAGGAAGCCCAGAAGAATGAAACCATCAGGCTAGAAAAAAATTAAATGTAAAGGGGGAAATTCAGCAATAAGAAAAGAGCATGACAAGATAAGTCAATACATATCACTTATAACCATCAATGTTAATGGTCTCAATTCACTAATCATAAGAAATAGACCAGCAGAATGGGTCAAGAAGCAAGATACAACAATATGATGCATACAAGAAATACACTTAATTGAAAAAGAAACTCATACACTGAAAGTTAAAGGGTGAAAAACAATGCTACACGTGACAGGAATCTAAAAAAAAAAACAGGTGTAGCTATCCTAATTGCAGATCAAATGGATTTCAAACCAACACTGATTAAGAGAGACAAAGAAGGCCATACATCCTTGTAAAGGTAACAATCCAAGAGGAAGAGATGACAATCATAAATATATACACCAAATACTAGTGCACCCAACTATATAAAACAAATACTAATGTACACAAATAATCAAATAAGTATTGGTGACCACAATACCCCACTGTCACTTATGGATAGATCAACTAAACAAAAAACAAACAACAAAATACCAGAACTCAATTAAACTCTTGAACGAATGGACTTAACAGATGTTTACAGAGTGTTCCACCCCACAAAATCAGAATACACATTATTTTTGGCTGCACAAGTGTCATTCTCCAAAATAAACCACATACTTTCTCATAGAATATGTTTAAGTAAGCACAAGGTTATTCCTTGTATGATATCAGACCATAGTGTGATGAAATTGGAGATCAATTGTAAAAGAAACCACAAGAATTTCATAAATACAGAGAAATTGAACAACACACTTCTGAATAACCAAGGGGTCACAGAGGAAATTAAAAAAGAATTCAGAAAATTTCTACAATTAAAGAACAAGGCCAATAAAACATTTTGGAATATATGGGAAACAATAAAAGCAGTTTTATGAGGGAAATTCATATCAATGAATACTCATATTAGGAAAACAGAGTGAGCTCAAATAAATAACTTAAAGCTGAACCTCAAGCTTCTAGAAAAAGAGAAGGGCAAACCCAAAGCTCATACAAGGGAGGAAATTATAAAGATCAGAGCAGAAATCAATGGAATGGAGACTAAGCAAACAATATAAAAATCAATGAAGCAGAGAGTTGGTTCTTTGAAAGAATAAATAAAATTGACAAAACCTTAGCCAACCTTATCAAGAAAGCGAAAGAAAAAACCCAAATCCATTGAAAAAGAGAAGAAATGTAGGGCCAGAGATTTAGCCCAGAGGCTTCGCTGTCTGCCTTGCAAGTGCAAGGACCAAAGTTCGATCCCCAGTACCAACAAACAAACAAACAAAAAGAAGAAATGTAGTAAGAAAAAAAAGATGATTAAAGGCGGAAATATGAACTTTGGTTCATTGACAGGAATTTTAGTAAAGAGAACTTTTAGGAATAAAACATATTAGTCCTAAAATTAGTGAACCAATGAAAGGGAGGCTATTAGTATCATTAAAAACAAGTTAAGGGTTAAAATAGCTAGCGTTTATGGGCAAAAGCAGGGCTAAAACAAGACTGGCAATATTGAGCATGGGTACAGTTCCTTCTCTGAAGGTGAGACTGGTCCCACGTTTGGAGTGCAGCTGATCCTGTTTGGGAGATGTAGCCCTACTGAAAAGATTAAAATAATGGAAAATGTATATAAAAGTGAACCTTAAGAGACACTTCATTGGAATAAGGAAAGCATTTTAAAAGACAGAATGGATAAGAATGGCCACTGTAAGGATTTGCTTATCAAGCACACAATGGGGCCAAACCATGTCAAGAGTTTAAAAACCACCAGAAAAAAATTCAAACATTGACAAGCAGTACCCCCCAATACTGAATTAGTGGGTTTGAGAGATGATACCGGCGAATCTGTACTTTTAAAGATCTCTTAAGTATTACGATATAGTGGCAGGTTTAGAAATCACTAGATTAGAAGATTCCCAACCTTCTGTTATCTGAAACAAGCTGTTAAATGTATCAACAATACTACGCGAATTATTTATACTGAGCCTACTTGTTTACTAAAACTTTCTACTTGGGACCTATCTAATTTATCTCCCAGAAAAAACTGAGAAGTCACTGAGGTCTATTAAAAGTATTTAATATATTACTCGATATATATAATCCTACCTAATAGCTGACTTTTGTTCTTTGCCAGGATGCCCCACAAACATCAATTATTTTATTAAACCATCACAACAATCTTATCAGAGAGTACTATTTATTATTCACATCATATAAATGAGGAAAGTAAGGCCCAGAGAGCAAGTAACTTGATCAAAATAAGCAAGTAAGTGAAGGTGCATATTACTCGATATATATAATCCTACCTAATAGCTGACTTTTGTTCTTTGCCAGGATGCCCCACAAACATCAATTATTTTATTAAACCATCACAACAATCTTATCAGAGAGTACTATTTATTATTCACATCATATAAATGAGGAAAGTAAGGCCCAGAGAGCAAGTAACTTGATCAAAATAAGCAAGTAAGTGAAGGTGCAAAAATGCAATCCAGGCATTTTGACATGCTAAGCATGTACTCTACCAGAGAGCTACATTTCCAGCCCCTCTCTCTTGCTTGGCCTCTTGGGATATGTTACCTGAATTAAGTAGTTGCCTTCTATTACTGAACAACAACCTTGCTGAGGGCAAGGACCTGATATCTCTTACTTCTACAGCTATAGGCCCAGCCTGATTATTAAGCAACGCCAGGCCCACCCACTCACTCTTCCAGTCATTTCATTGTCTATATTGGGTTACAAAGTAATATCATTATTGTAATGCATGCTGACCTCATATTAGTGGATCCACTGCAGAATCCTAAAGGGAGCACACTACCCAAATTCAAAGGATAGAAAAAGAGCAGATCAGAACTGAATTAGTTAAACTTTACCTTTTGTTCATATGGCAAAGAATTAAACATATTTAAATGATGGACATTAGTGTACATTTCTCTTATTTTTGTTTTGAGTGGACTGCCATCTTCATTTGTACCTGGCTTTATTCCCATGAGTGAAAATTAACAGAACAACAGGTTTAAAGAATAATGTTAGCCATTAGTGGAAGTTGTGTCTGGGAGAAATTATATTACCCTGCAGAAAGCTCTCAAGACAGTAAGTTTTCAAAAATAATTTGCCGAACCTATAAAATTCAATGCATCACCTTTTAGATCAAATGATAAGCCAGGGCACAGTGGTATATGTCTGTAATCCCAGCTATCTACAGAGTGTCCCACCCCACAACATCAGAATACACATTCTTCTCAGCTGCCCATGGGACATTCTCTAAAACAGACCACATACAAGCAAATAGAACATGCTTAAGCAAATGAAAAGGAACTGAAATTATCCCATGCGTATTATCTGACTATTGTACAATGACAGTGGAAATCAAAGGCAAAAGAAACCACAAACACTCCATAAATACATGGAAATTAAAAACACCCTTCTGAACAATCAATGAATCACAGATAAAATTAAAGAAAAAATTAAATGACAATCCCTACACAACATAGCACAATTTACGGATGCAATAAAAGCAGTCCTAAGAGGGAAATTTATAGCAGTGAATTCTCACATCAGGAAAATTGAATGAGTTTAAATAAACAACCAAATGTTGCACCTCAAACTTCTAGAAAAAGAAGAACAAGCCAAGCCCAAACCTCACATGAGGGAGGAAATTATAAAGATCAAGGCAGAAATTAATGCAACTGAAACAGAAAGCAATAGAAAGAATCAATGAATCAAAGAAATGATCCTTTGAAAGACTGAATAAAATTAGCAAACCCTTTGCCAATCTTATAAAAAAGAAAAAGAAAACACTCAAGTTCATGCAATTAGGAATGAAAAGGATGAAATCACAACTGATCCTGCGGAAATCCAGAATATCAATACCTACTTTGAGAACCTGTACGCTAGTAAGATGGAAAATACAGAAGAAATGGACAGATTCCTATATATGTATACATATGAATTACCAAAGCTGAGTCAAAAGGATATAAAAGTTATAAATAATGTGATATCAGTAAATACAATTGAAAATGTAATTAAAAACTTACAAAGAAAAGCTCAGATCATGAAGGCTTCACGGCTGAATTCTATAAGAAATTTAGAGAAGATCTACTGCCAGTTCTCTTCAAACTCTTTAATGAAATAGAAAGGGAAGCAATACTCCCAAAATCATTCCTGGAAGCAAGTATCACCCTGATACCAAAATAGAGAGGGACCCAACCAAAAAAGAAAACTAAAGATCAAACTTCCTAATGAACATAAATGCAAAACTCCTCAGTAAGATACTGGCAAATGGAATGCAACACATCATCAAGGAGATTATGCACCATGACCAAGTAAGATATATTCCAGGGATGCAGAGATGGTTCAACACATGCAAGTCAATAAATGTACCACATCAACAGAGCCAAAGACAAAAATCACACGATTATCTCAATAGATGCAGCAAAAGCATCTGACAATGTCCAACACCCACTGATGATTAAAAGAAATTGAAATAAGCCTTTACCTCAATCTGATGAAGTCATTATGACAAACCAATAGGCAAAATAATACTAAATGATAAAAAATTGAAAGTTTTCACTCTAAAATCAGGAACAAGACAAGGATGTCTACAATCACCACTCCTATTCAATATAGCTCTGGAAACATTAGCCAGAGCAATTAGACAAGAAAAATAAATAAAAAGAATCAAGATAGGAAACAAAGAAGATAAATTATCATTATTTGTAGATGATGTGACTCTCTACATAGACGACCCCAAAAACTCTATCAAGAAATTTCTAGATTCAGAAACCAAATATGGTAATATAGCTGTATACAAAGTCACCACTCAAAAATTAATAGCATTTCTGTGTACAAATAACTTACTGACAAAGAAGTTAGAGAAACAAAGCCTCTCACAATAGCATAAAAAATGAAATACTTAGGTATCAGTCTAGCAAAGGAAGTAAAAGATCTTTACATTGACATCTACAGTACATTGAAAAAGATAATCAAAAAAGATATCAGAAGAGGGAAAAATATCCCTCACTTATGGGTAGAAAGAACCAACATAGGAAAAAATGGGCATACTCCCCAAATTGTTGTACATATTTAATGCAATCTCAATCAAAATACCAATAGCATACCTCACAGAACTAGAGAAAACATTCTAGCATTCATTTTAGAAACCTAGAATAGCAAACAAAATTATGGGCAACAAAGGCAAGGCAGAGCTACTGTGATAAAAACAACATGGTACTGGCAAAAAACAAACAAACAAACAAACAAAAACAGACATGAGGGTCAATGGAACAGATAAGGAGAGGTAGAAATAACACCAAACACACTAGCCACCTCATCTTTGACAAAGGGGCCAAACATGTTCACTGGAGGAAAGGTGGCCTCTTTAATAAGTGGTGCTGGAAAAACTGGCTTTCTACATGCCAAATACTAAAACTAGACCCATGTCTCTCTCCATGCACTAAAATAAAATAAAAATGAGTCAAAGATCTAACTATTAAAACAGGAACACTGAATCTGCTGGAAAAGAGAATAGGTAGAATTTTCTTCCATTGAGTTTATTGGTCCTTTTTAGGTATACAGTACAGTTATATTCATCATTGGGATCTTGTACCTTTACGTGACAGATCTTGGTTAAGGTAGAATTTTTGAGGACATAGGGGTAGGCAGCAATTGCATGAGCAAAGTCCAAACTGCACAGGAAATAGTGCGAAGAATCAACAACTGGGATATCCTATTTAAAAAAAGTTTTCACCACACACTTTCTGGGTTTTGATGTAAAATGCGTTTGTTCAAAAAATTTAAGTTTTGGTGCTTTTTCTTAATTTGTTTGTTTCGGTACTGGGGATTGAACCCAGGGCACTTTCATGACATTGAAGCTCATATTTTTTTTTTAGACAAAGTGTCACTAAGTCACTAAATTGCTGAGGATGGGATAAAATTTGGGGTCATCTTGCCTCAGCTAACCAGAGTACTAGTTGCAGGCATGTGTTATCAAGCCACAGATATTAGCCATCCTTCCAACATCCCACATGGATTGTACTGCCATGAAACAAAAACTATTTCAGAAGAAGTCTTAATGATACAGACCCGAGAAAGGCCACCCCCTCTTCCTATCACCCTGCTTGTGACAACATTAGTTTTGAGCATCTAGATCACATTTGTTTGCATATATTAAGTTTTTTCAAGGGTATTATCAAGTTGACGTGAGTACTAAACAATATGAGGGACGATGTATCATAGTACTAGCAGGAAAAAGAGAACTCTGAATAAAACCCACACAAGATTACTGGACTCAGACATTCAATAAACTAGCTTGAAGAAGTACAAACCCATTTTTTTTCTACTAAAGTTAGTAGAAAAGAGACTGTTGCCATGTATGTATAATTTTTCCTATAGCCACTTTAGGGCACTTTGAAAAAAGCGAATGTAGCCAAAAGAACGTTGTTGCAGGGGTTTTAGCTCAGTGGTTCTGCCACTTGCCTCACAAGTGCAAGGACCTAAGTTCAATCCCAGGTACAAAAGAAAAAGAACCTTGCTATTCAGAAAGAAATTATTCAGAATGTTTGTTTCTGGGTTGTCTAGTTATCTGGTTACCTTGATTAACATTATTTCAATGTATTCAAGAGTGTAATTTTCGTGTGTTTCACTAGTCTATACAAATATCAACACAAGCATAAAGTTTGTAAATAATTCTCCAAAATTTAAATACAAACCCTAACCCCTTGGTCATTTAGTGCTCAATGCAGGGGCTGAGCTAATATAATCTCTTCAGCTTTTCATATTTGGTTTACTGAATTTCTTGAGTATGTTTAATAAGGCTTAATGCAGGCCAAATGCTCCCCACCCACCAGTGTGCTCTGGAAATGCTTTCTCTTTTCTCATCTGTACCTCTTGAAACACAAAGAAGAAAAAAAAATTTTCATTACATAAGTGAAACAGAATTAAGGAAGTCAGTATGTTAGAAAAAAATACAGTGTTCTATTATCCATTTCCAATCAAAGAAAAACAGCTGCTGGATGATCCACTCTTAAGGATTATCAGAGCCACGCCTGTCTTACTCACTGACACAGAAATTTAAGAACTGACTGTATGGTTTAAAAGCTCGTTTCTGCCTTTCTGCCTTTCTGCCTTTCTGCCTTTCCTAGTAACCCTTACAAGAGACTTTCCTGGAAGATGATAACATGATTAAGACATGACGCTTCCCACTTAAAAATTATTTCTACATTCATATATATTAATATGTCTAATCGGCTGTAACAGTTTTAAGAAAAACCTTGATTAGCTCTGTCAAAATGTTAAAATACTATTATTAGTAGTGAAAAAAGATACCTAGGAGGACAAGGACATATTCTCAGAAACTGAGAAGGTACTGCAAGGTTCTTTCAGGTTAAATCTACCAGTTTCATTTGTCAGATCCAATGTTACCTGAAAGCTAAATAGAAATTAATGAACTCGAAGGTAATACAGATTAACATTCCAAAACCACCTGCAGAAACTGAGACATTTTCAACAAATTCTACTGAAGGACAAATGGCATACTTGGCTGCTTGCATCATTTGGCAGGAAGGTTCCAAACATCTCAAACAGAATCCTGTGAATAAGCTATTCTCTTATACAAAGCATTTCCCACAAACATACACACAAATGTGGTGGTCTTCCTGATGTTAGTTCACAGGGGATACCTCACCCACTCAACTGCCTTGATTTGAAGGAGAAACCTCAGGCACACTCACTGGGGATAGTCCTCACGCAATTAACCTCAGGAAATATCAGAGAAAATATTCAACCCATGTCAAAGATCCCTATTTTGCAAATAAGAGTAATAACAGTATAGCACATAGAATCATAGAAACCTGCTTTTTAAAAGTGTACTAAGATTTTTGCATACCTTTCAGAATATCTAAAGCAAACATATTTATACAGTGGGGCACACTTTTGAGACACATTAAGTTAGCATTCACTGGTTTGTCTCTTTGACAATTAAAGGTTTCCACACAAAAGTATTCCAAGTGGGGAGTAAGGGCCAAGAGACGAAGGGGAAATAGATGTTTACTGAAATAGATGGCCCTTTTTCATCCTAAAAATATTTTAAAACATCATTTCCAGCATAAGTTTAAAACTATATATATTTTTAATAAGTGTTAAGAAAGTGCCAAACCAACTTTAACATTCAACTTTTAATATCCTTTTAAGAAAGTTAGAAAATATAATTTGCTTGTAATTGCACTATTCACATTTTTCTTTTGCAGTACTGGGTTTAAACCCAGAGCCCTACACTGAACTGTATCCCCAGGCCTTTTTACTTTTTCTTTTGACACAAGCCCTCACTAAATCACTAAGTTGCCCAGGCTGGATTTAAAATTGTGAGCCTACTGCCTCCACCTCGGCTTATACTTTTGGCTATCTCTACTTTTTCTTATCCTTTTTGTCTCCATTTTTACTCCATTTTAGTAGTAGCTCAATAACATTTTCTCCAATTGTTAGGTTTGAAATAAACAATGAAAACTAGTACTGAGAAGAGATTACATACAAAGCAAAGTCGGAGAAGGCATTAAAGCAATAAATAAATAAATAAATAAATAAATAAATAAATAAATAAATAAATAAATAAATCCTCTGGTCGCCATGATGGATCTCTCCAAACTGGAGCTACAAGGATATATTTCATTGAAGCATCTGCTGTGCTCTTACATCTGTCACTGTATCTACATTTAAGCCTCCCTTTCTATAAGCTGCTCCTAGGCAATGACTCCATTCGGGGAGATGCAGGGCTCCTCTGACAGCCAGTTTTGGTTCTAACACCCCTCACTGGCCTTGGCACACTTCTTTATAACTGCAGTGAATCTGAGATCCTTCCATTTAATCTTTCCTTCTCTTTCTTCACAATGATCAGCCTGCATGCTGATCTTTTAGCTCTGCCAGCCTCCTCTGGCAACCTTCACATTTTCCCTTTCAGACATTCTCCCTAATAACTCTCTTGCATGTCTAATCCCATCTTGGCAACTGTTTTGAGAACTTCAATGGGCACAAATAGTACCAAGAGTGGTTCCAGGAAACAGGTATTTTATAAAATGGAGTACTAGTCATCCATGAAGAATTAGAAACTAGAGACATTTATAGCTAAATGCACATTGTGCTGATACTCTTAAGTGAAATAAATAGGACACACATTTATAAATACCGGATAATTTCTCTCGTGTTAGAAACTGAAACTATAAATAATAACTAAAAGGTATAACAGATAATGTGAAATAGGAAGAAAAGGTGCAAAGGGGAAGGGAAAGTTGGAGGGGCAGGGGAAAAGAAAGATGGGAATGGAATTCATATGAGAAGATGAAAAAAATGGAAACAAAGTCTTTGTAGATAGGGAGGGACAGAGGGGTTGAAGGGAAGGCAGGGAATGGGGAGAAATGAGAGCCAAGATGGATTATGTAAAGGTGCAAATTTTTCAATGATGACTTAAATTGTATACCTTAAATGTACCAATAAAATTAATTAATTTTTAAAAAGTAAGTAAAAGTTGGGACAGACTTAAAATTTTTCTGAAATTTGAAAGTAGTCCCCATAGTTCACAAGGACGGAAGCCTTACTAGCTAAAGTCATTTAAGTAAAACCTCTGAATAATCACTGGCTGAATACTGTACTCCTTATTCCTGATATAACTCTTAGGAAGCCAAGTTCAAAATAATATAGAAAATAATAGCATAGTGAGGGAATGGAACAATATGAAGGAAAATTTCTGTGTTATGCTTGATTTAGTATTAATTTCATTAGGCTGTAATATATTAAGATTTTTGTGGTAATCCCCAGTGAATTCATTAGGAAAATAATTTCACTAGATAGGTGGTTACAAACAGCAAAATGAATTGAAATTTTATATTACAAAATATCTATTTACCACAAGACAAAGTAATAAAAGTAAAAGAGGAACAAGACCACATGTGACACATAGGAATTACGTATCAAAACAGCAAAAATAAATCTAATCATAAAATTATATTAAATCTAAAATGATCAAACTTCAATCCAAAGGCAGACTTTCAGACTGAATATAAAAACAATCTAACTATATGTTGTTTACAAGACACACTAGAGACTTGATGACACAAATAGAGTGAAAGCAAAAGGATAGAAGCCTGGGGATTTAGCTCAGCGGTTCCGGTACCTACCTCACAAGCACAAGGGCCTGAGTTTGATCCCCAGTACCAAAGGAAAAGAGCAAAAGGATAGAAAGATATACCATGTAAACAGCAGCCAAAAGAAAACTGCAGAGGCTTCACTAACATCATGCAAAACCGCCTAATATAAAAGCTACTACAGACAAAGAGAAATATTTTATAACAATAAAACTTCAATGTAGTTTGGAGCTATAAAAACTAAAAGAAAAATTCACCTAAAATTGGAATCTCAAAACAACATTGAACAAAAGCTAACTGAATTGAAAGGGGAAATGGACAATTCAACAGCAATAATGAGAGACATCAATATCTTCTTTTCAAAAATTAATGGGCAGAAAATTAGTCAGGACACAGAACACTAGAATAACACTATGAAGAAACTCAACTTAATATTAATAGACTATCTCAACATCTTAGAATTACAATTTGAAGGGCACACAATACATTCTTGAGGATAAAGTGATCCTCCACTAGATTACACAGCAAATCTCAATGAATTTGAAAGGGCTTAAATTATATAAAGTATGTTCTTCAATCAAAATAGAATTTAATTAGAAATCAAGAGGAGGAAATCATTACAAAATCAACAAATATTTTTAAAAAGAACAATGCACTTATAAAGAACCCATGGGTCAGATGTCAGATAATAATTAAAGGAGAACATAAGGCTATATTTTGAACTGAACAAGAATAAAATGCAGGAAAGCAAAAGGTAAGGATGTTGTATAGTAATTCTTAGAGAGAAATTTACAGCTTTAAATAGCTGCATTAGAAAAGGAAAACAATCTTAAACCATTAACCTTGGCTTCCACTTTAAGAACCTAGAAAAAGAAGAGCAAAATAAACACCAAAAATGTGAAAGGAAGGAAATAATGAAGAATAATGAGAATGAAACCTTAGATCAAGGGAATCGAAAACAGCAAAACAGAAAGTGATATTTTTAATTAAATTAATCAAGAAAACCCAGGATTAACAAAACAGGAATGGAAAATGAAATATCATCATTGACCTTACAAAAATTAAAAGGATTTTGAAGGAAACAAATCAGAAAGCAAAGAAAATAGAAAATTTTCTAAACTGATAATCTACTACAATTGAGTGAATAATTAATAAGAAATTAAAGTCCACATAGAATTGGCAAAAAGATTGAATTAATAATTTTAAATCCCACAAAGAAAGCACCAGACCCAGGTTACATCACTCAGGAATTTTACCAAACATCTGAGGCAGTAACACCAATTCTGCACAAACTCTTCCTGAAAACAAAAGAGCAAACACTTCCTAACACTTTCTGTGAAACTAGTATTACTCTAATATCAAAACCAAAAGTATTACAAGAAAACAATATAACAGGCTAATATCATTTATTAACATAGATGCAAAAATCCCAACAAAACACTCTCAACCTGAATCTAACAGCATACAAAAATGACTTCAAAAAAGATTTGAGCCATATGTGTAAAGTTGGCTCAAAATATAAAATTAGTAAATGTAATACATCGTATTAGTTTGATAAAGGGAGGAAAATCCACATAATTTCAATAGACCCAGGAAAAACATTTAACAAAATCTAATATCCTTTCATGACTAAGAATATTTATAATATGAACACTTGTACATGTTCAATACACAAACATTGCAAGCTACACAATGCTGAGATTAATTATAGAAGATTGAAACAAATAGAGAAATTTTCTTTGTTCATGGATTTTAAACTCTGTATTTTTAATGGAATTTCTCCTCAAATAATAGATTGCAATCTCTGTTAAAATCTAAAAAGCCTTTTACTTTACATTTAAAAAAACTAAAGATGTGAATCTAAAATATATATGAAAATGCAGTAGATCCAAAATAGGCAAACAATCTTGAAAAAGAACAAAATTGGAAGACATATTTCTTAATTTCAAATCTTACTATGAAGCCACAGTTAGCCAGTAGAACAATAACTTGGCCAGTTGACAATAGTTATCCATTGTCATTGCCTAGAACAGAGCTGTGAGAATGGGTACATGAATACCTTGGTCACGCTAGCAAAATTAGAGGCTGCATATGGGCCAGAAAAATAACCTCCCACTTATGAAGTGCAAATTAGCTATTGTCTCTCAATGCACAGACCTGCTCTATGCTCCTGATATGATATGATTTTACTGAGACCTTCTGGCCAGTTGGTTTCAGTTGACTATAATTTTCCTCTCCCACCTTGGATGAGCTAATAATTGATTTGTACTACTCAGGATGGAAACATATCCTGGAACTGGGTTTTCCTATCCCCCTGGCAGACCCTCAGCCAGCACCACTATCTTGGGCCTCATAGGATGCAAAGGCACGAAATTCAACACAGTGAACATGCTACCAGAAAACTCAATTTTCAGAAAAGGAGGTATGGAAATGTGCCTATGACCACAGGACCTCCTGATTGTATCATATACCACACCATTCAAAAGCAGCTGGACTCAGAGTAGTACTGGAATGGCCTTCTAAAAGCACAGCTGAAGTACTAGTTGGGGGCAATACTCCTGAAGGAATGGTTTGCCACTCAGAAACGCAATGCATGTATGTACTAAAGACTTCAATATGTTGCTGGATCCTCTACATTGGGATCTCCTGGTACTCCGTCGTTCCACTGTATCTGTGAATGGAGAAGTCTAGCAGTCTCTGACTGAGTCTCAGACCATGCAAGAATGAAGGTTTGAATAACATAACCAGGTAAACCACTAAGACCTGCTGAGGAGATAGCTGGGGGAGAAGTAAATTTAGAATGGACAATGGAGGAAGGAGACTATGGGGAACAGTTGTGGCTCCAAGGCCAACTGCAGTGAATAGAGTTTTAGGTGATCCTACTAGTATTCCTTTTCTAAGTTCCTTGGAGGGAAAAAACAAACACTTCGTTGAGTAACTGTCCCCTGAATCTTTGTAAAGAAGCAGATCTGCAAAAAGCAATGGAAAGAGTGTAACAACCATGAGAATGTCTCTCAGATCCTCCTCTGAAGAGAGAAAAACTGACCAAAAACTCTATCACTGCACTGAGGCTGAGGTTGTATTTCCAATGATTGAGTACAGCAAGCATTCTAAGGCACATCCGGTCCTTGAACAGGTTTCCTTGAACTATTGTAAAGTTTCAGTATTTTCCTTGAACTCCTGAAAAGGATGGAGGGACAGGGGAAGGAGGGAGGGGAGGGGAAGGGGAAGTTAAAAGAATGCAGATGTGTTATGTATGTGTACCCACTCCCCAGTTTGAATGCAATCATGTACTGAAAAGATGTACTAATAAAAATTTAAATTAAAAAAACAAAGGAATAAACTTAATCTTAAGTATGAACACAGAAAAAAATTAAAGAAAGAAAGAAAAGAAAGAAAGAAAGAAAGAAAGAAAGAAAGAAAGAAAGAAAGAAAGAAAGAAAGAAAGAAAGAAAGAAAGAAAGAAAGAAAGGAAGGAAGGAAGGAAGGAAGGAAGGAAGGAAGGAAGGAAGGAAAGAAGGAAGCTATGAAAGGCTTGGAAAGCATCATTATTCTCCAATAATCAGAGGTTTGCGCAGATCCACTGCACCAAGTCAGAGCGGCCAAATCCTAGGGCTTCTGATTTGGCCAGCTTTATGAGCATTCAGACACCAGCCTACTCGTCCACATCCACAAAAATCCAACCACTGCCAATGCACACAGTTAAATGATTTAAATGCCTCATAAATGACTTAAAGTAATGTACAGCTGATTCTCTGGAACCTAAAATTATAGATTTCTCTTTTAGTCCATTTTCCCATGATAGTAAAATTATAGAAATGATACATGACACAGCAAAAACAATAAGGCCAGCAAACTTGTCCCAGCTCTTACTGTGTGGGCTTGGGCAAGGCCTGTTTGCTGTGTTGGCCTCATTACTAGGGTAAAACAAGAAGGTTAGATTAGATGATCCATAAACCCTCTCTTAGCTTAAATATTGCTCTGCAGACAATCCACACACTCCGTTCAACCCAAGGAATTGTAACACTGCACTTAGCCATAAATGACCACAAGGTGTCACAATGTATTCATCTAACAGTCTCCAATTAGGAATCTTACCTATTTTACATTAGAGAAGAGTCATTTTCATATATTTCACACATTTCAATAAATTTCATAATAGCCCCATCAAGAAGGTAAGGCAAGTATTATCAGCAAAATTCATCCTGGTGGTAATAGAGAGCAACCTATATAATTTATCTACCTAATAATTAAACTTCACTGTCTCCCAGACACTACATGCTGATTTCCCTCACTAAGTCTTCACTTGTGCTACTTTTGTTCACCAAATCAAAATTTTATCCATTATTCAAAAGCTAGCTCTACATTTTTACAATAGCATAAGTAATTGCTATTGCAATAGTAGTATTAAAAAAATAATTATAATAGTAATATTACAATAGCAATAATAATTGAATTATCACAGTTCAATTGTATGGTACTGGGATAGTCAGCTTTCCATTACTATGACAAATACCAAAGGTAGTCATTTTACAAAGAGGGAAGGCTTACTTTGGATCACATTTTGGAGGTTTCAGTCTGTGATTGATTGGCCCCATTGCTTTCGGGCCTGTGGAGAGGTAGAACACCACGGCAGCAGGGAACAGTGGAGCAAAGCCATTCATCTCATGGCCAAGGTGCCAAACAGAGCAAGTGAAAGGGGCTAGGGTTCCCTATCACCATCAAGGACACCTTCCCAATGATCAAAAGTTCTCCCACTAAGCCACACCTTATAAATTCTACTACTTCTCAATAACATCAAGTTGGGGGCCAAGCCTTTAACACATAAACCTTTGAGGGATATTCTTAATCCAAGCTATAGTTTCCATTAATGCATCTAATTAATACATGTTCATTAAAAAGTGAAATTTGGGGGCCAGGGATTTAGCCCAGTGGTGCCGCCATGCCTTCCTGGGATAGACAAGGTCCTCAGTGTGATCCCTAGTACCAAAAAAAAGAAAGTGAATTTTTAAAAAATAATAAACAACTGGAAATGTATAAGACTTACTTGAATACAAGTATATAATTTACTGAGGGATGAGAAAGGATATAAGGATAAATAGAGGGATATATCGTGCTCTGGAAAAGTTCATTCTCTACAAATTATGTTTAATCCAATGCCATTTTTCCATGACACTTGAAAATATCAGTCTAATCATTCATTGAGAAGAGTACACGGGAAAGAATTGCCTGGATCTTTTACCCTCTAGAATGTATTTTTCAGAAGTAAAGGAAAGTCTCACCATTCAGAAGGGTGAGGCAGGAGGACTGCTGTGAGTTTTAGGCCAGTCTGGGCTACACAGTGAGTTCAACACTATCCTGAGTTCTAGAAAAACAAATAAACAAACAAATAAAGGAGAAATACATATCCTAGAAAAATATCAAAACATTTTAAAGTATAGTCATGGAGACAAGAAGAACAACAAAAAAGAAACAGCACAATACTAGGCAGATAGATCAATAGACCAGAAAACAGTCCAGAAGTAGATGTGGTACATACAGACATTCAGTATGTGATAAAAGTTGTATTTAAAATAAGTAATGAAGGATTCAATAGACAGTAGTTGAAAAATAAACTTTACTTAGAAAAATAAAATTAATTGATATCCTGACTGCATTACATACCAAATTCTACATATAGTGAAAGTATTTTCAAAAGAAAAATTCAATAATAATAGGGGAGAATTGATACCTTCTTTCTTTGTGCCTCAGTTCTTTTTCTGCCACTGTGAGTGTTTAAATGTTTAAAAGGTTGCTGAATGACATAAGTACTCAATATGTTTTAATAGTATCCAATAGAATCTCAGTAAATATTCAGTAACAAACAAACCTCTTACTAGACTAAGGAATTACAAGAGTGGAGAACAAGTCACTTTCTCTACATCACTCAGTATATATCAAATCCAGAGTTAATAACTGAGCCACCATTAGAATCCGGGTCGTCTGAGTTTGATCTCAGTTCTTTTTGTGATAGATTCCCAAAGATTTGATATTAGGAGATCATTTGAACACAGATACGTTTCATTGACTGGTACATTATAGTAGTATCTGTCCAGTAATGCTTTAAAATCAACTTACAATGTTATATATGTTTTACACACACACACACACAAACACACACACACACACACACATTAAAAATAGTATGTTCACATACTCGAGATAACATGTATTCAATCCATAGTCAATGGCTGGTACGATCTCTAGGGTAAGAACAACTGGACACAGTCAACACAATCAAAAGACTGATTGCAACTTAACAAAGAATTGCTTCTGCACCTACATTCTTAGGCCTTCTCTCAGTGGGGTCCATACTCCTATGCATAGAATGAAGCTGACAGGCATCTGAAAAAGGGGGAGTTACATCTTACATGCTCAGTAGTTCCCTTTTTGACATCAGCACAGCGATTTGCTCTAATTGCCAAATTATTCACCTCTCCTAGGAAGGGTATGCAAATCTTTTCATTTCTGTTCAAAACAGGAGTATGGGTCCAAACCTAGAAGAGGCACAGCAAGGCTGCTTGTGCTTGTGCAGAGTCAAAGAAAGCGATGTTAGTGATCATAGCAGAAGGAGAGAAGGCGATGGAAGGCACTGGCTGGGGCAGGAGCAGGAAGATGGTTTAAATGAGATTGCAAGGAAGGGCTGAGGACTCCAAGGAGGATGTCTGACTTCAGAATCCTTCCAGGGCTAAATGCCTTTTTGGGGTCTTTGAAATTTGGAGTTCTGGTTCTATTTAACATCTGTCATTTATCAATCCAATTATTTTAATGGTGTCACTTCCATTCCTTACCGTTTTTCTCATCTGTGAAATAAGCAAATAACTATTGGCACCACTGCACAGGTCGTTTGGGTGGCTTTGGTAGACCTAGAATGCTGCATAGCTAGAAAGGAACTCTGTGGTTCAAGGCATCCTTCTACATCCGTCCTTCTGGTACTACTTCTGTGCACTTGCTAGCCCAATAGAATCTTTTCATTTCCGTTGCTCAAAATGATGATTGCCTCTTCAGTAGAATAAGACATTCAATAATGCCTCAGAACAATTCTCTGTCATGAGCAAAACCACCACTACCTTTTGCAGCAGACAGTAGAGGTCAGCAAAGCCCAGTCCTGTGCAGAGAGCCTCAGAGACCCCAACTTTCTTATAGCAAGTTGCAGGCCCTTTAACTACCCAATCTCCCTCACAAGATAATTGAAAGTAGGTTACTGGGAGATGTACAGAGTGAGCACTAATCGTTTCGGTATTGGTGTAATGAAGATCAAACAAAGCTGTGGCTTTCATGATTATGAAGTAAACACAAACAACGTAATAGGCTTCAGGAGACATTATTTTCAAACGGATAGGCTCCCCTCAGAATTGTTCAGAAGCAGGTGATATAATATAGAAATAAATACAAAGCATATATATGATATGTATCACAGTTGAATAAGAACACTGCAATTAAGGAAAGGCATTTAAAACTATAATTGATAATTTTTAAGTAAATATACCCTTGAAACCAAATGCAGATGGCAAACCCACTATACAGCTGACCTTTGGGCATGAAAAAGAAATAAACAGGAGGTGCATTACATGCTATTAATTATTTTCACTGCTACAGTTGTTTGCTATATAATACAGGTCAAGAGGTTAGCCTGAAGCTTCTCCTAATATATTAGTAAATAAATTTGAACAGATTTTAATTTGCTAATGGAAAGGTCTGGGCCAGTTGCAAATAAGAGTGAGGCTACTTTGTCTCCCTCATTAGCATGCAACCAGGCCTACCCTTCCCATTCATACAAAATGTTACATTTCCATAAAGTGTAGTGTAATTTGTCAGAAAAAAAATCTGTAAACTATATTAGAATAAAGATAAATTCCTATCATGTGGTCATCCTCTTCATAGAGTCTTTATGATAATTGCTTGTCTAACACCTGCTTCCAAATAATACTGCCTGCCAAATAATACCACTCAGAATCTTCATCGTATGTAGAAATGACAGGAAATAAAGCAGCCATTCCTCTTAATGTATTTCTATGTATCTATACGTAGGGCTATAGCCTACTATTTACCAGTGTTTCCCAGGTTTTGTTTTGTCCTGTCTTGTAGAGAAGGTTCTCCAAGCTTAGTAATTTTAAATTCTCACTTTGATGTTGTAGATTTACAATATTTTCCAAAAGCTGACTTTAAAATAATAAAACAAATCACCACATGCTGTGAGATAGAAGCTCTAGCTTGAAGTGACTGCTCCAAGTTATGTAAAGTTGTTCATTGAATTTAGGTGTACTCTATACTTTTCAGTACCTTCTGCCCCCACCCTCTAATTCATTTGTTTGACCCGCTGGAAATAATCATTAAAATTTGTAGCATTAACTTTTCAAATAAGAAAGAGCCAATATCTAAAGTTCAGAGCTTTGGAAGCAAATTTTAAGACCCCGTTGTCATTTTCACGTGCAATGATCTACCTGCACCTTAGGGAACTGTACCTCTGGCCCCACCCTCGGCCACACACACCCGCAGTACTGGACAAGTCTTCTCAACTGTCAAGGCAAAGAAGGCTATGGGAGAGGTGACCCAAATGTATAAGAAACAACAGTGTGACAGGTCTGGGCAGCAAGTCCCTTTAAAGCAGACAAATATAACTGGAGGTGAGGGAGCTCTTACCTGCCGGGATTGTGACTTTGTAAGGGCTAGGACCAAAATTCACCATCTAGGCGAGAGGCTGTTGAGGAACATCAACAGCAGCAAAAACAAACCTCGTAAGAAAAAGTAATCTGGCCTTACAACATCCTATCTTTTAAAAGACTTAAAATGACAGAAACATCTCATAAGACTATATTCTGATTTTCATTCTCACCATTATGCTGAAGACTCAAATCTACATTTCCAGCCCTGAGCTCTCACACAGATAAATAACATTGATGTATCGGCTTACAGTTTTAGAAAACGCTTTGCAGTTTCTTGTTGGATTACATATTCGCTGTGAATATCTAGTGGCAGGTGAAGTTGGCCTTGCTGTGAGAGGTGCAGTGACTCGCTTGAGTCACACACAGCAAGGACTAAGATACAGGCCCAGTGACTCCAAATTGTGAGTGCTTTCTCCTACCCCATACTGCTTCTCTTAACACCTGAGAGCCCCTTCAAAGATTCCCCACACCTTCCTCCCCCCACCCTTGGCTAGCTCCAAACTGCATAGCATGCTTGGGTGGTCTCAACCCAAGAACAATTCCCTCCCCCCATCCCCTCCCATTCAGCCTTCTCCCTCTGCAGTAGCAAAGGACTTCCATCAGCCAGTGGTGAGCCTCTTTTGGCGGGGTGGGTAGGAAGCGGCATTACTGTTTATAACTGTTTGGGAAGCAAGTCGTGAGTGAGAAGGCAAAGGTAACTAACCATTACTATTACTAACCTCATCTCTCAGGGGACAACGCTTTCTAGGGCATAGTCCCAATTGCCTGATAGAAAGCAGAAATGAAGTAAAATGAATTCCCAATGTAGACGGAACAGCAGAATACATGATTCTTTGCTATGCGAATAAAGGGCGAATGCTACATTTCCCCCTCAAAGAGAAGAGTGAAAAAAATCACAACTTAAGCGCCCATCTGGATTCTGCTAAAGGGACGCATGACTTCTGGCCGTGTCACGTCTCCCACATCAGTAAGCAGAGTTTTGGTGTCCTAATAAAGGACAATCCATGATGGACCGAATTAAGAAGAGGGGGAGGGCTGAATAAGATAATGATTATGCTACTTAATAACTGGAACAGAGACAGAAAAATTAAATAGGTCCAGGTAACAGAACGTTATTCTACTCAACAAGCACAGGCCATTCATCACAGAGTGCTCATTTTTTTACCTGTTATTTTATGCAAAATATAGAGGACCTTATTTTTAATACTCTCAATCAACACATTTCTGGAACACTGTCATCTTCATATTGAAAAAGTACAATCCTCTTTAATAAGAAATAATTGCAAGCAACAATAGCACAGAATGCCCGTGTTTGGAGTACTGGAATCTCCTCAGTAGTAGTCTCTTCTCTATTCAAAACAGTCACTCACACCATTTCATGTTAAAATAACACGAGGAAATACCTTCCTGGCCAGTGTGGGCTGATAATTCCCTTCCAAAAGCTATCGCCTACCGGTGTGTACCATACACTATATCATTACCTTTAACATTTGGATCTTTAGAGCGCTACTCTTCTGTTTATTTAGTGCCGTACTTTGGTAACCAGGCATATGAAATAGCAGGAAGAAGTGTGTATGTTAATCCTTACTGATTTCCAACACTTTGGCTTTCTTTTGTGATGCAAAAAAAACCCTATTTGGAAACTGGGAGGAATGGGGCAGCATCCAAGGACAGGTCTCTTCCTCACAATAATGTCTGGAGGATTATTCAAACATAGGCCAAAGTCAGATACTTTTAATTCTTTATTAGTACATGTTTGCCCTACATAATGAACACATTCATCATAGGGAATTTGCACATATGCATAACACATCTTAATTCTTTTTTGCTCCCTTCCCCTCCTCTCACTCCAATTCTTCTTTCCCTTCCTATTTACAAAAGCTCTATCTTCATTTTTTCCTCGACATTTTTTCTTTAAATCCCTTTTCCCTTCCACCCTTCCCCCACCTCTGTATATATTTAGAATTAATAGTGCCTTCAAATGGAAAGTCACTTTTAATTCTAAAGTATCTACTCTCTTTTTAATGTTAATGAATAGAATTCAAAAGAGAGAGAGAGAGAGAGAGAGAGAGAAAGAAACAGAAATTCTAGCACCTAACATTAGAAGGCATCACATGCACAAGCTGCTTTAAAATATTACATGTCCGTAAACTGTGCATTTCTTCCTAGGAATGTAGCCAATTACTTTGAGCATTACTAGTATTGCTATTACCAGGTAACATATTGAAATACAGCTGGGAAAGACACTGAATTTACAGAGCATAGCTGAGCACTTCTCTTTATACCTCCGGGAAAGCAAACTTGGCCTTGGCCAAGGAAGGAAAGCTTGGATAATTACACACAAGAAGTAAGTAGGTAAAACTAAACCCAACAATTGAGGTAAACATGGAAATGTTTCTCCTCTTAGTTGCCTCAACTCCCCACTTCACTTGAAATACAAAAACTATTTGATGATTTTAGTAGCCAGCACTCATAAAGTCCCGAGTTGTTTCTTGGCTTTATAGAAGTACGAATTAATTTTCTGCTGTCAATTAACTATCTTGCAAAAGCTGTAGAAACTTTGGACACCCATAAAAACCTGAAGTCTGGAAAGAGAAAATAAAGCATCAAATAATAAACCTGACTTTTTCCCTGGCAGTTTAAATCATTCAAAGCCTAAAATAATTGTTCTTAAATCCTATAAAATTAAAGATAGTTAAACTTTGAGCCATACATATTTCACACGTACATTTACTTAGACTCATAATTCGATACTGTACAAAAACAGAGAGAGAGAGTTAAAATTAAAGATACTACACATAACCAGGTTACATTGCAGCTACTTACTGGAGGGGAAAAAAAGCTCAAAAAGATTTATTGCTGGAAAAAGTACTAGGATAAATCCTCCTGAGTTCCTTTTATCAAAGCATCCTTGTACTCACTTTCAGTTTCAATGCTACTTGCTGTTTATTTAAATCTGGAAGGGGCTGTCTTTCCTAATCCAGCAACTATCTGCCAAAATAAAGGAAATTTCTACATATGAGGGATGTAGACAACCTAGGAAAATTGCATGCTGCATCTGTTTCACTACAGAATGTGAGAAGTTACAGGGTTGTACAATTTCTAGGGCACTAGCTGTTACATCGCTATTTATCCCTCTCTGATGCCCAGTCATCCCAAGGTGAGAACTATTCACGTACACTACAAATTTGAATTCCCATTCCTGAGGCCCTCCATAGATGTGTCTAACCTTCAGTCAATTTG
Source organism: Fukomys damarensis (assembly GCF_012274545.1). Classification (NCBI taxonomy): domain Eukaryota; kingdom Metazoa; phylum Chordata; class Mammalia; order Rodentia; family Bathyergidae; genus Fukomys; species Fukomys damarensis. Next base: position 116,425,148 of record NW_022900951.1, on the reverse strand, counting down.
ATGGGATGCCTCCTTTTCAAGGGGAGTTTCAATTGTCTACTGTATCATATTTGATGTTCCTTTAAATCAGACAAACTATTAATTTTCATGGAAATACAAACATCAAGTAAAAGCTTTGCTGCTGACTAAAACCATAAAATTATAGTTAATGTATTCACTGATTTAAAAAAATCCCTATCTTAGCTCTTAAAAGAAAAAAAACTGAGATGCAATCAGGCCAGTGTCCACTGAGGCATGGATCAAAGCAGCAAATACCTGTGACTTCCCAGTGTGGACAAAGGTGCAGAAGGCTCCTTTATAGCATTGGTCCTGAGGAAGGGGAATATGACCTTATGGATTAATGGGGTAATTAAAATAGCAAATCACTTCAAATTGTCATAATAACAATTACATCACCACCAACTATCATTTATTGAGAACAGCTGAACTGTACTGGGTGCTTACCAAGTACCAGGTGCTGCACTGTATTATCTCATCTCAGCCTCTCACTGACACTGGAGGGATTTTTATTGTTCTGGTTTTACAGATGAAGACACTGAGACTTAAAGTTAGATGCACCATGCAAAGATCACACCTCTGCCAAGTGCCCAAAATGGGACTCAGAACTGGATTATCTGTCTCAAGTTGTCTCCTTGCTTTACAGCCTGTCTAATAGCAGGCTTGCATATGGTGTGTTAGGGCTTGTAAAGCATTATATTCATTTATCAAATATTTCACATCTACCTTTTCAATGCTTACTTTACCTCTAATGCCAGCAAAGAGGTAGTGCGACCTGTTTGCAAACTTCCTGGAACACAGAACCCCGGCAGTATACTGCAGAACTCTAGGAATTGGGAGTCAGACACATCCGGGCTCATATCCCTGCTCCCATATCTATTGGCTCTTTGACCTTGGACAAAGGACCACTTCTTCTGCAGAGTTAAAGATTGGATTCTGTACCTGGGGGCCCACAAATGGGCTGTGGGAGGTTTGTTGAGCCCTCTGAGATTGCCTTGCACATGTATATATGCCGTATCTTCAGGAAAGATGGACCATGGCTGTCATCCCTATCAGATGTCACAGCTATGGGAAAGTAAATCCTTATTTTGCCTTTAGGTGACTAGAGATAAGAGTTTCCCTGAGTGGAAGCTATGCTGTCTCCTCCAAGTTTCTTTCTATTTCTATGAGGCGTAATTTTATAAAGGCAACCAGATGCAGAGACAAGTGTGTTACTATTTCCGCAGGCCAGGCTTCCTGACCTGCATCCCCCAGCCTGAGCCTCCCATTTAATAACTCATTCATTCGTTCAATACGTATTAAGTGTCAAATATGTGACAAGTATTGTGCTGGTGCTAGCGCTATAACAGGGAACAGCAGTCCCTGCCTGATGAAACTTAGAATATATTGGGGAAGGCAGATTACTCATCTCCTGAGGGTGTTGGGGGAAGCAAACGTGTGGAGTACTACAAGTCCACATACAATCCTTGTATTTTTTTTTCCTGCCGTTAATTGTGAAGTCCTTCTCTAGCCTAGTCACTTTCCTCCCAGTGCACTTTCTTTGCCTAGGTGTTTCTTTAAAAATAAGCCAGAAATATATATAGATAGTTGCATTGAGATCAGCATAGCAACTGTTTCTCTCATTACAGACCCTAAACTCCAGCCCGACATCAAATCGTTATATTTTCTCAATTTTGAGGTTCATTAATTTTTTACATTTTAATTTGTCTGAAAATGAGAATTGACTGCACTCAGCATGTTACATGTTATATTTTCCAACAGAGATTTGTTTGGATTTGTGATCTAAGTTGAAATCAGTGCCATCTTTATTTGGTTACTTAAATTTGTGTCATTGAGAACCAAACTTAGAGCCTGATGCATGCTAGGCAAGCGCTCTACCACTGAGCTACACCACAGCCTACCAGTGGGACTTTTAAGTGGTGAAAATATAGTAAGCGCTCAGGCAATCACATCTTGCATTCTTAACTTGTATATGACCAAGCAGACAATCTCCTCAATAATGCATCCCTGCTCATGGCCCCACCCAGCCTCAATTCTCTCTGCATGCTGTCTTGAGCCCTATGTGCAGGGCCTTCCAACTTGCTTTTAGATGCTTCATGAGTAAGTACTATAGTTTCACAGTTCTAACAGGTACCACCAATATATCTTCCCCAACCAAACTGAAAGCGTCTTCAGGGCAGGACCTAGCCTGATACAGTCTCTATCTCCAGCAATTAACTAGTTTTTACACATGGGAGTTGTTGGTAAAGTTTCAATGCATAAATTGAATTGATGGACTTACTATTAATTAAATTCCTGACTCTAAGTTTTATAATGGGTTATTGCTAAGCTCATCTTTTCCATCATGTGTTCGTGAAACTGGTTTCCAGTTCTAGGTCAGATACTACCCTGCTGTGCTTAATTATCCCAGCCAGAAAGTACCTCTTTTCTCAAATTCAGTTTTGCTAAATATATGAGGTGATGGATAGCTTAATTAGCTTGATTTTGGTCATTATTTCATGATGTATATGTATATCAAAATATATTGTATACACATAAATATACATTTTGACAATTATGCTTTAATAATACTGGGAAAAGTAAAATAAATCATGTAGTTGTAAAGACCTCACACTACATCAGAGGTGCCAAGGCACCTTGGTGGTGACTCGGTGTGAGAGAGAATACATGTAACTCACCAAGCTTACAGCCAGTTTGATGAGTAGGCAATGCCATTGATCTGCTCTTGGGCCCTTGAGCATTGGCCTTTCAACCTCCCAAGAGATATGCAGATAGCCTACTACTCATAGACTTCTGATGTTTATCCATGCATCAAAGTAGTCACATGATACAAACAACATTGAAGTATTAAGAGAGTAGGTTTGGTTTCTGTAGTTCAGAATACCAACAATGATATCCTCTGTAAAATAACAGAAGGTAGAAGGGCCTTCCTCATTCGGGCAAGTCATTAATGCATGGCAGAGATTCATCTCTAGATCTCTATAGACTCGCTGAGGGCTGGGACCATCCACATGAATTATGAATAAATGAACAGAGTGATTTTATTTTGTACATGACTTTGTGTCAGGAAACACATGGTTTTGGCATTAATAACGGACTTATTTGAACATTCTTCATGAAAGTGTCAGCCACAGAAGAGTCATTCAAAGTGAGTCTCATGGAGGACACACAGAGACTCGGCTGATTTGTAAAGCAGTCATTTTTCACTACCCAAAGAAACCTGTGATTTCCCACAGTTATAGGAGAACAGCAAATGCTTAATAAGCCCTGAATTGGTCAAAGGGAACTCTATTTTAGAGTGACAAATTCACAGACCCATGGGTTTAAGAAGGCTGTCCAATAGAAAATGATCTAAAAATGAGAAAAAGCCATCTGTGATTTTCATTACCTCTATGGGTGTGGCCAAAGATGTTTCCCCCATGGTCTGAGAGCAGCTGCTTCTTGGAAATAGCAGATATAGCAGAAAGGAATAGCTAGAATACTGAAGAATGGAATAAGCCTTCTCAGTCCCATAGCTTTAGCCAAGTGCCAAATATCAGCTGGAAGTTCTCCTTTTATAATAGCTATAAAAGGGACTTTCAGTTTTACTCAAATATACATATTGGTTTTTGGCTAACAATGTAGAACGGGCCAACTGAACTACTCACCTGTGAAAAATAGCTCTGCAGCTACAATTAAAGTGTTTTTCTGATTTAAGGCCTACATGCTTGAGAAGCAAAAATAGGACATGCTATCAAATACCTAACTCATTGAAGGCAGACAGAAGGAACATGCATCTCATCCTGGCTGTCTCGTCCTCACCCATCCTCTCCTTCCACACACCCCATCCCGACAATGTGCTAGTGCTCGTTCTAGTAGCAACAGGAAAATTGGGAAGCCCTTCCCTAGATCAAGAGGATTCTGCAAGACTAGGACTTTACAAGAAAACACTTACATTCCTTGAAAATTTGCCCTGGGCAAACTACTCTGAGAATTCCGGTCAAATGAAATAATAGCATTTGAATCACTGCAGAAGCTACTTGGTCCAAATATGGATTTCTCAAATTCCTAGGAGTGCTGAGTCAGAACATGATAATTAGGGGAGCACAATCTCTTCTTCCCAAACCACCACTCTTCTCTGCCCATCCCAATGCGGGTCACATTTACATGAGAATTCTAATGTGCTCACATGCAGATACACCACTCTGCCTGTTCCAGCTCTATCCATGTAGTGCCTTGGTCACTCCTCAAGTTTGGGGGTGCATAAGCCAGTATGAAGGTCAACACTTGCAAAGAAACATCCAGAGGTGATGCTCATATAGGCCCTAGAAGCAGTCTTGAGGCCAACTAGAGGGAAATTTCTCTGTTTTACATACTTGGAATAGAGTAGAGGAGGGGAATAAGATCTAGGGATACTTATCTCCTTGGCCCTCCAACTTCCTTCATCCCTTAAGGAGAAATGCAGGCAAAAGAGGGCCAGAGTAGAGGGCCCCTAAGCAGGACAGCAGGGAGAAACTCCTCCCTCAGGGATTTCAGAGATCTCAAGGCAGTACAAACTGGAAAAATAAGTGGGTATTTGTCATTATACAAGCTGATATTACTCTTCAGGATCCACTGTACTGACTCAAACCACAAGGGAGTGGCTTAAGTACCAGGAGCACTAGGGAACACTATGGAGACTAATGACAATATACATCCTGAGTGGTAGAAGGCATCTCAAGAGATTTTGACCATATACAAGCAGGATCTCAGTCAAAATAAGAATTGGCAAAATATGTGCTTGAGGCCCACAGTACCTCAAAAGCATTGAGGTCTCATCTCTTTTCTGTCGGTGCTCTTTTCTCTCAATATCTTTTCCCACAGGCTATTCTCAAACAGTATTCTGAGTACCTCACAGTACTATGTACAGAATTACCACTTTAACCCAAGGATTCTATTCCCATAACGAGAGAACTGAAAACATAGGCCAGCAATGTTCACCTCACTACTGTTCACCCATCAGCAGATGAACAGATAGAGAAAATGTGGTATATGTATACAATGGAGTATTACACAACCATAAAAAGAACAACATTTTGTCATTTGCAAGAAAATGGGTGGTCTTGGAGACCATCATGTTGAGTGAAATAAGCCAGACTCAGGAAGACAAATATTGCATGTTCCATCTAGCATATGAAATCTTAAAAAGATGACAAAAAGTAGGAGACTATTATTAGAGAAAGGGAAGAAGAGGGAAGAAGATGGGGTTTATGGCTGGATAATCTGCAGGACAAATATAATCAAAATAAACTAGAAACACTGAAATCCAAAAAAAATGTGAAACTAGGCTACAGGGATTAGGAATTAGTATGACTGTTTAATTAGCATGGACTTTACATTTAGGGTAATAAAAATAGTTCAGGAGCTAGGTAGAGGTGATAGGTGCTGAATTTCTCACTTTAAAATCGTTAAAATAGTAATTTGCATGTTATGTGTATTTTTCCAGAGTAAAAATATCATATTCATTTATGGAAGAGTATTAATTGCTGATAACAGCTTATGGGCTTAAAATTTCACCCTTTGAAAGCAGCTAATATTTGCTGAGTTTCAATCATGTCTCACTTTCGTCTCCATTAATAGTCACAATATCCTGTAAGCTAAGCATTTTATCCCCATTTTAAAGATCAGAAAAATAAAAAGTAAACTGTTTTAATCCAAGGTCACACAACTGGTAGGAACACTAACATTCAGATCCATATCTGATTTATAGTCCTGATCATGTAAAGAACAAGGCCATGCTGTAGAATTTGGGTCATCTGTCAGCAGTTCAGAAAGGTTTTGAGGGCAGAGGGCTTCCTGGACATTCTCCAACTAAGGCAGTGGCCTCCAGACCTCTGTGGTTTCTACCTCGATTAGTGATAAAATCTGAGCATACATTCCTAATATGTGCATATTTAATTAATGCATTAATATAATGCTTGGATTGATAGTGAATCACATACTAACTTTTAGTAATGCCTTATTTATTTCTGTTAAAATAAAAATAAATATAAAATTTAATATTTCCTTTCTACTCCCTTGTTGCATTATGTGATACACACACGCTTAGGGGAGAAAGTACTATTCCAAAGATTAGAATAGATTACTTTTGAGTACAGCAAATGATGGGATAAACATTTCAGTCTGTGCACACTCATATAATACACATATATGACATGTATAACACACATACCTCCAAGTTAGGGGAAGCACTGTTCACAAATGACCTGATGTATTAATGAGAGAACTTCATTTTAGGAAAGGATAGTTAGCAGTAATATCATTTATCTCTGGAGCTTTTGACCATAAAGTTAGGTAGCTTATTTAAAATGTGGCTTTTATCTTTCCCACACCTTGGTACCTTTTCTCTTTGTTAAAAATATGATTGGGCAATCGCTAATGTATTTTACATAAATGAAGCATACTGTGTCCCATTTACCACCTCATCATAGAGATAATTTATAAGTCCTTGGAAATTTAGCAGATTTAAAAGAAAAAAAATTTCTTCAAATAAATACTTCCTCCGCTCTGGCTTAAAAATAAACTCCAGTATGATTTATAAAATGTTCTTATTTCTGCAAGGTATTGTGATTTCTGAAATAATGAAGTGTAGTACTTGAAAATCACATTTAATTTACTCGGAGGGAAGCAAGCTAATGCCGTGCAAGGTTGCTGGGGAAACAGAAAAGCTTCTTTAGGTCAGTGTTGTAGCAGAGAAGTAAGCTGATATTTCACAATTTATTCATGCTCATAGCTCTAAACTCTTTCCTGATTTTTAGCAACATAGTCCTAATTTTGCATTAAATATTCACATACCTCTTTAATCTGGTCTTATTTTTGGCAGCTGATAGAGATTTGTAAAGCCAAAAAAAATTGAGAATTTAAGCTGCTCTTTATCACAATCCTTGTACATTTTAAGTTATTTTCCTAAAGCCCAATTCAATAAAAAATTACATCCGGTTTCGGCACCAGAGAAGCTCATTTTGGGCAATGGAAGCCCATTTATCATTAAACTTTTAGATGAAATAAAATAAGGGCCCTGTGCTTATAATGACTCTAATTATTCAGATAATTCACAAAAGCCCTGATTTATGCTAAATACTTGGCTTTAATTAGCCAGCAGCCACATAAAGGAAGGGGGGTCTTAAGACGAGTGTTGGAAAAAGGACATATGAGGCAGGCACTATTAGTTGCTTTCCTAGCATTCATTCCCCTCCCCCTTTCTCCTATTCAAACCGAGCCACCTCCTACTATAGAAGCTGGACATGCCAGATACCCACATTTTAATCCTCTCCGGCAGCTAAGAGGGGCCTATGTGACTACTGCTTATCTAACCAATGGAAGCGGAGGGAATGTGGCTGGGGAAGGTTTTCCCCCACAATAAAAATAATTTTTTTTAAGGAAAGAAGAAACGTACCTTCTTCCTCTTCATTTGACGTGGTCTCTCTGCGTACGATGTCTGGAGCTGCCACAACCATCTCCCAACCAAAAGGGGAGACACTGTCGACACTTTGAGGATAACAGAAGAGAAAGATGAGGAAAAGCATAGCTCCAGTGGTACTCTGAAGCCACTGAATTAAGTAACAAGCTTCAAACCATCCCTCCTCTGGATTTGAGACAATAAAATGTCCCTGTTATTTCAGCCACTTTTACTTGTTTATATGCAGCCAAATGGATTGCAACTGCTGAAAATATGATTGGTCTTTCCTGTATATTGTCCAAAGTCACCATATTGATTTTTTTCATGAGCTTAGTCTATAAATTAGAATGTCAGCCCTAGGAAAAAATATTCAGAAATTATTAGATCTACTAATTTTAAAGTTGGTGGGGAGAATCATTGGTGGGATTTATTCTCATAGACTGTATACCTCCTGCTGCTTCCACACAGGTAGATAATCAATGCTGCAGTGAGATACTTCACTGATGAGAAGATTCCACCCATGAGTTGGATGGGAGAATGGAGAAACACAGAAAGATGATGACAATGGATCACGATCATCTGATCTAGTTCCATAGCCTCACTTTACAGATAAGGAAACTGAAGCCCAAGTGAGTTTTTCCAGTCACTCAGAGTAGTCTGTAATTAATAGAAGACAAAGTGATGAGGGGATTTTAGTGGAAGGAAAGAGTACATTATCCCCAAAGTCAAACAAAACCAATGCATGTCTATACACTGAGCCAGTCATTATATAATGCTCAACTGGGAACCTCTATACACAAGAAGTAGGAGGCCCTGATGGATCCTTTCCTGTTGACTAACCAAATTCAAACTCCCCTTCCTACCATTGTATGCCCTTCAAGTCCTGGCTCATTTGGAGAATCTTGCTGCATTTCTCCCTAGTCTACACGGCTGCCTTGCTCTTTATTATTGCATGAACTTGCTGTGGTCAGCCAGCCATTCTTCTCCCAGGCTGGAATGTCTTTCATTTTTATCTATTGGCTTTCCAAATACTATCCAGCCTTCACAGTGTCACATAAACATCAATGCTGGGTACACTTGATGGCAACACCAACAAAAATATCCCTGAAACCTCTGCCTTTCTACATGTACAACATGGTACCTTGCTCAAAACTTTGAATTATATTTTAAAAGTAAAATAGAAGGTATTTGTAGCAAAATCCAAAATCAGTGAAGTTGCTATCAGTGCGCCTCATAAGATGAAACCTTATAATTTAGAATGAAACACTTCATATCTCTCTGACATTAAGGGCATTAAAAAAGGGAAGAAACAATGGTATTTCATTTGGTTGTATTGTTTTCCAGTCAAAACTTGGAGCTAAATTATAGGAGGAAATAGAGCAAAATGGATGAGGACTGCTGACCCACAACAGTTATAAAGTAAGAATTGAAAACTTTTAGAGATCATTTTACTCATTACCCCATCTTATGCCAGAGGAAGCCAGGGCCCAGGAAATTAATATAATTAACTCTTTGTCCAGTTATTTGTATTTTTAGTCCCAAATATTGGATTAAGGACCTCAAGATAAAATAATCATTGTTAGCTTATCTACAAGTTTGAAATCAAATTGATGATACTGAAGTCAAATCATTTGCATCTACCTACAAATTTGAAAACTTGTCATTGCCCAACAATCTAAATTCAGTTTGCCTTGGCAAAATGCACTGCAGATAGAAGAAGTCTTGATCTGTTTTCCAGAACCTTTTCTGATTAACTCCCACTCCTCAAACACTGATGGCACCAACATAAAAATAAGACATCATATGACTATCACAACAAATAAGATTTCAAGTAAAAAATAGCTAGTAGTGGGTGGACAAAGCTTCCCAGGTCTGTAGTGACATAAACCATAAGTGTCATGGGAGAGAACAAGAAGCTGCATTATTCTGATTTTAGTCATGCCAAAATGACAAAATTGGTATGAGTGTTTTCGTTTTAAACTGGGCTCTGAAGATGAATTAGGAATGAGGGCTTATCTACTATTATTAGGCTCTTCTAAGTTTATGTTTTCATTTTTATGGTAATTAAAAATTTTTTCCTAAGGTGCATTCTTATAACCAAATACTGCCGTGCTATTTTTTCTACCCACTTACATGTTTGTGTTAACAACTGAATGGACACTAACTAGAATGTAGTAATTGTTAAAGCTACACAAAGATGGGCATGTTAAGACAAAAGATGTGTTTTTGTCAAACAAAGACCCTATATGCAGTGAAGGTATCTTTCTTTCATTGGAAGACAGGCAAGGGAGAAGGGAATCATCACATGCTCTAAGTATAAGGAGTTCATATCTAGTTTTATGTATATTATTTAAAATTCATGTACATTTTACATTTTATGATTATATTACCCCTCATATTATTTTGCATTTTATCTGCATTTTAGTAGCATTCTAAATCCAATTTAATTTGACACAGGGTATTGATAAGAATTTTTAAGAAAATAAGAAAAAAATCTGCCTTTAAAAGTAGTCTCTATATTACTCAATTGAAAAAACACATGCTTAGATTTTCTCCTAGCCCCTTGGCTGTGACGTTCCAAGAGTCTAATAGGAGAAGTGACTCAGAGACCGTATTTACAGAGCCCAAGTGAACTGATCTGAATAATTATGTGAACAATCATGCAGTAGCCAATGGACAACCCCTCTCCATTTCTAAGTGTGTCATCCAAAAATGCAAACTAGAAGAATTGTTTTCCTAAATTTTCCCTTTAGAGACAATACCCCCAAATACAAACAAAATGGGAGAAAATAGCACAGTGTCATGGTATATAACTGGGCTAGATCCTCAAGGATGGTGCAAATGTCTTTGGCAGTTGTTTTGGTGTCATTTTTCATGAAGGACAAATGCTTGACACACTGAACCTGGTACAGAGAGCATTAGAGGAGCGGAGAAGGCAGGAGGTTTCCCCTCTGCATTTCAAATTCTGTAATGCTGTCTCACAAAGTTTGTTTATTTTACAAAATGGAAAACTCACTATGAGAAACCATAAAAGAAGTATTTTTGTTTGTGAATTACTCAGTCATTCATATGGGTTAGAAGGTACCTCGCCATTCTCCTCTTCATTCGTCACACACAGACTTCCCATCTGGCTACATCCCTGACGAGTAATATTTTTTATAATGTTCTTATAAGTGATTGCTTGCAGCATCTTATAGTCTTATCTCAGCTTGTGCAGCCTCTCATTAATATTCTGTACATATGGAAGAGTTTTCTATATCATTGTCCATTAACAAGGAGAATAATCACTCATTCAGTTATCAAGCAGTCAGCAAAGACCTGGCCTTGCACCCTTAGTGCAAAGAATCATGGGATATCAAGAAGGTTAAATGTGGTTGACATTATGATAGTTACAATTTTTAATATAATTAGAGTTCTGTAACCAAGTTGATCAAAGATAAGCAAAGAAGTATTAAAGTCTTTTAGGACTAAGAGACCATATTAGTAACTCTTTACCTCTTAGTAGAATGACAAAAACCATATTTCAGCTGATACATACCAATGAGCATTCTTTTATGGAAAACAAGAAAAGGTCATAAGTTTACATATAAATGACATATTATTACAAAATAGCTTTTGAAAGGGAGTCAAGAACATTCAAACCTGAAACGGGACTGGACATAGGAGACAGACATAAAACAGCAAACTGGCTGAACTTCTGTCAGGGGCCCTAAGTTCAGAATTATTCAGCCAAATAAAAAAATCACTCCCTGTTGTACATCTGTGGTCATTATTTAACCATTCATTTCTATAATCATAGAACCTCTGTACAGACACCTGGTAAAACATATCTTTATATATTTATCTATCTATCTATCTATCTATCTATCTATATATATATATATATATGTGAGTATGTTATATAAATAGAGACATTATACATCTGGATATGCCGGTTTATACCTATCTAGCTACATATCAATATATTTACCCACTTACATATATAGTCAGTGCCAGCGTTACAGGGGAGGGAGCGATTATACTTTTAGATTTGTAGGCTTCTAAATAGGTGACATGATCCATGCCAGATATAACCAAATGTTACATTTCAGAGCAGGATGGCTGCAACTCTGTTGTCAAAGTGGTTCCTCAGAGGCCACTGAGCTTATCCAGCTGAGGTAATAAAGACCTGTAAAATGGAGTGGCAATGGGGAATCAATAGGAAGCAACAAATTCATGAGTTGCAGCAAAAAAGAAAAAAGTGTGAGATAATGAAAAGATGGAAATAAAGTGTTTGTAGATGGGGAGGGGAGGAGGGGGGGAAGGGAGGGCAGGGACAAGGGGAAAAATGAGAACCAAGACCTGTCATGCAGAGGTACAAGATTCCCACTGTGTGTGTAACTGTTAACTGTACTGTATCCCTAAAATGTACCAATAAACTCAATTAAAGCTGAAAAAAAAAAGAAATGATGGTGTCTGGAGATTGGAGATGAAGAGAGGGGATATCCCAGATTGGGGAAGTTTTCAATGTGCAGGTGAAAGATTGAAGTCATGTTTCCACTCTCACTTTTTACTTCTAGTATATCAAATAACTCTTTTAATGTGTCAGCAAATTGGTTTGTGATATTTATAATTGGGAAAACTATACCAATTCTGGGATAAGAATCATGTACATAAAAACACGTTTCAAAATTTACAGTCTTAAGTTATGCAGGGAAGAATAATGGTGATTCCTGAGTGTACATTAAGCTAATGAGAAGAACAGTTCTGAACATGGAAGAAAAGATGGGTTTGAAGGTCCTGGTGGGAAATGTGTTCTCTATCATCTATACTTCTAGCAGAACTGGAGTTCAAAACTTGACATAAAAGAAGCCAGAGAAGGGTCTTCCATGCAGGGAAACTCTTCCCTAATTTTCTTAAAGTTGAAAGAAGTCATTGCTTGGGAGGACTGGTGACATTACCAGATGTCCCTGAAACTAAGCTATCTACAAAAAAAGAAAAAAGCTTTCTTGCCTCCACACTTGGGCAAGGCTAGAGATCCTGTCGCACAACCACTTTATTTCTGAGTCCTCCATGGTTCTCTCTAGGTTCCTTCAGTGCTACCAAAGTACAGCACAGTATCGTGTATGAGGCACAGCTTCCCTGAGAGCCTATGTCCACAGAGATTATCATAAAGCAAGGGGTGAGGTAGAAATACCCTATAATGATTCCTCAATGCAATCAGGCTTGATCACTATTTTTCCTCTACCAAGGCAATTAATACTTCAGAATTAATATCACAAATAACAGCCCCATCTATGATAGAATGAGGTTTTGGCGGGACATCTGGATATAAACCATAACACCTCATCCACTGCTGGTGAGAATGAATGTGAAACGATACAACCATCTCGGAAAGGAGTTTAGAATATTTTTTTAAATTAAACATACCCCTAGTATATAATCCAGCTATCTTATTCCTAAACTTTTAACAAAAAGAAAAGAAAATATATGTCCATACAAAGGCTTGTAAATGAAGTTCTATAGCAGCTTTAAGTATAATGGCTAAACAAATCTAGCTAAAGTGTCTGAATAAGCTAATTGTGATGTATCTATATGACTTGATGCTACCAGGAAATAACAATGAATTATTTTTTTCTGTGCCGTGCTGGGGATTGATAATCACACGCGCCATTCAAGCATTCTAACACTGTGTTACACCTCCAATCCAGGAATGAATTATTAATTCACCTACTAAATACTTAGCTCATTACAAGCTGATGAATTTCTCCTCTTGGAAAATTTATCTTAGTCCAACCCAGAATCAAACATTTCTTTCCTCTGGGTCTCTCAGCACTTGCGTATTACATGTATACTTTTAAAGTTTTGCACACAGTAATACAGGGCATGTTGAGTCAGTGTAAAATCACACATCTGCGCTACTCATTCACATATACTGATTCAGACAGAACCAAAAGCTCAAATAGGAAGAGACGTAGAATGGATTCTATTTGTAATACCATCTGACTACCAGCTGTTGATATATCTTCTCCCAACTATCCACTAAAATAGCAATTGAGTCTAATATATTATATTAAATATATTATAAATCTAGAGTAATTAAAACAATATGGTATGCAGGTGGAAACACAAAGGTTGATCAGAAACACTCAATGGACATATGGATCCTTAATGTATAAAATACATGGTGTTTCAATAAAAGAAAGAAATATTCCTAGGTAAGTAATATAAGGACAATATCCTTCCAATTTTGAAAAAAGACAAAGCTTGGACTTTGATTCCACAGATTAAATAAAAATTCATACTGATTACATAGACAAATATAAAGAAGCAAAACTATAAATGTTACAGTTAAACATTGGGCAATATTTTAGCATGTTTAAGAATATCAGTGGAATTGACAAACTATAAAGAGGCTTTTTTTTTTTTTTGGTACCGGCCATCGAACTTGGGTCCTTGTGCTTGCAAGGCAGGCAGCGGAACTACTGAGCTAAATCCCTGGCCCCTGGAATTGACATAATAAAAATTAAAATTTTCCATCCTAAAAATTCAAAGAAAGACAAAGAACCCAAAAGACAAATGGGCCAAAGATAGATCAGATAATTCACAAAAGAAGGAATTCAAACAGCCAAAATTATATCAAAGTGTATTCAAAATAGCACTAACAAGTGAAAATATTAAAAATTAGATATGTCAGATATATCAGATAGGCAAAGGCTTTTTAAACATAATAACATTTATTATCAATAGTGAAAATAGCATTTATCAACTATGGGTAAAACTTCAAATTGTTAATTCATTTTTGAAAATGTATTAAACAGTTGGATACATAGTCTTTGATCTATTGATTCAACTCCTATGTTTCCATCTTAAAGAAATGCTTATATGTATGTGCAGTGATATGCTATACCAATAATTATGAACTTCCACAATCAAATCTTTTAAACATCCCACTCTCTGATCACAATTATCTCTCTAATACATTAAATTCTGGGTATAAATTTCCTTTTTCTAATAGTTCACTCTCAATAACATAAAATATATTGTGCATTCTGATATTAAAAACATTGCTTGTGTATCACAGACTTCCACTTATACCTCTTTTTTCTCTTTTTTTAACAGAAATTTTCTTTGAATGTGTCTATATTTATTGTTGCTAATCCCTCTTGTCTCATTTTTCTCTTGAACCAATTTAAATTCAAGTTATTGTCCTACCACTCCATTGAAGCTGCTTTTCCTAAGAAAACTCTCAGCATCCGTGTTGCTAAACACAATGGTCAATTCCTGGTGGTCATCTTAATTGGCCTTTCAAATAACAAATTAATTTGGTTTCTAGGATACTGCATTGTCCTGGCATTCCAGCTAAATAGCAGCAGCATCTCACTCACCTCTGCTGTTCCGCCTCCGATTTCAGAACTCTAGGCCTTTAGGAGTTCTCTAGGTCTCAGACTTTCAGTCTCGTGACTTTGAACAAAATATATATCCTGACAAAACCCATACATTATTGCCTAAGCTCCAAGCTGTCTAGACAAGAGCTCTAATTCGCACATACAATAGTCATCTCACATTTAATATGTCAATTTAAAAAAGAATTCCCAATACCCTCAAAATCTGCTCTTCCCATCTCTTTTCCTATCTCAGTTGTGGGGAAGCTTAGCTCCTGTTTGGATTGCTACTTTTTTTAAAAGTACCATTTACTGAGTGGCTTACAAACACAAAAATTTATTTCTCATACTCTGGAGGCTGAGAAGTCCAAGACCAACGCTGTAGCAGATTTAGCACCTGGCAAGAGCCCAGTCACTTCTTCATACATGGTGCTTTTTGCTACACCAGGACGTGGTAGAAGGGAAGAGACAAACTCTACGAGGCTCAGTAATAAGAGCACTAATCTCATTTGTGAGGACTCCACCCCGCCATGATCTAATGCTTCCCAGGGGCTCCACCTCTTAATACTATTGCACTGAGGGTTATGTTTCAACATAGGAATTTTGAAAGGGAGCGCAAGCATTCATACCATAGCAATGGGAATTTCATGCATCAGGTTAAACACACAAGAAACACTGGAGTCATTCTTTATTCCCAGCTTTCTCTCACACTCCGTATCTATTTTAGCAGCTAATTCTGTTAGTACTGCCTTCAGAATATATCTGTTATCCAAGAAGAAGTATCTCTAGCTGGGCATGGTGGTACGTGCCTATAACCCCAACACTTGGGAGGCTGAGGTAGGATGATTGCATCTAGTTTGAGGCCAGCCTGGACTACACAGGGAGATCCTGACTGAAAACAAAACAACTTCCTAAAATAAAAATAAAAGAAGCATCTCACTGTCTCAACTGTTCCACCATGGTTCAAAGCCCAACATGCCCCTGTTGAATGTTGCAGTGGCTTCCCCAAGTTGCACTCCTGACTTCCTTATCTCTTTCAAGCAGAAGCCAGAGTAATTCTTTAAAATCCCAGATCATGTCATATTCCTCTATTTCAAAGCACTCCTTTCTGTCTAAAATGCTCTCCTCCAGCCATTGTACTATAATTTGAATCCAAGGCCTTTGTACTGAGCTATATATCTGCACTTAGCCCTTTGTATTTTCTCCTTGAGACAAGATCTCACTAAGTTGCTAAATTGCCCAGGCTGGGCTTGAACCTGCCATCTTCCAGGCTCAGCCCCCTAGAATGCTGGGATAACAGGTATGCACCATGACGCCCACCTGAAATATTCTTTCTTGAGCTATAGGCATGGTTTCTACACTTAGGTCCTTCGAGGCTTTGCTCAAGTCTTACTTTCTGAGTGATTCCTGCCCTGACATCTATGTAAAACTCTCAGCTCCTACTCAAAGCACTCCATGATTCTTTTTTTCCATGGCATGTGTAACTATTTATTGGGCCAGGTGTTTATCTCAGTGGTATGGCACTTGTTTAGCATGTGCAAAACTTAGGGATAAACCACCATAAGAGAGAGAGACGGAGCGGGGGGAAGGCCGGGGATTTAGCTCAGTGGCAGTGCCCAGCCTCACAAGTGCAAAGTCCTGAGTTTGATCCCCCACACAAAGGAAAAAAATCAAGGAGAAGAAAGAAAGAAAGAAAGAAAGAAAGAAAGAAAGAAAGAAAGAAAGAAAGAAAGAAAGAAAGAAAGAAAGAAAGAAAGAAAGAAAGAAAGAGAGAGAGAAAGAAAGAAAGAGAGAAAGAAAGAGAGAGAAAGAAAGAAAGAAAACAAAGGAAGGAACGAAAAGAAAAAACAAAGGAAGGAACGAAAAGAAAGAAGAAAAAGCTAAACCTATCTTACATATTTTCATTCTTTTTATTTGACGTTTTTATTCATTTTACTTAAAGTAAAACACTATAAGGATGATGATTTTGGAGTGTCTATTTTGCATGCTTACTACCTGGAATGAAATACAGCAAAATTTAAAATATCCCAGCCTAACAACTGTACTTCAGATTATGCTTCCAAAAATACACTAAGTGGGTGATAGTTTAACTACAATAAAAGACTGGAGTTGGACTTTCTGGATTTGCATCTTAACTCTAAGATTTACAAGATACCTCACTGAAAGTTGAATCTAAGCTTCAGTCCCTTCATTGTAATAGGACAATAACAGTAATAGTAATAATCATAGCACTTAATTATTGTTGTGACTATTGAGTGAAGTAATCCATGTAAAGCATTTTGTATAGCTCCTGGCACATACTAACCACAAAAGAAATGCTAATAATAGTAGTAATAGAGATGATAGTAGTAATCATGTACTAAGATATTTCATAAAGAGGTATAGTACTATATGATATGGCAAAAACTTGGAAAATCTGTATAAATCAGTGGTCAAATAAATTGCTTTTAGAAACCAAGAAATACAAATTGGTAATGTAATTAAAATGCATCTTCACAGACTAAATTGAAGAAATCCTCAAGATATAATTTTGAGGGCCGGGAATTTAGCTCAGTGGTTCGGTGGCCTGCCTTGCAAGCCCAAGGACCCGAGTTCAATTCCTGGTACCCAAAAAAAAAAAAGATGATTTTGAGCAAAAAATGCAAATTGTAAAATAATATGCATACAGAATGGTCATATTTATGTTTATATAAATATCTATTTGACTACGAACATATATGTTTATTAATTCACTGAGAATAAATATATGCTTATTAATTCACAGATAAAAGTTTTGGCATGCAAAATAAATTACTATTGCTACTAACCTCCAGGCAGTAGGAGAATATTTGGGAAGATTGGACAAGGGAAGACGGAGAAGTCTTTCCAATTTTTAATATACATAGCTATATGTTTTCATTTTTTTCCTCTCATTGAGTTTATTGGTACTTTTTAAGTATACAGTACAGTTTACATTCATCATTGGGATCTTGTACCTTTACATGACAGGTCTTGGTTCTGATTTTTTCCCCTTGTCCCTGCCCTCCCTCAACTCCCTCCTCCCTTCCCTATTTACAAAAACTTTATTTCCATTTTTTCATTTTCTCATATTTTTTTCTTTTCCCTTATTACCTTTCACCTACCCTTCCCATTTCCCCTACACCCTTAGCCCTTTTGTTCCTATTTCACATTGTCAATTATACCATTAGGATCTTATGTACCATTATAGTCTTTCATACCAGAGAAACAATTCGGTATTTACACATGTGTGACTTATTATACAGCTACATGTTTGCATATACATTTTTATTATTTTTATTGGTACATTTTAGATATACAGTGCAGTTACATTCATCAATAACATATCTTGGTTCTTTTCCCCATTCACCCCCTCCAACCTTCCTTATTTACAAAGACTTTTTTCCATGTTTTTCTTTTCTCATATTTTTTTCTTTTCCCTTCTTACCTTTCCCCTACCCTTCCTATTTCCCCTAGAACTTTGACTCTTTTTTTGCTATTTCATATTATCAATTATACAATTTGGATCTTATTTATACTTTTAGTTCTCACACCAGAGAAACTATTTGGTATTTACACATATTGGTCCTATTTATTTCACTTAAGAGTATGGCTTCCCTATGCATCCATTTTCCTATGAATGACTAATTTCTCATTCTTTATGGCTGAGTAGTATTCCATTTTATAGAATCTGCTTATAGATGTGTTGTCTATATCCAGAACAAGTGCCCTTGTTCTTGGTACATAGCTAATTTAATTTTCATCAACAGATTAGAAAGGAAAACGAGTTGTACACCGCAGCTGAACTTCTACTCCAAACTTTACCCTAAATATCCTTATATCTAGGCACCTGTGACATATGAAAGGAATTCATAGAGGGTTTAAAAGTCTGGAATATAGGTTAGCAATGACAAATTGCATATTGTTATGACATTATTATGTGATTACATAATGTTTTTCCACCATAAATGATTTTAGTAAAAGTCACCAGTATAATAAAATTTTTTTTTTGGCTTTTGCATCTTTAAAGGCCTGTATGCTTGGGAAATATAAATATGTTTAATACCCTGTTAGGTATGCAATAATTACTGTCACAGCTACACACAGAAATCTTTGTATATATTTACTTAGTCTTTACACTTAAGGCAGAAATTAGATTTTTTAAAACAGGTTTATATGCTGTAGCTGCACTGAGAAGCATTAAGGAATATCTTTAGCAATCTTATAAGTTTAGGAAACTGTTGTTGGCCAGGGATTTAGTTCAGTGGTTCCGCCGCCTGCCTTGCAAGCACAAGGTCCTGAGTTTGATCTCCAGAACCAAAACAAAACAAAACAAAACAGTGTTGCTGACCACAAATAGACTATTAGCAAGAATGCAAGTGTGTCTCATTTATACCATAACAAATATTCTTTTAATCAAATTTTAAGTGGCAGGACCAAACTTAGAGAAAGATGTTACATTTTGGTCATTTTATATGACTAAGGATGGAAGTATATTGTATAAAAGACAATATCCATTAGTGTTGTATAGATTAAATTTATGTAGTCTTAATTCTATAAACTTAACTATAAAGCTCAGATGTATAGAATATCTTGTTTTTAGAAATATATATTGTTATACAATAAGAAAATCATTTTTTATTTAACAAATTATAAACTAATTATTGAAAATATTTTATAAGCCAACATTTGACTTAACTTTTAAAACTCAATTTAGTAACCAGAGTTTTAACAATGAAAAATACAAGAAGCTAAGTAAAACATAGAACTTTTGCTTTTAAATCTACTTTTGTAGGTTATCCAAGAGCAACTGAATATTTTAAGAAAGCCATATTGCTTCAGATATAGAGAATTTAACCTTTTAAATATAATCAACTTAGATATATTACAATCATATAGTTAGTAGCACTTGTTGGAATGTGTCACTATACGACTTTGGACTAAAAACCCTAGAAATTCTTATCTCTAGACAACTGAACAAATTGGTTCAGGCAGCTGTTCTTTTATGTATAGAGGTAAATCTTGTCCAGTACTTTTTTCAAGCCCAAAGGGTCCCCACTTATGTTCCTTAACAATTATTTTACATGATATATAGGAAACAAATCATAACATAACATTTAATACCTTTTAATATATATAT
>NW_022900951.1:116394025-116405155 GCF_012274545.1 Fukomys damarensis | reverse complement strand
TTAATACCTTTTAATATATATATATATATATATATATATATATATATATATACACATATATATTATCCTTTGACTAAGGAAAATTCTTGTTATTGCATACAGAAACACATTGTGTTTACAGCACCAATTTTTATATAATTTTGATTAGTTATTAACCTGAATAGAAACATGTAACCAAATTTAAAAATTACTTTACTCTTACCAACTGATAAGGTTCTGATCTAATACCTTGAGTGTCTATTTATCCATAAGCCAATTTAAGTAGAAATTTTGGAGGATAGTATTTACCTAGAAGTTAACATACATATTAACCTAAATTGTATATAATTTTATGTTATCACTTTAAGGATTTTATGTATAAGTCCTACATAAGAATAAAAATACATTGTTGACTTCTAAAATGTTATTCTTAAATAAAGCACATGCAGAAGTTTTAACTGGTTATTAACATAGATTAAACAGGCAGATTGACAAACATATTGCACATGCAAAATAACTACTTTTAAATCAGAATGCACTCTTATAAGTATTGGCAAAGCTGAGCTATATTAATCTGCTATAGGTATGAATTTAAAATTATAAATAGACGAGTCAGAAAAATTTTTAGCAGTGACCAATTAGTGCAGAGATCTCTTGTAATAAGAAAACATCAGTAAGAAGTTAGACAAAACATCAGTAAGAGTTAGAACAAAAAGGAGAAAGAAATCCCTCTTCATACTGTGAAAGAAAGAACTGTTTAAAGGATTGGGCTAATGGTTTGTCTTAATTAAGGGATAGAGTTACTACAGTAAATTCCTCCTCCAATAACTCTCACCCTGCATCAGAGTTACTATTTGCTATTGCTTTTATTTGGATGTCCCCACAACGCCTCATATGCTCATAGGTGGACTTTCTAGAGTGGACGGATTATGGGCATGTGATACTGGATTAAGGTTACAATAATGGATTAGTCCACTCACTGCTTTAGCATAATGCAGGGTGTGGCTGAATAGATTTAGGGAAGACAGAAGCTCCATCTTTAGTGTGAGTGGCACCAAACAATAAGCTTGTAGCCTAAATAAAGAGGGAAAAGGCAGCTTGCTGCCCCTACTGCTTCCTACCTGCCACACCATGAACTGTTTCTCCTCTACCATACACTTCTATCATGCCGCTTTGCCTTGGAACCAGCTGAGTATGGACTGAACCACTACAAACTGTGAGATAAAATGAAGCTTTCTGACTAACTTATGGGTATTGGTCATTTCATCTCAGTAATGAGAAAGTAGTCAAGATAGATTTTGGTTCCAGAAGGGGAGTCACTACTGTGATGCTACTGAATGTGGTTCAGAAGCCTTTAGAATTAGCTTGTGGAAGGAATTTAGATTCTCATCAGAGCTCAGAAGACCAAAATGCTGATAGAAATGCAGCTGGTAAAGACTAGGCACAGAAAGTTTCAACGGGAAGGACTGCATTGTTAGTTGGACTCTAAACCATGTATGTTATGCTTTGGCAGAAAATTTGTCTGCATTTTGCTCATGTCCAAAGACTTTGCCTGAGACAGAGATTAAGGGTGGCAGACTAATTAACCTGGCAGAGGAAATTTCAAGACAGTCTAAAGTTGAGGCAGTGGCATGGCTACTGTTAGGGGCTTTTAGTCATCCGTACCTTGAGACTCAGGAGCAAACAGCCCAGCAAAATGATTTTAAAAGTTTTTACCTTGATCTGAAAGAATGCTTCAGTAAAATTGTGACCTGAAAAGATAGCACAGAGAAGTTGGTTGCTGAAAAGATTAACAGTAAAAGGCCAAGAACTTTGGAACTGTAAATTTTTCTATTTTATAGATGGCTTATGGACATCACTAGAACCAGTGAGATTCCACCCTTTGAAGCCTGAAAATTACAAATATGAAAGACTGCTTTGAGAAGAAAGCCCCAGGGCACCATGTTCCAGAATGGCCACTATGAAGTAAATTTTTTCCTCAGGATTGGGTTCACTGTACTCGGTCATCCAGGGGCACAATCCTACAACCAAGAGAGAAAAAGCCTGACTACTGCTCCAGCTGGCAGCATACTTTGGAGTCATCAGCATGGTGCTGGTTTTAGGAACAGGCAAAATGCAAGAGTTCTGGGGTCAGGAAGGCATCCACCCAGATTTCAGAAGATGGCCTGAGAGGGCAGACAGTGTGCTCCTGAGAGGGAAGTGTGTGAAGCTGTAAATCATACTTCAGCTTCATACGATGAAGGTGTAGGGGAAAGCCCAGAAGTTTGGAGAAGTCAGGAACATGGATCATCTGAGGAAAGCCACAAGGAACGAGCAAAGCTGGACCAAGAGAGATGCCATGAGGCTTCAACCACTGGAAGTGCTGTAGGGCTGGAGCCATCCAAGCTCCTAGCGGTTTGCGTTTTGCCACACATTGCAACTGATGTTGGACATGGGACAATGGAACTCAATGTGTGCCCTGCTGGATTTTGGTCTTGCTTTGTTCCCATTCTTTCCTATCCTCCTCTTTGTACCTTTTGGAATTGAAATGTCTATCTTGTGCCATTGAATGTTAGAAGTATAAAACTTTCTTTTTTTCTCATTGAGTTCATTGGTATTTTTTTACATATACAGTGCAGTTACTTTCACCATTGGGATCTCGTATCTTTACAAGACATGTCTTGGTTCTCATTTTCCCCCTTAGCACTGCCCTTCTTTCACCCTCTTCTCCCTTCCCTATTTGCAAATACTTTATTTCCATTTTTTCATTTTCTAATATGAGCAAATAAAACTTTCTTTTTATTTGTACAAGGATTTGCAGCTAGGAGTTTGCCTTAAATCTCAGAGGAGTCTTTGGACTTGGAATTCTCAGCAAGCTGAAACTGTTAGGGCTTTGGCAACTCTTAAAGATGGACTAAATGCATTTGGTATAAAGGGATGTCCATGAGTCTTTTGGGGGCCAAGGTTGGAATGCTATGTTTTACAACTAGATGCTCCCGCAAAGGCTCGTGGGGTCATAGATGGGAATTTTTAATTAACCAGAAGAGGACCACTATGTACTAGATTTCTATAAGGGACAGAGAAAGTGCGAGCGTGCGTGCGTGCGTGTGTGTGTGTGTGTGCTGAGTATTCCACAATATTTACCTCTCCATAGAAAAGATGGGCCCACGTTGTGCACCAAAAAAATGTAACCAGCTCTCTTACTCTCTGGGTTCTTGTTCTGAGGCAGTGCAAAAGGACACAACAAAACAGCAAATGGTGGTGGAGGAACACCTAGGTGTGTAGTCTATTAGGAAGAACAGAGAAAAGCACTCAGTAGCTGAGAGGGGCAAGAGGATACCAAGGAAATTCCTGGATCTAAAAGCTTATATATAACTCTTTGGTGGGGGAAAAACATGTGAAAATGCAGGTTTGTATCTGGTTGTTGCAGCTTTGTTTGCTGCTTTGCCAGGCTTCCCATCAATAATGAATATCACCAGTGCATTGTATTTTGCAGCTCTAATTTTCCCCGGAGGCTTATCTCTACCTTATCTTAAGTTTATTTGGTTTATTCCATTCGTTTAGGCCTTTGATCTCTGTTTCTTTATTTTTGGTTTCAATAGAAATGTTTGTATGATTGAGGTCCTGGTTGCAAAGATGTACATATTTGTCAATATGCAAAAATCTGTTAAAAAGTATGTTTTGTTCTATATAGATTATATGTTGCAAAAATTGATGGAAATAATACAATCAACAGACTGCAAAAATTCATAGAAAATAGAAAGGAGTCCGCTAGATTTTAAGCCAGATATTTGCAAATATTAGGGAAAAGGACGAACTTAGAAACTCCACAAATGCTGCTTCTATATAGATCTTGTGATAATTTTGAAATAAACTGTGAAACAGGTGAATTTAATGATATGGATAGTCTGTAGGTATCCCCATGACTTCTCAAATAAGGTGTGTATGTGTGTTCATATAATTTATATGGTGTGAGAATAGTAAATTAGAGACACACTATAGACCAATAATTCCTAAATCATAGTGCACCTTGGAATTATCTGAGGAAACTTTAAAGCATGCTGATATCTATCTTTCACCACCACACATTCTAATTTTACTGGTATGGGATGCAACCTGGGCAGTGGGATTTTCTTAAAGTTGCTCAAGTGATTCTGCTCTGTGGCTAACTCTGGGAGCCATGGCTATAAACTAAGAACCTTCAATTTCAAATAAGCATTAAACAAAAACTTTCAGGGTAGCATTAAGAAAGATGAATGTGTATACTGGATAGTGACACAATAGCACTTGTTTTTATTTGAACTTCAATCTAAATTTCGATAATGGTCTGTTTAAGTATGTTTATTGACCTTATCTGGGGCCAGGCTCCATGAAACAGTTCATGAACAATATATATCAACTGTTTTCAAAGTATGCCAAAGATAGTTGGACCTGTAACTCCTGCTTCAGGATCCACCAGAAAAGTTCAAATTTTATCTCTTTTCCTTGTACTCTGGGTAGAAATTATATGTTCTTTCCTCACCAACCCCATAGAATATAACTGGGAACTATTAATATAGACCTAGCATTAGATACTTTCACATTAAAAATTGAAAATAATACAAAATCAGAGTCAGATGGTACCTGTAATGATAGCAGAATCAAGAGTGTACACCATTTGAAACAATGTCCAAAACAACATGAAGTGGGGCCAGGGATTTTAGATCAGTGGTTCTGCCACCTGCCTTGCAAGCACAAGGATCCAAATTTGATCCCTAGTACAAAAAAAAAAACCCAAAAAACAAAAAACAAAAAAACAAAAAAACAAAAAAAACAAGCATGAAGCATAACAACAAAAAAGAGCTGTATTATGTTATGGCTGAATTGTATTCCACCTCCACTCTGTAATTTATGTTGAAGTCCTAACCTCCAGTACCTTAGAATGTAACTATATTTCGGAATAAGCCATGAAATAATGATGGTGGTTCCTAACTGCAATATGGATGGCATCCTTAAAAGAAGAGGAAATTCAGACATAAACATGCACCTATGCAGACCCAGGGCTGACCATTCCAAGACAATGAAAAGGCAGTTATCTGCAATCAAGGGATATATCATAGGCCTCAGAAGATACTAACCCTGTCAAACAGAGATCTTAGATTTTTAGCCTCCAGATAAAATGAATTTCTGTTTACAAGCCACCTAGTCTCTGGTCTTTTTTTCCATTAGCCCAAACGGGATAATATACTTTGTGACTGGGTGCAAAAATATCAAATATATATTTATAGTTGTTACACAAACATAGTTTAATGGTTGCTCCTGGTAGACTTGAGATTTAAACCAAGTTTGCCTTTAATATGAATATATATCAGTCAGGTTTCTTACCTGCAAGTAAATGAAGATTACTGTGGCTGATTTAAGCAAAATCAATATTTATTGAATAGGGCTTCATGTAGGTCACGGAATCATCAGAAAATCTAGCCAGGAATAAAGGGGTCTTTGCCAGAGAGCTATAGCTATAACCAAAATCACACTACAATGTTACTTCATTGATGTATGCACTTTTTTATGTTTTAAGGAATCAATCAAAAATTAAATTAGTTTTAGAAAACAGGGATGTCATATCACAAACTATCTATACAGTAGGGACACTGCTGCTGTAACATGAATGTTAACCATCACACATCACAGTGACCGAAGGGTCATCCAGCTTTTCCAGGATCCCACTGAAGACCCCACTGTTCTTGCTAGGAGTACTGTGGAAATGATGGCTGGTGTTTAGTTTCTTAGCTTCTGTTATGGGAGACAGGATCATAGAAGGGGAACGTTCATGAAGAACTCCTAAAATACACAAGGTGATGCATTAAATGTCTAGCATTGAAATAATCAGAGAAAATAGTCTTGCCTTTTTGTTGTTGTTTAGTACTGGAGATGGAACTCTGAAGCTCATGCATGCTTGGCGTGTCCTCTAACAGTAATGCTCAGGTACATCACAATCCCTTTTCACTTTTTATTTTGAGACAGGGACTCACTAAGTTGCCCAGGCTGGCCTCAAATTTTGCCACTCTCCTGCCTCAAACTCTGGAGGTTATGAATCAAGTCCTAGATTTATTTTTCATATTTACTATATAAAAGGGGGAATGCAAAACAAAAGAATATATCAAGGAGATTGGCAGTGACTTATAAATTGCTTTGACAGCTGGAAAAGAAACTGTTTAGAGGGACTTCTAGAGCTGCTTCCAAATATTCTAAGGGCTGTCACAAACAGGATGTGCTCTATTTATTTTGTGTAGCTCCAGAGGACACGAGCTAGGCCCAAGTCTTAGGGAAACTGATTTGGGGTTTAAACAGGGGAAACTCTAAATATACAAATGGTTCAGTGTGAAATCCCTGATTTGGACAGCAGAGAAGGAGCTAGGCAGCAAACTTCTTGTTACAGAGGATCTTACTTTGGGTTGGTGAGTTACATTATCTCAAAGCCTATTCTTAAGGCTTTTTCCAAACAGAATTCATTTCTCATTGTTCATAGTGCCTACTACTTAGTCTCTGCTCCAGAAATACACAGAGTAGAGCAGACTCTAAGGAGTCATCCTTGAGACAGTAAGCCATGGCCTAAGGATTCTACCTTTGGCTACCTGGCAGAGTTCCTGCGACAGTCCCAGTCAGAGGAACCAATTCTATTCCCATGCTGATGACCGACTTTAAAGCAGGTCCTAGCAGACACAGAGAAGTTCACTGGGCTTCATCCACAACTGTGGCACAGGGTCTGAGGGTGGCAACTTTAGCCTTTCTAGGAGACCAGTGAGGCCAGTGTTCCTTTACATGAGGAACTGAGTAGCCTCTTGGAAGAGAGCCTTTCCTTTAAAAGGGGTTCTGGGGTACTTGAATTTCATACCTAAATTTGGGGTACTTAAAAAGGTCAGTTTGGAAAAGGAGAGAACACCATTCTAAGAACATCACTGTCTATCATAAGATTGCCCTGAGGTCTAGCTGCCACGGTCCTGAAGCAATGGGACCATCATAACAGAAGGAGGAAGGGAAGGAAGCAAGGCCAGGAGGCAAAGAGGAAGAACAGGGGAAAGGGAGGAAGGAAGGATGGGAGGGAGGAGGAACACAGAGAGGGGAGGAGGAGAGGGACAGGGCGGAATGAAAAAAAGACACTACATGAAACACAGAACAGAGGTACTAATATGACAGCGGAACCAAACCAGTCTCTATCTGCAGAGCAGAAGTAAAGAAACAATTATAGCTTTAGTAGACTCAGAGTTTTGCTGTGTGGTCTGGTGGGGCACTGAGAGCATCACTTGCAGGAAATAATGTAGCAGCTGGACTGGGTTAAAAGAAAATGGCAGCTACCACAAGCACACACCAAATATCCCTTGATAATTTCCTGGAGTACTGAAGAAGAAATTTGATAAGGACTGGGGTCCCTTAATAAATGGATGGAACCTATAAATACTATAGAGTTTCATCATTTAAAATTTCTTTATTCTCGGGCATCATGGTGAGAGAGAAAGGAGATGCTTCAGCAAAGATTCTACACTTATAAGACAAAAAGGTTATAAGGCTATCCATCCCCAGGAAACAAATCATACAAAGTACACAGTCAAAGGCCTCAGGAGAAAAGGAAAGGAAGCAGAAAGTTGCCATCTATTTTAGCATCTTAGCAGCACACTGCTAAGTGATCTTTCTACCCACTGCCTCCAAAGACAGAGAACCATAAGTGCAAGGTTTATGGAGTGGCCAGAGAGAGTGTGGTGTCACCATGGTATCAGGCCACAGGAGGCAAAGCTGATTGAATGGTGGTCCAGCGTAGCTAATGATGTTGCTAGGAAACTCACATCTGCCACAATCTACCCACTCTGTTTTTTGTGCATCATTTACTCACCACAAATGACATGGCAGCATCACCCATAAGGTTGGCGGGAAGCCCATTATAAGGCAGATCAGAAAATTCCCTGCAACCAAGGCAGGAAGCAGACTGCTGCTGCTTTCTACACAGTGGTCATACAGCCCGCTGACCCTCAAGGGAACTTACCCATCCCCCTGTGACACCTACCACCCAAGCGGCATACCAGAGTTGCTGTTGGGCCTGCTCTGCTCTGGCTGGGGCAGACTGCACTCCAACAAAGTAGGAGTCATCCAAATTGTTGCAATGACAGCCTGGTTGTAAGCAAAGGAGGAGAAAGCCATAAGTAAAATCTCACCAGGAAACTAGAAGCCACGTGGCAAGACTGCTGGGGGTAACTGGCAGTGGGAAACGTAGCCTGACAGTAATTTGTGTGTACCTGCAGTACTTATTGAGCACTCAGTTTCTTCAAGATGTTACCTCGGCCACTAGGGATCAGAGATAAACTAGAAATAGTGTGGGCTATCAGTAAGTTCACAATAGATTAGTGAAGATGATCTATAAATACCTAACTAGAAACCAACATTTGCAATGCTGAAGCAGACAGACAAATGAAAAGCTGTGAGGAGAACAAGGAGGAAGGGAAAAAATATGATTAAAGAAAAAAATGGAAACAAAGCCAGTGTAAATAGGGAAGGGTGGGGGTGAAGGGAGGGCAGGGGAATGGGGAAAAAATAAGAACCAAGGTGCATCAGGTAAAGGTACAAGATCCCAATGATGAGTGTAACTGCACTGTATACCTAAAATGTACCAATAAGCTTAATGAAAAAAATCCACTCATAGTCCAGGACTAGTCATAGGCCTCTTCCATCACCCACTGAGTATGGAGGGCTATGGAAGTCGACAGAACTTACAGGTTCATAGTCAGGGTGAACTATGGGAAATAGGTCCCTTTTGGAAAGGACAGAGCAATATCAGCAGTAGGTCTTGAGCAATGAGGACACCCCAAAGTGAGAAGGACCCAAGAATGTGGAGCAATGGCTCCATCTAAACCAGTGCTGTCAACCAGGTAGAACATGAGCTACAAATGCCAGCCAAATACGTATGTGAGAATTTTCTAGTTGTCACATTGGAAAAAAAGTAAAAAGAATGTCACTAATAATATATTTTAATCCAATATATCCAAAACATCATTTCAACATGCAATCAATAAAAATTTTCATATTTTTACTTGAGATATTTTACATTCTTTCCTTTAACATACTTATTCTTTTAAGGAGGATCAGCCATATTTCAAGTAGCTAGTGACCATTGTATTGGACAGCATAGATCTAGACAGTGATGTCGGGACTAAAGAATAGAAGGAAAAGATCAAACTCTAAGAGCACCTATCAAGGTCTAGACATTATCTCTATAATACTTGCACCAGCACAAAAAAAAACAGTCAGGTGATAATAATAGGTCTCTTAAAGTTAATAACAATTGCCTCTCATTAAGTCTTTTTTTTTTTTTGTACTAGGGATCGAACTCAGAACCTTATGCTTGCAAGGCAGGCAGAGGCACCACTGAGCTAAATCCCCAGGCCAAGTCCTTACTTTTTACATGCATTTTATGACACTTGATTCTTACAGAAACCACACATAGTTAATACGTGATCATTGCAATTTTATGGATGGAAACCCGAGGCTGAAATATGAAACGGCCTGTCCAAAATTACAAAGCTTATAAGAAAGAGAAAGAAATTAAACTCATGCTTGTCTGAGTCCTATGACAGCACTCTCAACAACCTATTCGATTGTGCCTGCACACTGTATTACCCACTAATGTGCACCTGCCCCATTAGACCAAGAGCTGCCTAAGATAGAACTGTGTCTTATACACCTCTGAATCTCCTGACCATTTCTAAGCTGACCAGTGCTTACGCATGAATGAATGAGTGGTCACTCTTAGTTTCAATTGTTTGTCATCTAACTACATATTGACCTAGTCTGATCCCTAAACACCAAACCTCTTCCTTCTCCTTCAAACAACTCTAAGAGCCGGCTAGAGTTGGAAAGGAAGAGGGATAGAAATGATTAAAAATGTGCGGTACTGCAGCTCACAACTTGAGTTCTAGATCTGATTGCCCAAAAGTTAGCAAAGAAAATGACCATTAACTCTTCACAAGAGAATGTTCCGAAGTCTCTTCATCTTCCTCAGAAAAGTTAAAGGGATCACCACTACTGGGCTGTAGTCACCCTCCTAGGATATGCTTACTATCTTGGCGTACTGGAAAGAATGCTACATTATGTGTCAAAGAGTACAGTTTGGACCCTTGTGCTGTTGCTTAATAGCTGTATACCTTTGGCTAAGTAACTTAACCTCTCTATAAAGTGGAGATGATAATAGTACCTA
Source organism: Fukomys damarensis (assembly GCF_012274545.1). Taxonomy (NCBI): domain Eukaryota; kingdom Metazoa; phylum Chordata; class Mammalia; order Rodentia; family Bathyergidae; genus Fukomys; species Fukomys damarensis. The sequence goes on along the minus strand of NW_022900951.1, from coordinate 116,394,975 downwards.
CCACCAAGGGGAGAAAAAAAGGGTGAAATGAGATGACATATAAGATGTTTTGTACACAATATAAACTATTCTACAGGATTCTTTAAGTTAGCTTTTTGTGCGGTGGTTGCTTGCTATATAGAATATACAGGGAAAGATAATCAAAACTTCCAAGTCAAAACCTTAAAAGTGGGCCCTTCTAGCTCAAATGCAAGCACCCAAGCCATCGCATGCATTTTAGAAAGTATCTGGAGAAATTTGTATTATTTATAAGGCATCTTGTTGATGGATTTCAACAGATCACCTGCTCTCACACAGAAGCTTCAGGCAGATTCAGGATTATAATTTCATTCTACTGAGAAGCCATTCAGCAGAGAGCTTAAGAGAGTAAAACAGGTAAACTGTCTCATTGTTAGCAGTAATATTGGTTTTGTTATTTTTTAAATTACCGAATGTAAATGGTACAGTAATGCAGGTAAATACACTATTATCACCAGGAATTAAGATTCTCATTATAAAAAAAAGATACAACTATAAAATCGAAGAAGTAAAAATCCTGAAATTTTACAATTAAATTGGAAATATCAAAATGAATTCATGATTTATTTTTTTCTTTCAAGTAAGTACACATTTTGTAGCTCCCTCTACTGAAAAACCTAGTATCACTGACCACAAGCAATGGGCTGCCAAAACACCTAGATTAGATTTCTAAATAACATTTCCAAGCAGCAGGAAACAACATTTCTTAGAGAAATGGCAGATTCTACATTTGAGGAAAGAAAAGTACAAGGTGGCCCAAGGATATCTTGTGACAGAAAGCAAAAAAACTTTTGAAGACTACCAAGGTCTTGTCAAAAAGACACCAAAGCCACGGGCCAGGGATTTATCTCATTGGTTCCACTGCCTACCTTACAAGCACAAGGTCCTGAGTTTGATCCTCAGTGCAAAAAAAAAAAAAAAAAAAAAAAAAA
>NW_022900951.1:116365462-116394011 GCF_012274545.1 Fukomys damarensis | reverse complement strand
AAAAAAAAAAAAAAAAAAAAAAAAAAAAAAAGACATCAAAGCCAACAGATAGCTCCCTGCAGCCAGAATAAGGCAATTGGAGCACCACAAATATTTACTATGATCTACTGAAGAAAAATATATTATACAACCTCCAATTTTTATTATGTATTCATTATATTACTATGATTGGTCATTACTGAAATTTGCTAAGACACTACAATGAATATTCCCAAAAAATATTACAATTGAGCGTTTATTTTGCTTCTCCTGAACAAACTATACATCAGGGTAAGCAAATAGTCGATGAAGGATAGTTCTTTATCGAAAAGTTGCAACTAAAAAAGACAGAGAATTCTTAAAAAGTCACTATTTGGTAACTCTCAAACAAAGGATGTGGGAATAATTACTAACTAATGATGAAACCATTAGAAGAAAAAATGGTGGGGAAATTTCATAATGGCAGGATCAGACGGACATCACCAGAATCCACTGAAGGAAAGTATGCATCATCACTTCTTAGTGATGACAATCAGGCACTGCGTGCCTCTTGACGTGATATAATAGGAAGGACACAGCGCCACCTATGAAGAAGTCTCTAAGAATAAAAATGTATGTGCATGGGTTGTACATAGATAATGCACACGAACACATGTGCACACATACTCACAGAGCCCTTAATTTCGCCAATCATCGAGACCTAAGTATGAGTATAAAAGAGGTACTAGGAAAAGAGAAATGAGTTAAATTGCAACCAAAAAAAGCAGTTGGCTAAATCTAAAAGGTTAGACCTTCCACAGTTGAAATGAACCAATCTGTCTAATAATAACTGGTAGAGGTAAGGGAAATAAGGGGTAGGGACCATTGTATATTAAGAAGAGTATAGTGATATAATTTCTAAATGTAATGAGTGAATCTTGCTTGGATTCTGATGTAAACAAACCAGGGGTCAAAAGAGAAGCTTAAGGTGATCAAAATCTCTTAAAGTAGATAGGTTATAAGATAATATTATGAAATTACCATAAATTTTGTTAGCTGCCATAAGGATGTTTTGGTTGTATTGTTAAAGCTCTCATCTGGTGGAGATATATATTGGAATATTTGCAAGTACAGTGACATGATGCGGGAGCTTTGCTCTACGTACATAAAAAATATTTGGAAGCTTAGTGAAAGAGAGAACAGATAAAACTGGCATTGCCTTATTACTAAATCTTAGTGACATAAACATAATGATTCATTTTACTCTTCTTCGTATATATAAAAATATGTGCTTGAAATTTTCCATAATAAAAAAGTAAAAAAATGCACAAATTCTAAAAATCAGACTTCCTGCTTCTGCTACCCACTTAACAAATGCGAGTGGGCCTGTCACTTACCCTCTCTGAGCTTTTTTCCCTTATATGCAAAATGAACAGAGTGATAGTGCTATAATATAGAGTTGTGAGGGTTAAATGAACATATAAGTGCAAAGTGCTCCAAAAAGCTCAGTGTTCAGTATGTATTAACTATCATCATCAGCACCCGCAACACCACCACTACCATCCCCAATGACCTGGGAAGTAACCTGCCCAAGACAACCCTCTAAATCAGAGGTCTGCAAATTTTTCTCATAAAGGGCCAGCAGCAAATATTTTAGATTTTTTTTCAGGCTTTATAGTACTGTCTCAACTCTCCAACCCTGCCCTGGAAGTACAAAGGCAGCCACGGACAGCGCACAATGGAATGAATGTAGCTGTGTCCTGATAAAGCCTTATTCACAAAAACAACCGCAGCCTGAATTTGGCCAACAGACAGGGGTTTGATAACCCTTGTACTTTATGAGGCAAACAAAGTAAAGGCTACGTCTTCTGCCTCTGAGGCTGCATTATCCAATACTCCTTAAGTAAACCAAGGCATGTCATGAAGAAGATGTGAAAGAAATCATCACCTGGACAAAAATTATTATCTCTGGCAAATTACAGAGCTAACTTTTGATTGAGTACACATTCGCTTAAAGGCTCATTACTCCAGATCACTTTTAAAATAAGAAAATGGAAAATAGCATGTCTTAAACCAACTTCTCCTATCACAGAAGAAAAAACCTTTTCTGTTCTGATACCCTCAATCACTGCCATGTTACAGGAACTCTTGCTGATATTTAAAATTATATTACTTTATTCACTAGTTACCCTCCACCTCAACTATCATAAAAGAAAGAAATTAGCCCCTCCCTGGAGGTGTCGTCCTCGCTGCTGATAGAGGGCTCTCAGGTCTGAAACTTGTGTCAGGGAGCTCGACGCGATGGGGGAGGGCACACCTAAGGCACGGCGCTTCTCCTACTTCATTGTCAGGGCTCCCAGCTCCCCAAACATACCATCGCCAACTTTACAGGCACCTCTTACTTGGCAAACTCGCTCCTTGAGTGTGCTCCCGTTTTTCAGAATGTTGTGAAAGCAAGATAATCTGATGCCCTAGTCCTCAAATTTGACTTCTGAAATGCTAAAAGTTAAGAAACATAATTAAACTGCAAATGCATTAACATTTATATAAAATATAAACCAAATGCTTATCCTGATTCACCAAACAAATTACACTTTGAACATTATAAAAAAAAAAAACCCAGCTACTTATCACCGGCACCATTTGAAATTATTGCTAGTACTACAACTCCAAATGCCTAAGATGCCTTAAATACAAACCCTGAACATTTACATACTGATTTCATGAGCAAAGCAAAAGGTATTTGCCGGTAACAGTACAGGACTCAGCAATTTTATTGTCTGAGTAATCCTGGTTCGTTCTGATATGAAAATTCAATTATTTTAGAACGGGCCCTCTCATTAAATTTTGACAAGCAGCACGAGCTCAGTACCAGTTATAGCTCGAAGAGACCGGGGGTGCCTGATAGCACCACACTGAATTTTAAAATGTAGTATTTTTGCAGGACAAGATTATCTGACAATTTTGTATTAAAAGAAGAAAAAATTAATCAAATATGTTGTAATAGTCAACATTGGTATATTTGGTCTTCTTTTTACAGATATTTTACTAAAATTTGCTGCGAAAATGTTTATTGCATGCTTTCCCCCTGATTTCACAATTGAGCAACATACTAGAAAAATATGTATATGTCGGTAGTGAACAGGAAGTATTTGACTACACATTTTTACCTACTGCTCCCTTTATCAATTGAAATGTATTCGTGGTGCTTATAAACGTAATTTCCAGAAACAGAAATGGCTTTATTTGCATATAGCCTGTTTTTTTTATTAGGATGCATATTGTCCAAGAAAAAAATCCATTAAAGCAACTTTTTAGCAAATCGATTGTCTTTTAAGCAGAGATTACTGCTAATCACAAGAAGAAGAAAAATAAACAATTTTATTTTTCCTATGGGGTTGAAAGAATAATAACAAAGTCACCAGCTCTGATTTGGTTGGGTTTATTTTTGTTCTTTTTTTTTTTCTTCTCCCTGTAAGACAGGGCTTTCAGGTGTTCTGAGCTCTCAGCCAAGAAAATATGCTTTTCCGTGCTCCTGTCTGTCTGTCCACACATGGTCCCTCATGAAGAGAGACATATAAATAGTTCCTTTGATGTGGTGTTGGGTGACCAAAACATTTAAACCTAGGTGAAGGAACCACCAGATCAACAGCTCTAGAATCTGAATTCGAAAGAATACTAATAAATAAGCTGAACTGGAGAGCAAGAGTACAGAAAGCCAACCCAAGAGCAGATCTGACTGACTGCGCAGGCCCCGCCTCTCTCCAGCCCTACTTTTAACTCTCTTCTTCCCTTGTTCTTCTCATAGAACCTTTCTCTCTGAGCTCTAAAGCTCCATCTTAATGTTGTCACTTTCTCATTAACTCCTCCTTACTAGTACTCCCCCGCTCACACACTTTGATATATTTTATTGGATTTATTTTCATTGTGAGACAATTTTGAGACCACTGAATTATGCCACAGACTTCCCAATATATTTTCTGGGCCTGGATGGTCTATGTTTAAAGTCTGAGCTTGGTAACACATATGCTATTGTTTAGAAGAAGGCAAACATTGATAAAAAACTGTATTACACCTCATTTTTAATGAAAGAAAGGAGTGATGAGGAAGGAGAAAGCAGGCGGTGCAAACCGTTTCATGCTTTTGTTCCTGATGAGAAATACTAGCTTAAAGATGAGTTTGGCTTTCTCCTTTCTGATCTACGATTTTGACTGGCAGTACCAGTTGAATTAAGAGTGATCTCCTCTGTCTTAAATTACCCCCACAAAAGTTATTCACCTTGGAGGAACTATGAAATGATGACAACGTAAAAAGAGAGGTGAGCCTTGGGGGAGAGAATCTGGTCAGTAGAAGCAGGGAGCTGGACAAGCAGGGGATCTCCAGGCCATGTTCAAGGGCAGCAGGGCCAGAGCCCAATCTACGAATTAAATGCCAGGCACAATAAACTTTATTCACTCTTCTACTAGAAATAGAAACAGCCCAGCATCTCTGAAAGAGTGAAGATGGAACAAGATTTACACATCCAACTGAGCAGAAATGGGACTCCTAGGTTGTCAACTATAAATTCATCACACAATAATGTTAAAACTTATACTCATTTGTTTTAAAAAGCAAGTTACTCCAACAACAGTGGCCTTTCTGGATTGCATAAATATACAAAGTAAGCTGAAGGGGTCAACACACCTATATAACATGGAACGTAATGTGAATAATATAACATGAAACTGATGAATCCTTTTGCGACACATGGTCAGCATAATAGAGATGTAGAAAAAGATTTCATAAGTGATTTTATTTCTGATCGCAGTCTAGGAAGCAATACGGACTTTGCCGGAAATAAAATTTCAAGCTGACCTGTCTTAGCTTTTAGGCAGAAACAAGCTGAGCCTTCCAGGGTTACCCACAGATCCCTTAAGGCCATCCTAGGTTGAAATATTCAACCCTAAGATGACACTGATTATTAGCATATCAAGCTTCAATTTCTGATTATTCAGACAAAGATGTCATTGGTTTACCTTGTCCAGGCAAAACATTTCTTCAGAGGAAGTTATAATCTATGTGAATAGCTTTGCAGAGGACAGGTAAAACGATGTCTCAAATATATTTTTTAAAAAGTAATGACTTGGTTTGCAGCCCTTTAAACCCTGTACAATCAGACTCTCCAGTTGGGAGGTAATTCAGGACCACCAAGTCCAAATTGGTGTCCATTCAGTCTGTGAATCTTCTCTAAATCTCTGCCCAGCAGGCACCCACCCTAGGCTCCGATATCCGTGATGAGACTTCCAGAGGCGGCCCACTCTGTCTCCCAGCAACTGTGGCTTTTAGGAATGTCTACCTTAAGTGGCAATCTGCCTCCTTGAAACTTCAATCCTTTCAAGGCCCATTCAAGGCCCAATCCAAATTCCTTAACTCCTCCCTCATTCCCCAGAACTGACTCCCACAACCTGCTGCTTATTCCTTGATGAGACACTCATTTCATCCTGCCCTTTTAGCTATTTGCAATTCTCTCACACCAAGCTATCCTCCTTACCGGTGTAACTTTTAATTTCCAAATCCCTAGCATTTAACCCAGTGCCTAATGTACAGTAATGCTAGCTACTTTCATTCTTGTTGGTAGTAAATAACATGCTAACACTAAGGAAACAAAAGTAGGAAGGCTTCCTATAACCATCATTCTGTTTCACTTTCTTCTTAACAGTCAGGATACACTTGATTGCTCTGGTTAACAGATTTCACTGCTTCGTAATGGCTGAAACCATCTCATTGGAGTTGAGGTCCACAAGTGCGGATGCTTTTTTTGTTCAACATTATATCTCCAGTGCCTACATCAGTGCCTGGCACATAGGAGGTTCTTAACAAATATTTATCAATGAATCGATGAAAAGTCAGTTTTAACTTCTCTCCTTAGTTCTAGTGTGAGCACAAATAATTTCTTGAATAATGCTAACCATAAAGGTTTCATGATGAAGTAGTTTTCACAAATGACATCTTAATGTACAAGACTTCAGTAAATCTTTCCTAAGTTAAACATTACTGAAGCAGCACAGAGAGATGTACTGAAAAAGCAGTGATGCTAAAGGGGAGAGGACGATAGGAATGTCGGAGGAGAGTCTGACAAGCCTCCCCAAGTGTTGGGACCCTTCCGCCCAAAAAGGCAAATGCAGAGAAAGGCAGAAGCTGTTAGGAGAGCAAAGTTTACAAATTCAAGCAGGAACACTGGTTCTGAAATCAAATCCTAGAGCCCTTAAACAAGGTGACATCGCTCAAACTCTGTTAGAGGTTGATTTATAGTAAATCTAATGGTTTGGAGTATCTGTCTGGGTTTGGGGTGATGGTTTGTGTTTGTTTGGGGTTTGTCTTTGCCCTCATTCATTGCATACTAACAAACTCCATTTTTACATCAAATGTTTCCCCCAACCAAATCCAAAGCCAGGATATTTTGACCTATAACTGTTTCTCTTAGCCCTGGAGGAGATGAGTGCTTATTTCTCCTATGGACAGAGCATCAGGAAAATTATGATTACAAGATAATAGTACTAAAAAGTACTTAATTGAGAAGAAGTAGGAGAAGGAGGGGGGAGAAAGAAAGCAGAACCTGTAGGATACAAAACAAAATTCAACTCCTGTTCTGGGATGCAAGTTCCAGGACTTGTTTCCCACCTTTCTTCCAATCCAGGTACTCACTAACCTACGACAAAAACACTTTCTCATAAACCTGCATGTGAGCTGAAAGACTTAATTCCATCATCTGTGAATCTTTGCATCAATGCAGTGTTCAGAGAGCATGGGCTGAGGCTCTATGATCCCTTTATCGGACCCTCACATAGCATCATGTACAACTGGCAATTAAGAGGTGCGCATAGGTGATGAGGGACTGCTGTTTTTGCAATATGTAAAACCACTCTTTGCTCAGGAGATTGTGATCACTGAAAAGCCAAGCAATGTTGAGTAACAGTGAAGAAGGTCCTGGGTTATACCAACAGGGAGGAGGGTTCTTGCTAAAATTCCTAATTGTCCTCTTTTGATTGCTCAGTAAAATCTGGGAGATATACAACACCCTCACAATAGTTGATATGGTTTCACCTAGTCTGTTATCAATATCAAGCATGCAGGCATGTTTCTTCATGCTGAAATTCATGTGTTCAACACAAACATTAAATCTATCATTTGAAGCATGCTTTGTACAGAGTTTTGGTTTCTACTATCAGTGTTAGCAATCTACTCCACAAGGGTGACAGAGTAAAAAATGACCAGCACCTTGACAAGGAAACAATATATCCAGACATTCAAGCAAAAAGGGATGAATTTTCACACCTTGCAAAATCTAGTAGTACTGTATGTGTACATGTTTCTTGGTGTACATTTATTTGGGCTTTGAATGATGCTTTGAAAGATAGTAGCATGTAGACATGGAAAGATAAGAATGGGATTTAGGCGAGATAGGACCTTCTAAGTGGAAAGTGGAAATAAGGTTCAAATGGTATAATTGAGAATGAGAAATAGGAAGAAAATGGCTAAAGGGGAAGTGGGAAGGGGAGGGGAAAGAAAAGAAGGGAAAAGAAAAAATGTGAAAAAAGGAAAAAATGGAAACAAAGTGTTTGTAAATAGGGAGGGGTGGAGGGGGTGAAGAGAGGGCAGGGGTAAGGGGGAAAAACAAGAACCAAGATATATCATGTAAAGGTAAAAGAGCCCAATGATAAATGTAACTGTATTGTTTGCTTTAAATGGACCAATAAACTTAACGGGAAAAAAAGATATGTAAAGGTACAAATCTCAATGATGAATGTTATCATATTGTATACCTAACATGTACCAATAAAATTAATTTTTTTAAAAAAGGAAGCTGGCAAACGCCCGCAAAAAACAAGCCATTGGACAAATGACCACGGTTGAGTAAGATCTAAATTTTGTCGCAGTAAGTGCTAAGGACACAATCTCATCTGCAACCTATGTTGTCTGACATCCTCTAACCACCTGGAGACATTATTTCAAGCCTCAGATTTCAGAGACCTTTATATGGAGTGAGTCACAGGAAGAGATATCACTAAGAGAAGTCACTTCCTGGCCACAACTTTGTTTGTCCCTATACATCAGAAAACAAGCAATTTAAGGAAGTTGGAATATGTGATCGAACTGTCAGTTTTCTCTCACAGTGCCAAGGTAAATGCTGCCACTCACAGCCTCCCTCCTTTACTCTTATTCACCTCCACTTCCGCCCTTCCTCATCTCTGCTTCTGCAGGATTTGACTCCAAACTAGTCAACTGCATTGAATTAAGGCACAAATCACAGCCATCTGCTTTCCACTCAATTCAGAAAATCGCCCAGTTTTCAGTGATGCCCGAAATTCTTGAATCTTCTGGTCAGTTTATAGTAAATACATGTGCAAAAGACTTTGCAAAAATTCCTGTCTCGTTTTGCACTCACAATGTAGGTAGATGATGGGAGTTCGAGTTTTAACCAAGTGTATTTTTGGTAGCATAAAATACGATGCAAAAATAATGGAACAACAACAACAAAAAGAACTGCTTAGTGATTTTAATTGGCCTGTGCATAGAATTTAAACAGCATCCGTCTGACTCTGCCACACAAAACACTGAGCAAACAAGAGCTGTTTTCCCCCACTTGAGGCCTTTGAGCCAGAAAAAGAATGAACAGTTTGCATGGGTGGTACTGCTCGCTGATTCTTGCTATTAGGCAATTTTTCCCCCTTTGGAATAAAAATGCCAATTAGTCCTATTGCCAGAATACTACAATCGAGCATTTTAAGCCACTTCTTTCCCAGGCCTCTTTTGTGCAACCTTTCACACAGAGATTCGTTGTGCAGGACAGTCTCCACAAGGGAAGAAAGCCGGGGCTGTGGGGCAGCAACCATCAGAGCAGACAGGACCCTATAAAGACCTCACCTGAGGAAGAAAAGAAAAGGCCTAAAAAAAGGATTTGCTGCTGGTATTGGTGCTCCTGCCTCTGCTGGGCATGCAAGATCACATCTCAATTGCTGACTTGCTACTTTACCGGGTGTTTAAGAGTGAGCATACGGCTTCTGCACACGGCTATAATTTCTGCCTCACCCCAAACAGTGTATAAGGACTTGAACGTCTTTATCCAGGGTTTAGCTTGACTTCAAGGACATGCAGTGCAGGTCTTAGGAGAAGAGGTGTAGGGTTCTGACCATCTGGGCTCAAATTTCACCTTTGCTGTTTACTAGCTGTGTATCCTTGGTCAAGTTAATTCACTTCTCTGTGAGTTTCCAATTCAGAGAAAGGGGGCTGGGGACAGTGGATGTAGCTCAATGGTGCCCCACCTGCCTCACAGCGCAAGGTCCTGAGTTGGATCCCTGGTACTAAAAAAGAAAAAGGGGCCTAAGGGTTGTGGTGAGAATCACAGAAGATAATGCAGAGAAAATGAAGCAAGCAGCACTGTAAATGGTAGCAGTAGTTATGCTTGATAGAATTACCAGTTCAAACACAAGTGAGAAAGTATATCTGCCTTCTCAAGTACAGACGTGCACGGAAAGTCACTCTTCTGAGTGTAAAGCAGTCAGTTGATGACAGAGAAAAAAGCGCTAAGTCTTCACAAAAAGGAGGCTATCCAGTTTTTGTGCATCTATTTCATCTATTTTGTTTGAATACAGCCAAGAAAACTAAATGGACTCCTACTTCTGTGTACTAACATACATGGGGAACTTTGCCAACACTGCCTCACAAAACCACCAAAGCAACCCTGGCGACTTTGGAGGATTATAATCCATTTACAGCTGCAGACCCTAAGCCTCAATGGTCACGTGACCTATGTAAGGCCACACACAGCGTTTTTTTTTCTTTTTATTCAGTTTATTGGTACATTCCAGGTATACAGTGCAGTTACATGCATTACTGGGATCTTGTAGCTTTACACGACAGGTCTTGGCTCTCATTTTTTCCCTTTGTCCCTGCCCTCCCTTCACCCCCTCCCTCCCTCCCTATTTACAAACACTTTCTTTCCATTTTCCACACACAGCTTTTTAAGTCTCAGAACACTAAGCCAAGTCTGTGCGACTTTAAAGCCTGGGTTCCTAATCACTGCACTTTGGATTGCAAACCGGCCCATTCACTGAAGAATAGGTACACAAGGTGAGGTGGAAAAGAAGGTAACACCTGAACTAAACGGACACAAATAATCCTCAAATCCAGATACGCCATGAATTTCAAGAGGAGTTCATTTGTGTCCAGTTCAGTGTGGCTCTTTGAAGTGGCAGTGGTGAGTCCAGAAGGGCAGGACAACAGTTACAAGGTCTGCCCTAGACACAGCTGTTGACAGGCTTGATCCAGATTGACTACAGGTATGTGATGAGCATCTCTTCCTTGTGCTTCCCTTCAAGCTCCTCCCTCATTTTGCCACTTACTCCTATTCAGTCCCCTCAGCCCTTAGAGTTGATGAACACTTTTGCTAACCAGGTCCCACTCTAACTCCACCTGACATTTATCTTCTATTTCTTTGTAACCTCAGCCCACATAACAGTTGTCAAACGCTGCTTTACTATAGAAGGAGAATTTTATTTGGTCCCCAAATAAAAGCATATGTGGAATGATAGAACATTAATACAAACCAAGCTCACTGATTGCTGGGCAAGGGAGGTTCAAGGAATACAGTTTAAAATCTAACTGAGTCCCTGAGGTACTGGTAACCAGAGTGGAGAGACTGTTGTCCTGCTGGCTCAGAAAGCCAAGTGTGAGATCACATTGGCAGTTGGGCCAATGGTTTCGCTATGAAGAGGTGCAATTCCCTTTAACATGAGTTAGTTCTTCTTTTTGTTTCTCATAAACTATTATTTTGCATTGTGTTGAATGCAATCCTACTGCTTAACTTATAGAATCCGTCTTGTTATTTTGAAGTTACACTTTGCACATGGAGAAAAAATCAGTCACGAGCTCCTAGGGCGCTTCAATTCCCTGCTCTTTCCTCTTTTCATCATTCCCCACCACTCATGTACAAAATTTGCAACAAGCTCATTCTAAGCTCAGAATTTTGTGTATCCTCCCAGAAATGCATATGGATTATCTATAAGGTTATTTACATGTAAAAGAATCTCTACTAAATTTTAATTATTGTATTCTATTGACTCTAAGACATGAATTATAAAATGCCCCACTATTTAATGTACCACGAGGAAGCACTCATAAATGACAACACGATGCTTTGTTATTAATTAGAATTTTTTAGTTATTGTAAGAAATGTTTAGATTTGTTTATATATGTAGGTGCTTCCTCTTTTATGCCTTCACGAAAAGGAAAAGATAAATGAAATAAATTGGCTGTGTTATTTTTAATTGTATTTCTTCAATTTTATCCCACTTTTCATAATCACATTTTGACTCAGAGTCAGCAACATCCTTGTTTTTCCTCAAATATTTCCTTCTGTGCTATGGAAAACATTGCCATGAAGAACTTCTTTTTAAAAGATCCCAACAATGAATGTAATTGTACTGTATCCCTAAAATGTACCAATAAACTCAATTAAAGCTGAAAAAAAAAGTGCTCCATCACTGTTTCTGGGATTTTCTTCTCTATCACTGACACGCGTTCTGCAACTTCTGCAGAACATATTCGACATGAATTATGGGATAAAATTAGAAAATTTTGAGAAGTGGTGACATGTGGTCTCTTTTCTCATATGCTACATGCTGTTCTACAACTTTTTTCTCCCTTACTGTTTTTTTTAGATCTAATCCATACTTACACATTTATATCTACTTTACTTTTATGTCAATGTATCATAATTTATTTTACCAGGAAATAACCCATTTTTCGTAGAATGTTAGATTTTCCAAGTCTTACGTGTTACCTAGTCCAACCCCCTAAAATTTCATCAGCACTTGTAATCCAGGCTGGCATGTAGCTCAAGTTGGCCTTGAAGTTACAATCTTTCATTCCCAGCCTCCCAAGTGCTAGGATTTCAGGCACAAAGCCTGGCTAAAAAAAATTTTTTTAATGGATTAATCCAGGCATGGTGGTATATGCCTGTAATTCCAGCTACTAAGGAGACTGAAGCAGGAAGATAAGTTCAAGGCCATCGTGGGCAAACTACAAATATCCTATCTTAAAGTAAAATAATTAAAAGGGCTGGGGTGTATGTCAGTTTTAGATTGTCCCTTGGATTTGATCCCAGGTAGTGCAAAAACAAACAAACAAAAATGCTTAAATTCAGGAAAGTACTTGAATTCTACTGGCGGTCTATAGATAGCAGCTAACTCATTTTGGCTTCTTGTGACCTCATTATAGCGTGGTGTGCCATCTGTACATGTGCAGAAAGAATTCAGATATTTTGATCCTTCAGGTATCATAGACACTCAAGGAAAGTAAATATTGTCACCATTGCCAGAGATGGCTACACAATTTTAAAGAAGCAAAGTACAAATGTAGGACCCTAGACTGAGGTGAAGTCTATTGTCCTGTTCCACAGCAGGCACAACCCCAACCTACACCATCCATCCAACCCTCATGCGATTGCAACCTCCAACCTGTGTTTACCAAGTACCTGACTTGTGTAGACAAGTGGTCCCCCAATCTATCTATCGAATATACAGTGGCTCTTCCAACCCACGGAAGGATGTAGCGATGGGAAAAAATGTCTCAAAATGCATTCCTCCAACCCTGTTTTCCCTGTGCTCAAACCCAGGCCCCCACCTGGGAAGGACAGCAACAGAAAAATTTGGGCTTAGTCTGCTGACACAATTCATTTGCTGACCTCAGCAGAGGGTGGCAACGGCACTGAGGAGAGTTGGGATGGAGGGGTGCAAGGAAGAGGCCTGGGAGTGTCAAAGAATTCCAAGAAACAGGAAAGATCAATGGGAATCAGGAGGACTTTACTTTGGGTGAACACTGGCTCAACAGACTCCTATCCAGAGGAAGAGTACAGAACAAAGGAAAGGTTCCAGTTTTACACATTTGGTCAGAGGGGTTGGTCTTTCTAGGGAGGTAGAAAGCAACTTTACATGAAAGAAGACAAGGGCAGACAGCTTTGTAATTTAGCCTTGAAAGAAGACAGAGCCTTGTAAATCTTGTGAGAACAAGATGACCTAAACTCTGTGCACAGGACATAGTGGCCAATTTTATCTGTACCCGAACAAGGAGTTACAGCTATGGGGGGCGGGGGCGGGGGTGGCCCAATTGCAGGAGGGGAGCTGCTTAAGGCTGGGAAGGACATTTTTTTAACTTCTGCTACAGTGAAACCAGGCAACCAAGTAGACTGCCTAACGCCCACCCTAGGGACATGATGGGTAGCAAGAAGTCACATCAGCAAGAGCTCCAAGACCCTGCATGCGCTCCATTGTTCCTTTGAGCTTTACTTATAAAACATATACACAAAGATAAAATTTTAAATTTTGAGATAGTGACAACAGAGCATCACACGCCAAGTGTGGGCTCCATCTCAGCCTATGGTCCTGTGAGACTGCTCTGTGCCTCATCTGTATGGAAACAGTCCTGACTATCATAAAACAAAACAAACTATAGCAAACCTCACACAACACTCATCTAAACTACAATGTGGGGTCAAATTAACCAGATCACAAGTCCACTGAGGTTGGAAACTAAGGGATTTGGATGGAAGAAAGTTTAAAGAGAATCTCCACATGTAGCATGAGTGCCAGGGCCCCACACTGGCACAAGGTACCCTGCCCAGTGGACATGTTCTGGGAGCTCTCAGGGGCTCTGGGTAGCAAAAGAATAAAAATAAAAATAAATGCTAACAGAAAGCACCATCATGTAATCTGTTTGGGAAAATTACCTAAAGAGTTCTCAGAAACAGAAAGCTCTAAACAGGAATTTATCCTGGGGAATGTTTCAGGCACATGAATTGAAAGAATTGGCAGTCATCAGAAAGATGAAGAACAAATAAAATCACATATTATTTGCAAAGTTCTTCTGATCCATATTAAAATGATAGACAGGGACCCAGGACACTGTTATCAATGTTATCCTGACCCCTAAGATTTAGTAATTTTATGAGAGTGATCTAATGAATGCTTGTTGGACTAAGCCACTGGCTTACAGAATAATGTGTCACTTCCCAGCAAAATTAACTCCCCAAATTACAGTTGATAAATAAAATATTCTTCAGTGCAAACATCAGGAATATAAGCAAATCAAACACAAACTGCCTTGTCTATCAAACTGAATTTAGAAACTACGTGCTTAGAAAGCAACAGATTTAGAAGTGATTTAAAACTGAATAACTGTTAAAAGAAACACATTGAAAAGTACTATCCTATTCAGTTTTAACTGCTGCCGTGGTTTATATTTTAAATGTACTTCAATTCAGGCCAGGCACATAATCTCCACACTCTGGAAGGCTGAGGCAAGAGGATCACAAGTTTGAACCCAGCCTGGATGACTTAGCAAGAGACACGCTCTCAAAATAAAATAAAAATGAAGAAGCCAAGAGATACAGCTCAGTGTGAAGGCCCTCAGTTCAATTTCTAGTACCGTCAAAAAAATTACATGTACTGCAAAGATTCATGTGCTAACGATTTGGTTCTCTGTTGACAGGTAGTAGAAACTTTAGAAGGTGGGGCCTACCCGGAAGACATAGATCATAGGTCATTGGGGGATGCGCCCTTGGAGTAGAAAGACTGAGTCAATCTCTCTCTCTCTCTCTCTCTCTCTCTCTCTCTCTCTCTCTCCCCATTCCTCTCTTTTATTGAACTACATAAGAGTAACTTTATGGAGTTGCTCTACCATGTGCTGCCTGCAATGATTCTCCCCTCACTGTGGGCTCTGATTAATACAGCCAAGTGACCATGGACTGAAATATCTGAAATATGACCCAAAATAAAACTTTCCTCCCTTTAAATTTATCTCAGTCATTTTGTCACAGCGATGCAAAATAGACTAACATAACCCATACCTTTAAAATTTTACCCTTCTATAAAAATGTTTTTAAAGTGTACTATATTAAATTTAACTAATGTTTCAGACTAGAGTGGACAAAAGTACAGTATAAATTAAAGCTGTAATTATTATGTTAATAGACAATGCTGACAAATTTAGAATGTGGTAAGTTCTGAAGAACAAATGGATATTGAATAGATGTACTACCAAAGAAAGACAGGGGAAAGAATTTTTCTGTAGATTAAGAGACCAAGGAGACATTTTATTTGCAATGTGTAAACTCGAATATTGATTCAAAGAAAAAGTAACTAAAATAATAACATTCTCTTTTTTTGTGTAGTATCTACCCAGCTTTTCCCTCTAAAGTTATTTTTATCCTCTTATAATTAGTAAACTTTTAATGGGAAAGTACATTGAAACTGCATATTCTATTTTTCATCACACTTTTAATTTATTACTTTTTTACTTAATGATCCAAATATCCCCAATTTAACCAGTAGAAGCTTCTTCAAGTTGTTTCCTTTTTCTCCACATGACCCCATTATTGTTTTTAAAATGTTCAGAAAAATGGGGAAACTTGAATGTGAACTGAGTATTACACAATATTATCAAATTTTTAATAATTAAAATGGCATTATGGGTATTATATTATTAGAATATGCTAAATATTTAGATGCTTACAACTTACTTTAATATAGTAAGGAATAAATATACACTATACTCATATAGGGACAGATATGTGATATAAAGCAAATTTGGCAAAATATTAACAGATTTTCAATCTAGTAAAGTACAAGTTTTTATTGCATTACTCTTTCCATCTTTCTGTATTTTTACATTTTTTCATAACAAGCAGTAAGAAAGTGAAAGATATATGAACCAAATATGATTCCTGGACCTTCTTTTGATTTACCTGTATACAAACACTTACAAAATAATTATAGAAAACTTGAATGCTAACTTTTATAACAGCTAGTATGTAAAAATAGTGTTAACTTCTCTGAGTGATTATTGTATTGCTATTTCTTAAAAAGAGAATGTATATATTACTGTTTAAAATAAGAATATTATAAATAAGTTTTTTTGACAACAAATTTGAACATTTAGTTGAAATGGATCACTTTCTAGGAAAGTATGGTTATTAACTGAAAGAAGTGTAAAACATCTACAACAAACAAAAACTAAATATGAAATTAATTAAATATGTCAAACATCTATTCTTTTAAAGGACACTACATCCATTAACCTGAATAGATAATTTTTCGCTTGCTCAAGGAACAGATATTTCCTATGATTTTAACATTTAACCATATTGTTTTCCATATCATTGGAGCATGGACACACTCCAAATTCATTTCATAACTTTGCAAATACCTAATAACAATCCTGACAAAGACAGCACAAAAAAAGAAAATTATTGTCAAATTTTAAATATTGTAAAATATAAATATGATGTATTAGAAAATAATATGCAGCTAGTGTAATCCTAGGTACTCAGGAGGCAAAGGCAGGATGACAGAAGAGAGTAATTAAAAGGGATGAGGGTGAAGCTCAGGGAGAGTACTTGCCTAATATGCATGAGGCCTGAGGAACAATCTCCAGTACCTCAGAAACATATTAATAATACAAAAGTAGAAGAAGAAGGTATTTTGGCCAAGTTGATTCCACCCAAGGGGAAACATAAAACAATGGTTCAATATTTTAAAATCTATTGATATAATTTATTACAAAACTGCTTAAAAGCAAAAAATTATATGATCATCTCAACTGATATCAAAATAACATTGGATAATTCAACATCCATTTTTTACTTTTAAAAAATAATGAAGGGCTGGGGATTTAGCTCAGTGGTGCTGCCACCTGCCTTGCAAGCACAAGGACCTGAGTTCGATCCCCGGTACCAAAAAATAAATAAACAAACAAATAAATAAATAACAGCGATGATAATGGTAATAATGAATTAGGAATAGAGAGAAATCTTCCCAAACATGATAGAATATTCACCAAAAATTATCATCAAAAGGTCAGGTGTGTAGATGAGTGGTAACAGCACCAGATGCAAGGCCCTGAGTTGGGGGGGAAACTAGCATCAAACACACCCAGCAAAGAAACACAAGAACCTTTCCCACTGAAGTCAGGAACACAGTGAGGACATCCATTACACCACTATTATATGACATTACCATGTAAATTCTAGCCACTACAGCAAGATGAGAATCATTTTCTTTGAAACTGAAGAGGCAAAATTATTATTGTGAGCAGATAATATAACAGCCTAGAAAATTCAAGACAAAAAGTAATAGAAACAATAAAAGCAATTCAGTGATGTATATATAAACATTTAATAGATTCCCTGTGAAAGCAATAATATATTTGATAATGTAGTGAGACAGATGCCATATAAAATAACAGAAAAAAGAATCCGTAAGACATATATTAGAAAATCCTAGTTCACAAACATATTCATGCATATATGGCAGTTTAGAATATAATTAAAATTTATGTACTATATTTCAAATCAAGGAAAAACTGACAGATTATCCACTTAAAATCAGATCCCTGTTTTACACCAAGAAATTTCAAATATTGAATTTCAATATACAAGAAAGTCATAATTTCAAAATTTGAATGTAGTACTTTTAAATATTTTTTTAAAATTAAAAGGAAAGGCAATGGAAGAAAATACAGGAGAATATTTTTCTGATTGTGGAGTAAGGAAAACCTTTCCAAGTAAGGCATGGACTCCTGAAACCACAAAGCAAAGATTCATGGATTTTATTACATCAAAAATTTTAAAAAACACCTGTATAAAAAAGATATCATAAGCAGTTGGTAAACAAATAAAATCACAGGCAAAATTTTTGCAATATAAGACTGAGGGCAAAGATTGTAGCTATGTGTCTGACTAGAATAAAGGGGTCTTACAAGCCAGGAAGAAAAACATTCCTCAATAAAAAAGATGTACAGAATACAAGCTAGCAGCTCACAAAAGCAGCCTACAGGGCCATTAAACGTATTGACAGACCAGGGATCGGCAAACATTTACCAGCAGGCCAAATCAGGCTGTTGCCTGTTTTTGTACGTATCGAAACGCTGGGGTTACTTTTTGCTGTTCTTTTCTAGATGGTTCTAGGGTGTTACATGCTACAAGGCAGAGTTGAGAAGATGCAACTGACACCAGGTTGTCTGCAAAGGATAACCACTGCAAAATACAGTAGTTTATAATAGTTAAAACCTAAAAACACAAATATCAATCAGAATAGACAAAATGACATCTGTAAATACATATAGAATCTGCCAGAAAAATGTATACACACCTCAGCAGTTCGCTGTACTAATAAATGTCTGGAAGCTGATGGCCACCACTTTGAGTACCTCTTGTAATTGTAGAGGTCAAAGGTAACTTGTATTCATCTCATGATGTCTCAATAAATTTAGTATTAAAATATGAATACAAGTTCTTCTTTTCCTGATGCATACATTTTTTGGCAGACTTTGAATATTAAAAGAAATATCTGTTTACAAATACGTGGAAAGAGCCTGAAGTACATGTACTAATTTGTTAGCAATGGCTATTTCTAGCAAAAAGACATAATTCTCTGTATTTTTTAAATGATTGTGTATTATCAAAAAATAAAAATGAAACAAAGTTCTTTCTGGAGAGAGGAGGATTAATCAACTAAATGTAGAAATTACAATCTTTCAAAAATAGTGTTGAAAGAAATAAACAGGACACACATGTGTAAATTCCGAATCATTTCTCTTGTGTGAGAAACTGAAGGTATAAATGAAAACCGAAACATCTAACAGATACTGTGAAATAGGAAGAAAATGTTTAAAGGGACAGGGGAACTGGGGTTGGGGGGAGCCGGGGAAAGAAAAAAATTGAAAGTAAGAAGAAAAAATGGAAACAAAGCTTATGTGTATAGGGGAGTGGAGTGGTTGAAGGGAGGGCAGGGGGATGAGAAAAATAAGAATCAAGATACATCATGTACATGTACACACTCAATGATGAATGTGATCATAAGATATATCTAAACACCAACAAACTCGATAATTTTTAAAAGACCAATCTATTGGGGGTCCCAGTAGAAGGACCCAGTGGAGGAATAGCAGATCCTCACATTCCTGGAGCTGGGATAGCCATCTTCCACTGCTCTGGGAGCTTCAGCAGTTCCCTGGTTCTCAGGCCTTTGCACCTGGATTTAATTACATCGCTTCCTGGGTATTCAGTTTTCATATGGCATCTGCTCTCACACTTTATAACTATGTGAGCTAATTATCATAATACATCTCCTTTTATATACATTTTTAAAATGGTGTTGAAAAATTCACTACAAAGGCTTTGAAATTGGCAAAAATAATTAATGTGATTGAAGTTTGCTTTCACTCTGGCTTCCTACAAACAAAACCAACGCAAAGAATATGCACAAGATCAAGGCTAGACATGAGTGGATCATGCCACCACAAGGCACGACTAGCCTTTAATGCACTTTTGTGTGAAAGAGGAAAGGGACCCCTCCAAAGAATGCAACCTCAACCAGCCCAGGAGGCGCTTGGGTTGGAGCCTCTACTGGCTCCCTCTACTGGACACCCTAGTGTAGGGCACAATGTGCGCGCTGTACAACTTCCTATTTGCTCTCTGCTTAGAGAAGCAGACGGTGAATTCTGCTTGTATAAAGCGATTATCAGAACAAGATTCAAACTCACTGCCTTTTAAATTATTTAGTTTGGAAAAGTGATATCAGGTCAAAGAAGTGACGATTCACATATTCACTGCTTTTTAAATACAGAATTTCACCTAACAGATTCAGAAAAGGGACCCTACTGTATTGGATCTTTTCCTGAACTGACTACATTCCTTAAATATGCTATTTTTACTTTAATCTCAACCCCATATTTCCCTGGCTATTAACTACTTATTGAAAAATTGTGGCTAGCTTAGAAAATTACATAACACTACACCTACCACCAAAAAGAATTCTGGACGAATTATAGAGTAAAATATAAAATGAAAGCACTGGGCAGGGGATTTAGCTCAGCGGTTCGGTGGCCTGCCTTGCAAGAGCAAGGACCTGAGTTCAATCCCCGGTACAAAAAAAAAAATGTTTACTATTTAATTGACCCAAAACAGACAACACTGTCTAAGAAAATTTCAAGAGAAAATAGTGTAAAGGAGGAGAGTGATATGCTTGATAATAGAAAATATAAATCTCTTATAAAGACAGTAACTATGACAAAGTTACAAAGCAATAGTATAGACGGGAACGATATTCATGTTGATGTACTTTCAATATAAAAAGCTCTTAAAAATCAATAAAAAGCAGATCACAGTGGCACACCCCTGTAATCCCAGCTGTCCGGAAGCTGAGGCAGGAGGACCACAAGTCCAAGGCCAGCCTGGCCAAGTTAGCAAGACCTTGCCTCAAAACAAACTGGAGAGGTAGCTCAGTACTCCTTGGGTTCAATTCCTAGTACGGTAGAAAAAAATCAATAAAAAATATCTCATTTGATAAATGAATAAAAAGCCACATTCACACATGAGAACATCATCAAGTGATAATCTAGTAATACATAATAAAACAACATTTAAATACTAATTTTTACTAACAAAAGGAAACTATGCTAATAGTCAACACTGTCGACGAGCTCAGTATGGAGGCGGTGAGACTGATACTTCCACACACTGCTAACAGGAACGAAGCTGCTACAATCTTTCTGGAAACACTTTATCAGTCAGTACTAAGAACCCCAAAAATGCATAACCCGTTGAAAATGCTTTTAGGAAAACAGTCTATGAAAATAATCCAGGCTGTAGAGAAAGATTTGTGTTAAAGGTTATTAAAAAGAACATTGTCTACAACAAAAATTCTTATCAATGTACATGTCTGATGATTGGAGAATAATATCATAAACTGTGGCACACCCATATAATAGACAATT
This sequence comes from Fukomys damarensis, assembly GCF_012274545.1. NCBI lineage: Eukaryota > Metazoa > Chordata > Mammalia > Rodentia > Bathyergidae > Fukomys > Fukomys damarensis. The sequence goes on along the minus strand of NW_022900951.1, from coordinate 116,373,241 downwards.
ATGGGGTCATTAAAAACTGAAAGGCTCTTTTCACTGAGTTCCATTCTTTACAGGTAATGATGCTATTTACTTTTCATTTATCCTTCCATAGATCTCTCACAACAATAAATAGCATCATTGCCTATACAGACGGGAACTGTGTGGCTACAGAACTTCTCAGTGTCTGTTTTTGAATACTCTGAATTTTAAATTTAATAAATAAATTTTTAAATTAGTCTTTGTAAAAATGTAAGCCTTTTCAACTCACGTAGGTGTGATGCATCCTATCTCTAACCCCACCGGTCCTCACCATCTTACCTCCACTTCCGGGAGGATAGAGCGCCCTTCTATTCAAAACCATACCCTCACCTGTGCCCCTAACACCATCCTTTTCTTCCTCCTTCAAAGGAACAATAATGACTCTACATTTAGAATCTACATTTTTAACATCTCATTCATTTGAAAACCTGCTACGATACGGCTTTTCCCTCTACGACCGGAATTGTTCTCCATGAAAAAAACCAATATCTTTGAACTGTGAATTCAGTACTTTGCAGCCTCTGTATAGTTATATTTTTATGTGCTTCTTTATTACACATACCTTGAAATTGTAGTCTGACCCTCAGAACCTGGAAAACTAGAGTTTGGCAAATTGTCTTCCAGTGCTACACACAGCCTGGCCCCAGCAATAACGATTTCTGAGTTTCCCATCACTCAGGATTTTTGCCTCTCCAATCTGTAACTACAAAATCTTGGATGCAGGCTACATGCACATCAACAGATGAATGGATAAAGAAAATGTGGTTATCTATATACAATGGAGTACTACTCAGCCATAAAGGATAAATTTGAGTCATTTATAGGAAAACAGATGTGTCTTGAGACCGTAATGCTAAGAGAAATAAATCATACATAGAAGTTTAAATATTGCATGGCTTCTTTCATATAAGAAATAAAATATATAAATAATTTAGGAGCAAAATAACAGATGATAGGACATTGAAAGGTAGACCTTTTCCAGATAAGAAAGTAATCTAAGTATGGAGAGAAAGGAGGAGATGGGACAAGTACAAAGGATTAAGATGCAGTACACATGTGTACCAAAAAAGTAAAAAGGATTGTTGCTGCTCATCATTCTCCAGCATCTAAACCAAAAATTCAAACAATAAGGCGTGGCACATAAGGGTGCAGTTATTGTATGTTCTAGCTGCCGTGAAGCAGTCCTTGCTGATGATAAATAGCATTGCCAGCCTGCCTAAAGGAAAACCACAGCCAGAAAGTGAAAGAATAAGGTAACACTAACAGTAAAAAAGGCTCTGGGGCTCGAGAGGAAGAAAAAAAAATGAGTACCCTGATAAAATAAAACATGCACAGTTAAGGAAATCCAACTATAATATTTTTAAAAGGCTTTCTGGACTAAAAATGTAATTTGGAATTTAAAAATTCAGTAGAAAATTTGAAGGAGAACCTGATCACTTGGTTATACTGGAAATTAGAGACCTGGAAGTTCTGAAGTAAAAGAAATATTCTGCATTACAAAAAAATAGAAAGAAAAGAAAATTAGGGAAAAACTGATCCCCAACACCTAAGCTGTGAATAAGAGGTTTAGAAGGAAGAAAAAGCACATGTGGGAGGGGCAGTAATTAAAGAAATAATACAAAAACATTTCCCTAAATAAAGAAAAATAAAGTTTGCAAGGTGAAATTGGTTCACCAAGTTTCAAGAAAGATTGATGTTTTATTATATTAGAAATATAAATTATAGGGCAGGGGGATTTAGTTAATGGTGCGGCTGCCTGCCTTGAAAGTGCAAGGTCCTGAGTTTGATCCCTTGAACAAAAAAGAAATCTGTATCTATATCTGTATCTCTATCTATCTATCTAGCCATCTATCTGTATTATATAGCAAACACCTAAATTCTAAATGTGCAGATTTATCAATTTTTATATACATAATGTCTGTGTAATCAGCACCCAGGTAAAGAGGAGAATTTTATCATTACCCAAGAGAATCTTTCATGGCCTTTCAGAGTCAAAATCCCTCTCTTCGCAGAAGTAATCATTAATAGAATTTCTAAATCCATACATTAGTTTTGTCAGTTCTTGAACTTTATATAAACGCTATTATACAGCATGTAGTCTTTCATCCACTATTATGTTCCCAATGTATCCCTGGTAAAGTATCAATAGTTCACTATTTTATTGCTCTGCAAAACTGCAGTGTATGAGCATATCATAATGTATTTGTCCATTCTTTTGATGAATGCTTGGGTTGATTGCAGGTTTTGCCACCATGAATAAAACTTTTATGAACATTCTTGAATTTACTTTTTCATAGACAAATTTGCTTATTTCTCTTCAGTGGATAGCTAACAATATGTGTGTGTGTGTGTGTGTGTGTGTGTGTGTGTGTGTGTGTGTGTGTATATATATACATACACCAATTAGTTTCATGGTTCCACTGGTAAATTCTTGAAAACCAATCATGAAATTGAAGAAATGAGAGTATATAAACTGCCTTATTTCAATATTTACTTTACAATAATCAATACAGTGTACACTATAGGCATAGGATCTATAAATCTAAAGAGTGGAACAGAACCAAGAACCTAGAAAACTATCCACTCATGTATGGTTTTAACATAGTTATCAGGTTGGGGTATAGCTGAATGTGGATACTCACCTAGCATGCACAAGGTCCAGCAATCTATTCCCAGCACTTTAAAAAAAATAGAGTTATATGATCTTGCAATTCCATACATTACTATATTCCCAAGAGAATGAGAAACATACGGTCAAACAGAGATAGGTACAAAAATGTTCATAGCAGTGTTATCCATAACAGCTAAAAAGTGAAAACAATCCAGATGTCTATCAACCTATACACAGGTAAAGCAGTAGTGGCACATCCATAAAATGCAATATTATTCTGTCATAAAAAGGAGAGAAGTACTAATAAAATATAAACATTGAAAACATGTTACATAAAGGAAAGCAGATACAAAGATCAGACATTTTACAATTCCATTTTTATAAAATGTCCAAAATTGGCAAACCCATGGAGACAGAAAGTACAGTATTGGCTTCCCAGGGCTTGGAGGAGTTGGTAGACAATGACACTTAACAGGTACAAGTTTGTCTGGTGGTTGATGAAAATATTCTGAAACTAAACAGTAGTGGTATCTGTACAATCTTATAAAAATACTAAAATCTATAGAATTATACATGAGAAATGGTGAATTTCACAATATGTGAATTACATCACAATAAAAATATTAATTTGAGGTGGATCCTAGACCTTAAAAGCTAAATCTAAAGTACTTCTAGAAAAATGGGAGTGTATCTTCACAACTCTGAAGTAAGAATTCCTTAACAAACGTCAATAAAATATCAAAATGAAAAAAGTGACAAATAGAATGTCACTGAAAATTTATGAACATCTGTTCTTTTTTTCATTAAGTTTATTGGTACTCTTTTTACTTTTTATTGAGTTTATTGGTATATTGTAGGTATACAGTACATTTACATTCATTACTGGGATCTTGTACCTTTATATGACAGGTCTTGGTTCTCATTTTTCCCCTTGTCCCTACCCTCCCTTCACCCCCTCATCCCCTCCCTATTTACAAATACTTTAATTCCATTTTTTCATTTTCTCACATTTTTTTCTTTTTACTTATTCCCCTTCCCCTACCCTTCCCACTTTCCCTACACCTTTAGCCCTTTTCTTACTATTTCACATTGTTAATTGTCCCATTAGGATCTTGAGTACTTTTTAGGTATACAGTATAGTTACATTCATCATTGGGATCTTGTATCTTTACATGAAATATCTTGGTTCTAAATATTTTCCCCATTCCCCTGCCCTCCCCTCATTCCCTCAGCAATTCTCTATTTACAAAGACTTTGTTTCCATTTGTTTTCCTTTCTCAAATTTGTTCCCTTCTTTGCTTTCCCTTACTCTTCCCACTTCCCTCACTCCTTCAGCCCTTTTCTTCCTATTTCACATTACCAATTATACAATTTGAACCTTATTTACACTTTTAGTTTTTCACACCAGAGAAACTATTCAGTATTTCCACATGTGTGTACTTATTTTATTTCACTTGAGTATGGCCTCAAGATGCATCCACTTAGCTGTAAATGTCTCTAAGTTCTCATTCTTTATGGCCAAGTAGTACTCCATTTTATTTAAAAACAAAACAAACAAACAAACAAAAAACCACATCTTCTTTATCCAGTCTCCAGTTGATGGGCAATTGGGCTGTTTCCAAATTTTAGCTAATACAAATTTTGCCACTATAAACATAGGTATGCATATGTCACTGTGGTATGATTATTTTAATTATCTTGGGAAGATACCCAGCAGAGGAATAGCTGGGCCAAATGGGACTTCTAATCCTAGTTGTTTGAGGTATCTCCATATTGATTTCCACAGTGGTCGCACCAGTCTGCACTCGCACCAACAATGGAGAAGGATTCCTTTCTCCCCACAGCCCAGCCAGCATCTGTTATTGGTTAATTTCTTGATAGCATCTGTTCTTTAAAATACACAATTAAGAAAACAAAGTCTACCAGAATGAGAGAAGATATGCTCAATATGTATAACTAACAAAGGACTAACAAAAGAACTTTAGCAAAAATAAAAAATGAATAGGTCAATGATTCAGTTTAATTATAGGCAAACAATTTTAACAAGCGTTTTCCAAAGGAGATATATAAATGGCTAATACATATGTAAAAGAAATGTCTCACGGCCTTAGATATCAGAGAAATGCAATGCAAGACCACACCAAGGTATCACTGAGCACTCATTAGAATGACTAACATTAAAAACTGACAGGGCCAGGGATTTAGCTCAGTGGGTCCGCGGCCTGCCTCATAAGCACAAGGTCCCGAGTTCTATCCCTGGTACTAAAACAAACAAGAAACATTAAACAAAATGGAATTATTCTACATTGTTGGTGGAGGTATAAAATGGCAAACACCACAAAACATTTTGGGGAGTTTCTTGTAAATTCAAACATACACCAAGAAGCATTTCCACAGTAGGAAGTTACCAAAAAGAAGTGCAGCGCCTTGAGTTAAAGGCTTAGTAGAAGGGCAGAGGTGAGGGAGTGGGGGCCCGAAGTGTAAAGTCAGTGGTAGTTCGCCCCTATAATCCCAGCTACTTGGGAGGTTAAAGGAGAAGAATGACAAGTTCAAGTCTGGCCCGGGCAACTAAACAGGACCCTGTCTCAAAATTTTAAAAATGAGGGCAGGGAACATAGCTCTTTTATATAGCACTTGCCTAACAAACACAAGCCTCTGGCTTCAACCTCCAGTACCCCACACACATTTGGAAAATGACATTTATATCATTCTGCTTTATTTATATTAGCAAAAAATCAGAAACAACTCAATAAGTAAATGAATAAATTGTAGCAAATTAAATACACACGAATACTACACAATAAACAAAAAAGTATTGTACCTAAACATGTGACGTGCATGAATATTACAAACATTAAATTGAACAGAAGAATGGAGATGAGAAAAAACACTTAAATGACAAAAACATACATACTACCATTTAACATAAAATGACATTTCTTGAACAGGCAGATGATATTATAAAATGTAAATGTTGTAAAAAGTAATGTATAAATGTAAATATCTTTTAGAACCCTAAAAAGCTTATGTGTTTTTAATTAAAGTATTACTGAAACCCATGTGTGAGCATGCATGTCTGAGAATACATAGGAAATTTATAAAGAAGAACGGTGAGGTGAAATTTGATTTTTTAGATATGAAACCACAACTATAACCATTGGCACAGAAACTGATAACTACAACAGTGGAACAAAGTTGCCAGAAATACATTCCACTATTTATATAAGTTTATGACAAATGGAATTATTTCAATTCATTCAGCAATAACTTTTTAGATGTCCTGGCGTATACAATGTCTTTGGCTCTCCATTTGAAAATATATGGGGTTTGTTCCCTTCTTAACATCTGTATAAAAATAAATTCTAGGTAAATTGAAGATCTAAAGAAAAAAAGACAAGACATACCACCTCCACACAAGAATCATAAACATAACCTACGCCAAATATATATCAAAAAAAAAAAAAAAGGAAGGGGATCAAGAAGGTGGAAGAGGGAGGGAAAGGGGATAAAAGGAAATAAGATACGTTATCTGCATGCACCAACCTCCTGCACAGAATGCGAACTTTATATATTACAAACTTGTTCTAATAAAATAAAAAATTAGAAAGCTGAGAGAATACGTGTGCAATCTAGATGTGTAATACACTGTTTAAACGAGAAGGTCGACACTAGAATACCCTGCTATATTGAACTATTTTAATTTTTTAGCTAATTTTAATTGTTACAAAGTTTTAGTTGGGGAAGATTAAAAAGTTCTAGAGATAGTGATAAATATACAATGTGAATACCCTTAATGCCACTGAACTATATACTTAAAATGATAAATTTTGTGTTACGTATATATTATCATAGTGAATCACTAAGATTTTTTGTATGGCAAAATATTCTCTAAATAAATTTAATAGATAACTAGTGTAGTAATTAAATTCACACACACACCTACATACACTTACATTTTAAGCCCTTCTGACAGCAAAAACCTTAATAGCTGTAATTTTTTAAATGGTCAGAGATCTTTAAAAGATATTAATAAGGAAGATATATAAATGGCCAATAAGAACATGAAAAGGTGCTCAATGTCATTAGACATCAGAAAAATGCGAACTAAAACCACAGATATATCACTTCACATCCACTAGAATTGCTAAAGTTCAAGTAACTGACAATACACTGGCCAAGATGTAGATAATTCTTTTAAAAAGTATAAAAAGAGAGAAAAAGACACTGAGAAAGGAGAGAAAATCTATAGAAAATCAAGCAATCTACAGCAGAATAAATCCAGATCATTGGTAAACATTTGAAAAGGTGCTCACTGGTGAAAAAATGCAAATAGAAATAGCAATGAGATATCACATTGAATCTATAAAATCAGAAAAAAATCAAACAAACTGCTATCACCTGTAGCTGTTGCCTTTACTGATGCAAAGCAAATAATATCATCCATTGTTAATAGAAATGGGATTTACTTTTGAAACGCACAGCCTTGAGCCAGTAATCCCAGTCCTGAAAATTTATCGCACAAAAGTAAAAGCACCAATATATGAAAAATTATGTAAAATTATCTCATGTTTGTATATCAGAAATGGACCACAAGAGGGAATAAAGGAAACCCATGTTATGGGTATAATATGCATCAAAAGTACAAGGAAGCGCATGATTATATGGACATAAGAAAAATAAAAAGTGATACTCATCCTGTTAACATTGATTATCAGAAAAGCAGGCAGGTAGCCAGGCAAAAAGATATAAATGCTGCATTCATATAACACTCATTTATTACATGATTCAGTTATGTAAACTTCTCTGAAAATGCATAAAAGATAAAAGAGAGAAAAAAGTATTCTATTCCTTTGGCTTTTATGAATGTGAAAAGAAAGAAAGAAAAAACTTATTTTTCTTTCTTGGTCTCTTAAAGACTTCTTCCTCTGCCCACTTTAAGGGTGGGTATTCTCCCAGGCAGCCTTGTCCTGTATCAACAGTGTGAACCACACATTAAAAATGTAAAAAAAAATAATTCTAATAAAATGTTATAACTTCAACATTTAATCAATATTAAGAAAATATGAGGGCCGGGGATTTAGCTCAGTGGTTCGGTGGCCTGCCTTGCAAGCGCAAGGACCCAAGTTCAATCCTCGGTATCAAAAAAAAAA
>NW_022900951.1:116345286-116365437 GCF_012274545.1 Fukomys damarensis | reverse complement strand
AAAAAAAAAAGAAAGAAAGAAAATATGAGTGAGATGTTTCCCAGTTTTTTTTTCCACTAAATCTGTGGAAGCTAGTGTGAATTTAAAGCATTGCTATTGACTGGCCACATTAAACAGGCCCAGTAGTCACCTCTGGTGTGGCAGTCATACTGGACAATGTAAATCTCATGTTTTGGCCGAAGATCGTTGCTGTTTTCGCCCTTTCTGGGTGAGATAGGGAAGTTCAGACTTTCCCCCTGAAGGTTCGGTTATTGATTTTCCTGAAACAATTTGTCAACAGAAAGGTTAACAGGCAAAAAAGCAAGCATATGGGTTTCAACTTGCCAAACATTACAACTAGACCCCTATCTTTCACCATGCACTAAATTAAAATCCAAGTGGATTAAAGATCTAAATATTAAAACAGAAATGCTAAACTTGCTGGAAGATAAGTTGGGTAGAACTCTTGAAGACATTGGCATAGAAAAAGACTTTATGAACAAATCCTCAGTAACACAGAAACTAGCAGAAAGAACCAACAACTGGGATCTCAAGTTTTTAAAAAGCCTCTGCACTGCAAGAGAAACCAACAGAGGTAAGAGACAACCTATAATGTGGGAAAAATTTTTTACTAGCTATTCCTCACACAAAGGTCTACTATCTAGAATATATAAAGAGCTCAAAAAAATCAGGCCCCCCAAATATAAAGACCTGATTAAAAAATGGGCACCTGAAATGAACAGACATTTCTCAGACAAACAAGTAAAAGCAGCAAATAGATATGTGAAAAAATGTTCCACATGACTGGTCATTTGAGAGATGCAGATGAAAACAACACTGAGATTCCACCTCACTCCAGAAAGCATGGCTGCTCTCAAGAAATCAACCAATAACAAATGCTGGTGGGGTTGTGGGAGGAAGGAATCCTTCCTTGTTGGTAGGAGTGCAGGCTGGTGCAAACACTGTGGAAATCAATATGGAGATTCCTCAAACAACTAAGATCAGAAATCCCTTTTGACCCAGTTATTCCCCTGCTGGGTATCTTCCCAAAATAATTAAAAGAATCAAACCACAGTGATATATGCTCATCCATGTTCATAGCAGCACAGCTTGTAATAGCTAAAAGTTGGAAACAGTCCAATTGCTGATCTGGAAAAAGAAGATGTGAATTTCTTTTATATAACGGAGTACTACTCAGCCATAAAGAATGAGAAACTAGAGACATTTATAGCTAAATGGATGCACATTGAGGCCATACTCTTAAGTGAAATTAATAGGACACACATGTATAAATACCGAATAGTTTCTCTGGCGTGAAAGACTAAAAGTGTAAATAAGGGTCAAAATGTATAATTGATATTGTGTAATAGGAAGAAAAGGGCAAAAGGTGTAGGGGAAGTGGGAGGGGTAGGGGAAAGGTAAGAAGGCAAAAAAATATGAGAAAAGGCAAAACAAGGAAACTATATCTTTGTAAACAGAGAAGGGTGAAGGTGGTGAAGGGTGGGATGGGGAATATGGAACAAATAAGAACCAAAATACATCATGTAAAAGTACAAGATCCCAATGATGAATGTGAGTGTACTGTATACGTAAAATGTACCAATAAACTTTTAAAAAGCATATAAAAGTATTAGCATGTACATGGGCACGAGAGGCACACAAAACTAGGAAATTCAAGCAAGAGTCAGATGGTTGAGGCTTAAATAGCCTCTTCATAGGGAAGGGGGAAGTGAGGTGCTATAGGCTGGTTCAGGAGGACAGTAAATAATTTTTAGGGAGAAAACTAGCCTAAAGGACAGGGGCCTAGTGGTGAACCTGTGGCACACATGCCTCTGTGGACTGTTTGTTAACATTGAAAGTTCTCAAAGGTTTGCTATCACTGGCTAGAAAAAATTTCTCTGAGTAGTAGGTATGGCATTTGATTTTCAGCTTCCTCCTCTGTGGTATGAGTTTCAACTTCCATGGTTAATGAAATTTCAGTAAGACGAGATGAAAGCAATTCTGTTCCTCTTTGGTAGATCTTATTTTTAGACAGACAAGGGAGCTCCAGGGAAGCCTGTACTGCAGGAGAAAAAGGATCAAAGCTGACAGAGTTGGGAGAAAGTCAGGTACCTTAGTTCTGAGATTTTTCTCCAGCTCAGCATGTGAAACAATGTCCCACACTTTAAGACCTGGTTTTTGAGCCCCAGCAGATACATGGGTGTATTAATTTCCTAATGTTACTATAATAAATTAGAATAAACATGACTTAAACATTACATAACACATGCATGCACTGAACATTACACAGGGCCTGTTAATAGGCACAGATTTTTGTTTTATATATCAATTAATTTTTAAAACACAATAAATTCCACTAGTTTAGGGGGTGGAAGCAATACAAAGGTATTATCTTCCAGCTATGGAGGCCAAATTTCCAAATCAAAATGACAGTAGGGATGCGGTCCATCTGGCGCTCTAAGGGAGAATTCGCTTCTTAGTCATTTCAACTACTGGAGTCATATGCTAGTCACTCCTTCTTTGATCCGCAAAGCTAGCAGCACAGCATCAAATCTCTCCCTTTCCTTCCCTCTCACAGTTCTCTGCGTCCCCCATCAAGTCTCCTTCACCAACTGCTCTCTCTTGCCCTTTCCATTTCAAGAACTCTTGTGATCACATTATGCCTACCTGGACACTCCAAGATAATCTCTCCATCTCGGGATCCTTAGTTATGATTCCTAGGACCTTTTTACCCGGACAGGTAACAAATTCACGGGTTCTGGGGATTATGAACATGGACTACACAGGGATGAGTGTTATTTTTCTACCACAGTGACTGATAACACGTTTACAAAGTGGAAAAAATATAATTGGTGTCATAGTTTTGTATTGAAACTATTAACAGTTTATTAAGTGATGCCTACCTTGATCACAAGGTTTTGCTGCATGCTTATTTATTGGATCACCAAAATGTACACTCTTAGAAACCTCATTTTCAGCCAACACATTGAATGCACTTGCAGTTCTTTTTGGCATGCGAAATGGAAAATATTTTTTAAGTTTTATTTTGTGTTTCATTGACACATAATAATTTCACATATTTAAAGAAACATGTATATATTCTGTGATTTTCAGATCAGGGTACCTAGCATGTCCATCATGCCCAAGTTTTACGTCAGGGTTGATTAGAGTTAACAACATTGTAGGGTATATTTCAAAAAACTAGGAGAAGAGGGGCCGGGGATTTAGCTCAGCAGTTCGGCGGCCTGCCTTGCAAGTGTAAGGACTAAAAAAAAAAAAAAAAAAAACCCTAGGAGAACAGATTTTAAGTATTCTTACTACAAGGAAATTATAAATGATTTTTGGTAACTTCAATCTTCAAGAATTTGGTAACTTCCTACTGTTAAACTGTTGCTATAGCTGTTAACGGTATTAGGAAAATTCTCGGTGAACATATGAATTTTATTACATTTAAAACAGTTTAATTCTTCACAAATCAGTTTCACTTGTCCGAATTTTATTTTAAATGTACATTTATATAATAACATTTTAACTGGTTTTGTGGGGGTTTTTGTTTGTGGTTTTTTTGTGTTTTTGTTTTGTTTTTTGGTACAGGGGATTGAACTCAGGTCCTCGTACTTGTGAGGCAGATGCAGTGCCACTAAGTTACATCCCTGGCCCTATATAATAGCATTTTGATGTTTTCCCTGACTTTTTTGGTAACTTGTGGAGGTTGCACAATAAGCCAAAAGTGGCATTACAAAGTGAATGTAATTCAAGTGTCTGCTTATGCATTCTATCACTATATATTAAATTACAAGGAAAATTAATTTAAAAATTGTTTCCCTCATAAATAATTGGATCATCAGAAACTTCGTTTGAAAGCAGTGTTCTTTTCTATTGAATAGGATGATCTTTAAATTTAATGTGTTTTTCTAAGCCTGCCGACGGGTGTTTGCTTTGCAATACCGCAACAATTTTCAAAACCATAAATGCTAAACTCTAAACTCTTCAGTATGCATCATTACAAAATCCGCACATACCCTTTCATTTTGTGATAATTTACTGACAAGGTTTTATGACTGAAAGTGAACAATTCCCATCCTACCACTCAGGCTATAAAGTTCATGTCTGGTAGGTGGCTCAAGGTCAGGCTGAGAGTCAGACTGGCAAGCCTGTATCCTGCCATGAGTCTCGATGCTCCCTCAGTGCGGAGTTTTGCTCTCTCTTGCAGCTGCTGGGGCTACTGCTTCGTGGTTGCTGCCACCACCAACAGCACGAATCTGGGCTGAGACCCCAGCATCCCCATCTTGGGGCCCCATGTGCCTTCAGATGACAGCAATGAACTGTCTGTGCCACTAGACCACTTGCTTAATACCTGCATTGCCTTCTGTGCCTATGGACCTGAGCTGGTGAATATACTCACTACCACCAAGCATATCTCTACTTTTCATTCATTGACTTTATTGTCTAGTCAAACTTCCCCGATAGAATATAAAAAGAAAGTTGAAATGATCACAAATTTTACTTTTTTTTTCCTCATTGTGTTTATTGATATATACTGATGATTAAAGTATAATTGAAATACTATACATTCAACACTCATATTTTTTATTTTTTCCCCTTGTCCCTGCCCTCCCTTCACCCCCTCCTCCCCTCCCCATTTACAAACACTTCATTTTTTTTCATTTTCTCATATTTTTTTCCTTTTTCCTTATTACCTTTCCCCTACCCTTTCCACTTTCCCCACACCTTTAGACCTTTTCTTCCTATTTCACATTGTCAGTTATATCGTTAGGATCTTATGTACAATTACATTTTTTACACCAGAGAAACTATTCGGTATTTACACCTGTGATCACTAATTTTAAATGAAGATGTACCTGGTGCAAGTTGGGTGCCTTGGTATTTAACCAATCAGCGCTCATATATCATCATCAGGTGCTTTTCATAGACTAAGTGCTCCCTCATAGTACTGTACCTTTTTCCCAGCTTCTCCTAAATGGGAGGAGGAGGAGGAGAAAGAGGAGGAGGAACCTAGAATAGAAACAAGTTAGCTGTTCAACTACCAAATCAATTGTTCAGAGCAGATCGCTGTGAGCCTTTTCATGTTCATATTATTATCTCACTGCAAGGACACAACCTCCTGAGGTAGTGACAGAAAGGATTATTGACTGTAATTAATTAATCCTCTCAACAATCCACAGTAGTCTAGAACTATTTTTAATGCTGCCTGACAAATGAAGTCAGAGGTTAAATGACTTTTCTATCTATCTCACCAGGATATTGGGAAAATTAGAGTAAACAGTGGTTATGAAGAGATTATTTTGTCATCAGTGAGATAGAGTACATATAAAGGTTACCATGCTTCTTCTTTGGCAACATCACATGGTAATAACACAGGAATTCAATTTTAATTAATCATGCTCAAAAGTGCTAATTTTTTTCAGCTCAAGCTACCTGGCCAAGCAACATAAAATCAATCATTATAACTTAATCCAAACTTCTCTTATGGTCTGAATCTGTTCAAGAGGTGCAATTTGCTAGTTCTAGAGAAAATATTATCATCTGACTAAGGATATCTAAAATAATTTAGAAAATGTGTTTGAGGGATATAAAAAAAGAACACATACTCCTATTATTTATAAGATAAATAATACACTACTTTAAAACTATTGGTTATAATGGATATTCATAAAATTTTGAAATTCTTAGAACAAAGGCAACTAAAAAATAATATGTCAAAAATTCGTGGGAAACAGGGAAAGTCACTTTTGGTTTGTGCATTTTTATGGTGGTAGGATCAAACCCAGGACTTCACACATGCTAGGCAAGCACTCTACCACTAAGGTACATACCACACTACACAACCTATACAAGATTTTTAAATGAACCAAGTATTTGCATCAAGAAGTCAGAAAAGGAGCAACAGAGAAATAAAAAACAATAGGGAGAAGAAAATAATATAGGTAAAAGAAGAAACCAATGAAATTAAGAAAGAAAGGAAACAGGAAATGTAGAAACAGAACCAAGTTATTTGAGAGAAGAGATAAATAGGCCTTAAGTGAGATTCATATATTTTCTGAGAGAAGACATAGACCACTACATTTTTATGTGCAAAATGTTTGTGTATATATACGCATATATGTAAATATATGTGTACAAAATTAAATATGTTCACATATACAAATATTCACATACATAAAATGCCTCTGGAACAAAATAAGAAACTCAAATAATAGCATGAAAAATTACCTGCATAAATAAAAAGCCATTTTTACATCTTGAATGGGGGCTTCAAGTTTACATATACATTCTATAAAGTTATAATCAAAATTCATGTTGGATTCTTTGAGGACCCTAAGAAATTCACTTAAAAACTTATGAGAAAAAAATAGAGATCCAAAATTCACTTAAAAACTTATGAGAAAAAAATAGAGATCCACAGAAAACTAATTCAATGTTGAAATGTAAAATTCAGTGGTAGGAATATTCCACTAGATATCAAAACATATTAAAATCTAAAGCAACATGTTTTGTTTTAATGTATGTGCTCTAACGGTGGAATCCAAATACCACTTCTCATGAACCAAAACCAAAGCCCTTTAGAGAAAGGTCTGATAATATAAGTCTCAGGCAGGAAATGTACAACAGCAGAATAGGACTCCATACAGCAAGGATATTGTCTAAAAACATGTTACTAAGTCATGCTAAAAGGATCCAGGAAGCAATTTGAAGAGGCTCTTGATGACCAACGGTAATCAGGTTAAGTAAGCATCAATAAGGATAAATGCAATGAATTGAAGCACATTTAGTATATTTAAACCCATGATTTCATGATATTAAAAATAAAAAAACTAATAAGCCATCATAATAAGATGGTAGTAAATCAACTCATTAGATTGAAAACATGTAAATAAAAGGAAAAAGCCTAACATTTATCATGACCTTTCTAAATGAATTTTACCATTGAGTAACAAAAACAATAAAAAGGTAGATATTTTCCTAATGCATGTATTCCAGACAATAAAGGAAGAAAAATGGAGTCAAAATTTTATTATTTTGCATTACTCAATGAAATAATGTATCTGATCAACAATGAATGAAAGCATTACAAACAGAAAGATAATTAAGCATCCTGACGGAAAAGGAAAGCACTATTCATGAAGCAATCTTCTCAAAAAGAAGACTTGAATCTCAACGAGTATCTAGATCTCATTAGGACTCTATAAGAAACACAAAGGACAAGGAAACATATTGAATGCCACCATTGTTATATATTCAGCAAAATCCAGACTGGGAAAGTTTAAAGGACAAGCTAAGCATGGTATCTCATGCCTATATCCCAATACTCTCAGAGGCTGAAGCATGAGGATGGCAAGTTCAAGCTCAACCTGGGTAAATTAATGACTTACCTCGACCCTGTCTCAAAAAATTTTTTTTAATTGTCTGAGCATCCTAGGGAAGTAGCTCGATGTGAAAACCCTGAGTTTAATCCCTATGTACCACACACACATAAAAAAAACTTTACAGGACAATCAAGTTATTTCCTCAAGTAAAATTTAAAGAGGAAAAAAATATGGGAGAGATAAACAGTAAATAAAAAATAACATAGGGCCAAAGATTTAGCTCAGCAGTTTGGTGGCCTGCCTTGCAAGCACAAGGACCCGAGTTCAATCCCCAGTACAAATAAATAAATAAATAAATAAATAAATAAATAAATAACATGAGATTCAAAATATATCAAAACTCCAAAAATTCAGTAACAAAAACAAATAACCTGATAGAAATTGACAGTACAGTGGTACATCAGTTCATGAACATTTTTGTTGCAAACAAATTGATTTGCCAACAGAAGCATTTGACAAAATTTTGTCTTTGTTTGCCAACTCTGCATTGAGTGATGAACAGGACCACAGCCATCATTTTTTAACAAATAGGAGCATGGCCATCTTCCCCTGAATCATGGAATGAATTAAGTTAGTGAGCCAAGGTACCACTGTATAGACCTAAAAAGATATTTTTCAGTGGAATCCACACAAATGGATTACAGGTATATGAAAGGGAAATGCAAATCAAAACCATAATGACATATCACCCCACTCCAGTTAGAATGGCTATTATTAAAAAGACAAAAGATAATAAGTGCTAAAGAGGATGTGGAGAAAAAAATAACCTTTGCATGCTGCTGATGGGAATGAAAATTAGAATAGTCATTATGGAGAACAACATGCAGTTCCTTTAAAAATTTAAACACTAGAGTTAAACTACACTATCAATCAACTGGACTTGACAGGCATCTACAGTTTCGCACCCAACTAAAGAATACACTTTGTTTTCAGCAGTTCATGAATCTATAAACTTTATTGAAGTCAAGGCATACAGCCTATAATGCACTGATACTAACAAATTATATTTATATTTTAAATTCCATGTAGTCAATTTTCACATATACTTTTTTTTCCAAACTCTTGCATAAGTAGCCAGCATATTGTTACAATGGCAAGTGTGTAGTGCCAACACAAATATTAGTGGATAGTTTTATTTATAGTGTGATGTGAGTTCTGAAGAACTTGGGGAGATCAACCTCTAAGGGCTTGGTGGTTGCTGACCAGGCTTCTCTCCTCGCCTGTCTCTACTCACTGCCCACAGCTTTCCCTGGCAGATGGTCCACATTCCTGGCATCTCTAGGCTCCCAGAGTTTCCACTGCAATTTCATTTCTGCCTGCAGGGTCTCTGACCCTGACACACAAGACCTGACCTCCTAGGCCTTCCTTTGAAATCTTGTTGGAAGCTTCCCATGACACTTGTATTATCTATCCCTGCAAAACCAGTACCATGTGGATAACACCAATGTCTGTTGATAGATCAAGAATTAGGTACATGTATTTAGGGTATGGCCTCAGTGGCTTCTGAATCCCTGGGGGAAGACACATGATCATCTCAATTATATAGAAAAAAATATTTGCAAAATTCAAAATATGATAAAAGGACTCAAAAACTGGAAAAGGGAAGGTGCCTCCTTATAATAAAAATCATATTGAGAAACAAAGAGTAAACATCACACTTAGTGGTGAAAGGCTAAAAGACTATCCCCTAAGATAAAGTATATGGTAAGAATGCTACAGTTTTTAGGAATGGAATTGTGAAATTAAAATTTTATTTTTTGTTCAAATTGCAAGGACTTTTTTGCTTTATTTAATCATTAGTTCACATTTGTCATAAATACTGGTCACATCCATTGTAGGGAATTTGTACCTGTACATAACATCTTTTTTATACCATTCTGCTCCCACACTTCAAATGCCCCTCATTCCCCTCCCTATTTACAAAAGCTTTGTTTCCATCATTTTCCTTTCATTCTCTTTTTTCCTTTCCCCTTGTTTCCATTCCTCTTCCCCCCTTCCTTGTTCCCCTTCCCATTTGAACTTTTTCCTCCTACTCCCAATATCTGTCCTCCATTATCCTCTCTATTTACACTTTGTGTTTCTCACAAAAGAGAAACAATGCTATATTTAAATTTGTGTGTCTGATTTGTTTCACTTAAGATTATGGTCTCAAGGTACATTTATTTTCCTACAGATGACTCAAGTTTATCATTCTTTTTTTTCCACTTTAATTGAGTTTATTGGTACATTTTAGGGATACAGTACAGTTACATTCATTGTTGGGATCTTGTACCTCTGCATGACAAGTCTTGAGTCTCATTTTTCCCCTTACCTCTGCCCTCCCTTCACCCCCTCCTCCCCTCCCCATCTACAATCACTTTATTTTCATCTTTTCATTCTCTCACATTTTTTTCTTTTCCCTTTTTACTCTTCCCCTACCCATCCCACCTTCCCTACACCTTTAGCTCCTTTCTTCCCATTTCTAAATGTCAGTAATCTTATTTATGGAAGAGAAGTACTGCTTTGTATATAAATACCACATGTTCTTTATAGGTTCATCTCTAGATGGACATATGGGCTGTTTCCCAGATTTAGTTACCATAAATTGTGCTGCTATAAACATGGGTATACATATATCACTGTAGTATACTGCTTTTTATTCTTTTAGAAAGATACCTACAAGGGGAAGAGCTTGGTTAAATGGAACCTCTAGTCTTAGTTTTTTGAGGAATCTCCATACTGATTTCCATAGTAATTGCACCAGTTTACACTCCCATCAGCAATAGAGAAGGGTTCTTTTACCCCACAGCCCCTCCAGCATTTGTTATTGATTGATTTCTTAAAAATAGGCATTCTTTCTGAAATAAGATGGAATCGCAATATTGTTTTGATTTGCATTTCTCAAATTACCAGTGATGTTGAATTTTTTTCATATATTTATTTGCTGTTTGTATTTCTTCATCTGAAAAATGTCTCTTCTTTTCAGATGCCCATTTTTGGATCAGGTCTATATTTGGGGGCTCTTACTTTTTTTTTTTAGTTCTTTATATATTCTAGATACTAGTCCTTTATCTGAGAAGTATTGGTAAAAATTTTCTCCCATTCTATGGGTTGTCTAGGGCCGGGGATTTAGCTAAGCAGTTCAGTGGCCTGCCTTGCAAGCATAAGGACCCGAGTTCAATCCCCGGTACCAAAAAAACAACAAACAAACAAACAAACAAACAAAACCATTCTATGGGTTGTCTTTTCACCTTGTTGGTGGAGCCTTTTGCTGTGAAAAAGCTTTTTAATTTGATGTGATCCCAGTTGTTGTTTCTTTGTAATATTTCCTGAGAGTTTTTTTTTTCATAAAGTCATGAATAAAGGTGTACAAATAAAGTCAAATGATTTCTGGCAAGGGTATCAAGACCATTTAACAGGGAATGGACAATCTCTTACAGAAATTGTGCTAGGAAAATTAGGTATCTACATGCAAAAGAATAAAGTTATGAAAAGCCACATATAAAAATTAATTCAAAATGGATCACAGACCTAATTATTAGATTTAAGAGTATGAAACTCTCAGACAAAAATAAGACAAAACTGTGTAACATTTGACTTGACTGTAATTTCTTGAATTGACACCAGAGGCAGTGGTAACAAAAGAAAATAATTTTAAATTAGACTTTATGAACATTTCAAAAATCTGTGCATTAAGACACTATTAGCAGAGCAATATAAAAACCACAGAATAAGAGCTATTTGAAAATAAAATAAGAGGGCTAGGGATTTAGCTCAGTGGGCTGGGGATTTAGCTCAGTCATTCGGTGGCCTGCCTTGCAAACTCAAGGACCCGAGTTCAATCCCCAGTACCAAAAAAAAAGCAAAAAAATAAAATAAAATAAGAAACTGATAGTCAGAACACATACAGAATTAGATATTGAAAAATAAACTTAACAACAATAAATAAACTAATTCAAAAATGGCCAAAGGAGAGGAGACTGGCAGCAGCTTGAGACCTTCTGTTGGGCCCACCCCTTTAGCAGAGGAGCCCAGCCTCATGACTCCCCTTTTGCCGCCCCAGGAACAAGAGAAAGAAGAGCTTTCTGAGGCTCCTAGATGAAAATTGAAGCCTACCAGAAAAGTGAGGACAATCTGCAATAAAGGCACACCACACCAACATATTTGGTAAGTCAGAGGGACCAGCACTTCACATTGTAACCTGGTCTAACTTCAAGAGAAATACAGCTGGAACCTGCAGTAAAACCTTGCAGAGTTCAACCCAGCAGGCTCTCAGAGATCTCAACTTGGGCCTTGTAGCAGAAATCAGCTTGAACCTCAGGGGACAGCTGCTGGCTTGCTGAGACTAATTAACTTAAACCTGCACACTTCTGCCCATGCTGTCAGTTGTGTCAAGAGAGGCATATCCTGAAGAAGGCCTTCTATTTCTATTTGTATTTTTTATTTTCAATGTAATATTTTTCTCTTAACTTTAATCATTGAAAATATTTTCTTTATCTTTTTCTTTTCTCAAATATTTTTCCTTTTTATCTTTTCTTTCTCTCTCCCTCTCTCTCTCTCTCCCACCTTGATCTGATTTCTCTCGCTTTTTGTTCCTGTTCCTATCGTAATTCAAATTTATTTTCTTTCTTTTCCTTTTATCTTTTTTCCTTCTCTCAGTTGTCAGTACTTTTAAAAGAAAGTGATTACAGTCTCTAGCCTCCCTAGTGCTATTAGTTTGTTCCGTTCTTGTGTATATTTTGTTCTATCTTCTTCTCTTCTCTTCAACAGCTTCCTAGTGTTTGTGTGATCTTCTTGTGTCCTCTGATCTCACTTTTAACCTTTCTCTATCCTATCTATATATCCTTCCCTCCCCAACTGCTACTAAATTCCCATCCTGAAGGGTAAAGATCCTAGATTGAAGAGTTTATTCACTATAAACATATTTTGGGCTGGTCCTCAGTTGTAATTCACACAGTTAAAGGTGACAGATTAATAACTACCACAAATTTTCATTTTCTAAGCTGTGCTTGTTGCTATTGTGCTGCTGATTGTATCACTTACGCTAATGTATTGTGATTGACCTAATCAGTTGTCCTCCCTGGTATAATGAAAATGAGAGTGCCTCGGAGCAATTAGAGACTCAAAACCTAAAGACCAGCTATATCTGAAAGATTGAAGTATTAACCCAGAATTAAACCAAGAACAGTACCAACAACAAAAATAGAAATGAGAAGACATTTAAACAAGGCACAAACAGACTTCCACCTCACCAAAGGTAAACTCTGAGGGAAATGTGGTGCAAAAGTCTGACAGTCATCCACTTGGACACCCTGAATTGATAACAAAGGAAGTTAAAAAAAAGATAAATGAGGCTTGAGAAAAATCCAAAACAGAAATAATTTCCCAGATAACCACAGAGATGGGGAAAAGAATGAAAGACATGATTAGAGATTCTAGAAAAGAAACAGATTAAAAAATATATGAGATCAGGAACATGATGGAAACCATGAGTGCCCAGCGTAGGAAAGAAATGGAAACCTTGAATGCCCAACATAGGAAAGAAATGGAATCCATGAAACAGATTCAAACAGATACCCAGGAAATTAAAAACACTATAGAAAGCATTCACAACAGAAAGAATGAATGTGAAGATAGAATTTCAGATATAGAAGATAGGATTGCAGTCAGTGACCATGAAAAGAGAGATCTCTTAAAAACAGTAAGGGATCATGAGAAACCAATCCAACAACTCCTAGATGATGCAAAGAAGAATAATATAAGACTGATAGGAATCCATGAAGTAGCAGGAGATAGTACAAGTGACATTAAAAAACTGTTCACAGAAATAATGACAGAAAACCTCCCAAACAGAGGGGAAGAATTTGACATACAGATAAATGAGGCATATAGGACTCAAACTACACCTAGATATATAATAACCAAGATCCCAGAAACACAAGAGAAAAAAAATACTATAAGCAGGTAGAGAAAAGAAACAAATCACATGCAAAGGAAAGACCCTCAGAATCACAGCACACTTTTCAACACAAACCCTCAGTTCAAGGAGACCCTGGAGTGAGGTATTTCAGGTCCTAAAAGAAAACAACCTCCAACCTAGACTGATGTATCCTGCAAAACTATCTTTCAAATTTGATGGGGAAATAAGATACTTCTATGACAAAGAACACCTGAGAAATTTCATGAACACCAAACTGGCACTCCAAACACTTCTAAACAATATCCTAGAAAAAGACAATGAGGGCCACCACTCCATAAAGGCCAACAGAGCAAATATATCAGGCAAGGCAAGAAATTAAAAGCAGAGAGGGAAAAACAAAAAATAAAAGAATCAACAACAGGAAAATAACATGACAATGAAAAGACAATATATAACAGTTATAATTATCAGTGTTAATGGCCTCAATTAACCAATCAAAAGAAATAGGTTGGCAGAATAGATTAAGAAGCAAAGTCCAACAATATGCTGTATACAAGAAACCCACTTAATCAACAAAGAAATTCATAAACTGAGAGTAAAAGGATGGAAAACAGTTCTCCATGCAACAGGAGCCTGGAAAAACGCAGGGGTAGCAATCTTATTTACACAAATAACAGGCTCGATGATTGAAAAATAAGGGAAATGATCCCTTTCACAATAACATCCAAAAAAAATGAAATGTCTAGGAATTAGTCTAATGAAGAGACAAAAGACCTCTACATTGAAAATTACAACACTCTGAAAAAAAAAAAGAGATAGAAGAGGATTTAAGAAGATAGTAAGAAATCTCTTGCTCCTGGGTTAGAAGAATCCACATAGTGAAAATGCCCATCCTTCCAAAACTGCTACACAGATTCAATGCAGTCCTGATTGAAATCCCAACAGTATATTTCAAAGAACTTGAGAAAACAATCCAAAATTCATTTGAAACCAGAAGATACCTGGAATAGCAAAAAGATGTTCTAGGCAACAGAGACATGGCAGGGGGTATCACAATTCCCAACTCGAAACTATACTACAAAGCCACTGTAATAAAATCAGTATGGCACCAGCAAAGGAACAGACACGAGGATCAAGGGAATAGATTAGAAGATACAGAAACAACTCCAGACATACTCAGATAACTCATTTTTGACAAAGGAGCCAACTATTCTCACTGGGGGAAAGACAGCCTCTTTAATAAATGGTGTTGGAAAAACTAGATTTCAACTTGCCAAAGATTAAAACTAGATTCCTGTCTTTCATCATGCACTAAACTAAAATTCAAGTGGATTAAAATTCTGTATATCAAAACAGAAACACTAAACTTACTGGAAAGTAAATTAGGAAGAACTCTTGAAGACATTGGCATAGGAGAAGACTTTATGAACAAATCCGCAGCAGCACAAGAATTTGTACAAAGAATCAACAACTGGGATCTCATTGTATTAAAAAGTTTTTGCAGTGCAAGAGAAACCACCAACAGACCTAGGAGACAACTTACAACGTGGGAAAAAATGTTTACCAGCTGCTCCACAGACAAAGGACTAGTATCTAGAATATATAAAGAACTCAAAAAAATCAGACCCTCCAAATACAAAGACCTGATCCAAAAATGGGCATCTGAAATGAACAGACATTTCTCAGACAAAGAAGTAAAAACAGCAAATAAATATAAGAAAAAATGTTGAACATCACTGGATATCCAAGAGATGCAGATGAAAACAATACTTAAATTCCACCTCACCCCACAAAGAATGGCTGCTATCAAGAAATCAACCAATAACAAATGCTGGCAGTGCTGTGGGGAGAAAGGAATCCTTCTCCATTGTTGGTGGGAGTGCAGACTGGTGCAAACACTGTGGAAATCAACATGGAGGTACCTCAAAGAACTAGGATTAGAGGTCCCATTTGACCCATCTATGCTTCTGCTAGGTATCTTTCCAAAAGAATTAAAAGAATCATACCACAATGATTTATGTGCACCCATGTTTATAGCAGCACAGTTTGTAATAACTGAAACTTGGAAACAACCCAAATGCCCATCAACTGCAGACTGGATAAAGAAGATGTGGATTTTCTATAAAATGGAACACTACTCAGCCATAAACAATGAGAAACTAGAAACAATTATAGCTGAACACATGCACACTGAGGCTATACTCTTCAGTGAAATAAATAGGACACACTGAGTAAATACCGAATAGTTTCTCTGGTGTGAAAAACTATAAGTGTAAATAAGGTTCAAATGGTATAATTGATAGTGTGAAACATGGAGAAAATGGCTAAAGGGGAAGTGGGGGGGAAGAAAATAAGGGAAAAGAAAAAATGTGAAAAAAATCCAAAAATGGAAACAAACATGGGTGAAGAGGTGAAGGGAGGGCAGGGGTATGGGGAAAAAACAAGAAGTAAGACATATCATGTAAAGGTACAAGTTCTCAATGATAAATGTAACTCTTTTTGTTTGCTTTAAATGTACCAATAAATTTAATGGGAAAAAAATGGTGAAAGGATTGGGACGTTTCTCCAAAGAAGATATACAGATGGCCAATGATAACATGAAATCATACTCTGCATCATTAATTATTAAGGAACTACAAGTCAAAACTGCATTAAGGTACTATCTCACTCTTATTAGGATGGCTATAATTACAAAACAAAAACTAAAAAGCGTTAGGATATAGGAGAAATTGGAACTCTTGTGCAATGTTAGCGAGCATGTAAAATAGTACAATAGTACAGTGCTATAGAAAAAAGTGTAGTGCTGCCTCAAAAAGTTAACAACAGATTAACTATAACATCAGGAAATTCTACTTCTGGATATATGCACAAAACAACTAAAAGCAGAGTCTAAACAAGGTCTATGAACTTGTGTTCATAGCAGTGTTATTCACAGTAGCAAAGATGAGGAAGCAACCTAAATGTTCATTGACAGATAAATCCTAAGTAAAATGTGGTATATAGGTACACATAAATGGAACATATTCAGCAAGAAGAAGGGGAAAATTCTGTGTTCAATCTAGGAAATTCAGTGAAACCTGTTTCAAAATGAAAAGTTAAAGAAGGGCTGGGAATATAACCTCAGTGCAATGACCCTGGGTTCAATCCCCAGTACTGAAGGAAAAAAAAAAAACGGGGAAGGGGATTCTGGCTTATAACATGAATAAACCTTGAAAATATTATACTAAGTAAAATAGGTCCATCACAAATATCATGTGATTTCATTTATAGTAGATACTTAAGTCAAAATTATAAAAAAAAAAAATTAGAATGGTGGTCGCCAGGGCTGGGTGGTAAGGAGAATAGGAAATTATTGTTTAATAAGTTCAGAATTTCAGTTTTATAGTACCAAAAGTGTTCTAGAGATGAATGGTAACCACTGAGTGATATTATGTATGCATGCAACAACATTGAAATGTACATTTAAAAATGATTAAATGGTAAATTTAACGTTACATTTATTTTACCACAATTTTTAAAAAGCTTTAAGGCCTAAATAGAAAAATAGCCAAGTACACTGATAGATAATTCATAAAGAAGAAATCGCCAATGAGCATCTGAAAAGGATTTGTAATTAAATTATTCCAAAATGAACATCAATAAAACAAGGAGAATTTTAAATCTATCATCAAAAACAATCTTCAGTGCTAAGGATGCCGCTCGAGATTAGAATTGTTGCCAAATCTGCATGAGACCCTGGGTTTGATCCCCGACATTGCAAAAGCAAAATTTAAAAAAATAGACAAAATGAAAAAAATTCAATAAATTAAATTTAATAATTTATGTGAGCAAAAACAATTCACAAATCATACAACACTCAGATTCCGAAGAGGTTCAGAAACCTCTACAATGCAACAGGTGGGCAGTGCATATTTATAGGCAGAATTAGGGAAACAAAGCACAGAAATAGCTTGTTTACAGCAAAGGGGTTGGCTTATTTGGACACAAAATGGTCAGTTGCCAGCCTGTGATTGGCTAAGATCCAGCAGTTACACAAGAATATGCTCTGCTAGAGTTTAGATCTAAAAGGTCCTCCAAAAGTCTCAAGTGTTCAGAGGTGGGTATTTCTGGAGGTGATTGTATAGTGGAGGTGCTAAATTCATCAATAAATTAATCCACTGATGTGTTTGTAGCTGAATGTGCTGATAGAAGTTAGGGCTGGTCAGAAGTAGTAGGCCACTGGGGATATGATTTGGAAGGAAGTATTCTTGGCCCTAGTTCCTCCTATCTCTCTGTGTTTCCTGGCTGCCTTATGATGAGCATCCTTCTTCTGCTGTGTCCTTCTGGCATGCTATTTCTGCCTTTGAGCCTGCACATCATGAGCTGATGTTACGGTTTATATCTTGATGACCCCCCAAAGCCTCTTGCATTCATAGGTGGAGCTATGGGGAGGTGATTGTATCATGAGGACATGGTATACATGAGTGGGCTAATCCACTGATGAGTTTATAGCTAAATGTGAGGTGAAGCCTGGTGGGAGGAAGTGTCAGTGGGGTGTGGCCTAGAAGGGTCTATCTCCTTCCCTAATTCTTTCAACCCCTCTCTGCCTGCCACTGACTTGCCATCAGCTGTCTCTCCTTTGCCATGCCCCTCTCCCGTGTCACCCTGCCTTAGAATCAGTGGACTATAGACTGAAATATCTACAAACTGTGAGCCAAAACAAACCTTTCCACCTTTATTTTGCAGATATAGAGTATATTGTGTCTTAGTGACAAGAAAAGTAACTAAGACAACTGAATCATCTGAAACTATGAGACAAAAACAAAATTCTCTACTTTAAATTCCAGATGTTGGATATTTTGTTCTAGTAATAAGAAAGTGACTAATACAGAAAATTAGTACCAGAGAAGTGGGGTCACTGCTGTGATTGTACCTGATCGATCATGTGGGTCAGAAGCTTCTGGTTTGCAGGAAGAGTTTGGAAAGGTTCTGAAAATGCAGGCTAGAGAACCCTAGAATGCTGTAAGCAGGGCTTTGTATAAAGTGATTCTGCTTGGAACTCAGTAGACCACAATGCTGATAGGAAAGGGGACATTAAAAGTCAGGCTCAGGAGGTTTCATTTGAGAAAAAGAATTTTATTGGGGATTAGACAACAACTCTGGTAAAAAATTTTTCTAGATTATTCCTATGTCCTGAGACTTTGCAGGAGGCTAAATTTAAGCGTAATGAGCTGATTGATCTGAGTTTGTGACCAGCCTGTGCAGCACAGCAAGACTCTTCTAAAAAATAATGATGTTATGATTTTTTGTGACATAAGGGAAAATAAGTATAAAAAGAAGCCTGCAAAAATTTATAATTAGTAGGTTCACATCAAGGCTTTTTAAAAGTAAGGTAAGAAGCCTGGAAGGAGATAATCAAAATATTAGAAATAGTATTTTTGTGAAAGAGTTAGAGACATAATATTGCAGTGATAACTGCATAATCACGATTATAGCAGCATAACCAATGATACCTAAATCTTGGAAGCAGCCTACATACCCATCAACAAATAAATTGATAATGAAATTGTGATATTTATACACAATAGAGTACTACTCAGCCATAAAGATAAATTTGTGTCATTCATACGAAAATGGATGCACCTTGATATCATAATTCTAAGTGGAAAAAATCAGACACAGAAGGATAAAGATCATATGGCTTGTCTTATAGGAGGAATCTAATGAATAAATAATTTGAAGAGAAAAATAAAAGATGATGAAACAGGGAAATAGACTTTGTGTAGATGGGAATGGAATGAAGATCTGGGAAGAGATGGGAGGAAGGAAAGAGGAAGGGAAAGTAAAAAGGATCAGGATGCAATATGCTCCAATTCCTCATGATGAATGTTTTCATTATGTATCACGAATATATACTAATTAAAATGGAAAAAATAAAAGTATTTATTTCTCATTGGAAATGAAAAAAAAGAATCAAATGTAAATTCTAGAACTGAAACATACAGTATTTGAAGTGAAAAATTAAACAAATGCAACCTATTTCATTAATTCTACTCTTAGTCTATCTGAGTCTATCCAGAGAAAACAAGAGAGTCACTGAAGGTGAACACAGATTAACAGGAATTATCAACTCTGAAGAACAGAGTAAAGAAAAAAATTTTAAATGAATAGAACTCCTATGTATTTAAAACCTCTATGTATTTAAAAATTTACTCATGGAGTTCCATAAGTAGAAGAGAATTAAGTTAGTAAAATTGCATTTTTGAATAATAAGGGCTGAAGTTCTTGAAAACATAGTGATGACATAAATTTATAGAATCAAGATACTAAGTAAAACCCATGCAGAATAAATACGAATGAAACTATATTTAGTAGCCATGATACTAATATTACTATTACATTGAAGCACTCATATCTACATATACATATCTATATGTTCACATTCACATACATAACTGCATAGACAAAAGTGTTAAAAAGGAGTTAACTGGAAACCCTGCAATCTTTATTTTGAATTACAATCATCAGTATAAATTCACGATTCACTTTCCTCTTTTTAAAAACCACAGATCTCTTAGTTTTGTTTGTGCAAAGGCTTAGAAATAATAACCCAATAGCGACAAGCATTCCTAACACTCAGATAGTAGTAGCGTTTCCCTGCAAAAGAGGCCAAGTCCCCTTAGCAAAAAAACTGATGAGTCTTAACAACTTGTTTTGCCAGTAAGAAAAGAAGCTATCAAATCCTAATGAGATCTGTAAAAAGAAAAAAAAATCAATTTTAAGAGTTTCTCACTGATCAAGATAGACACAATTTTCTGGGGATTTAGCTCAGAGGTTCTGCTGCCTGCCTCGCAAGGACAAGGACCTGAGTTCAATCTCCAGTATCCAAAAAAAAAAAAAAAAAAA
>NW_022900951.1:116344984-116345247 GCF_012274545.1 Fukomys damarensis | reverse complement strand
AAAAAAAAGATAGACACAATTTAAGCATCAAAAGACATTATCTGGCTGGGGATTTAGCTCAGTGTTTCCAAGGCCTGCCTCCCAAGTGCAAGGACCAGAGTTTGATCCCTGGTACCAAAAAAATAATAATAATAAAAAGACGGTATCACCTGGGTATGGTGGCTCATTCCTATAATCCCAGCACTTAGGAGGCTGAGGGAGGAGGATTGCCAGGAGTTTGAGGCCAGCCTGAGACCTTGTCTCAAAAGACAAAAAAAAAAAAA
>NW_022900951.1:116344002-116344873 GCF_012274545.1 Fukomys damarensis | reverse complement strand
AAAAAAAAAAAAAAAAAAAAAGAGAGAGAGAGAGAGAGAGAGGAAGAGAGAGAGACAGTATCTTTGACGGATTAAAATATAGCAATCATTAACAAATACATGAATTCATAGTAATTTTTTTACAAAACTCACTCTCACCAGTAGAGTTTACTGGGATATCTATTCAATATTTTTAAAATTGTTAAATAAAGAGAAAAGATAAAAATCTGTCATATCTTTCCGATATGAACTTCACTTCAGAGCAGCCAAATAGTTGATGAGGAATAGTCCTTTGTAGAAAATTTTCTGCTAATAATTTCTACAAGAGGAAGATAGATTTCAAAAATTACTGTTTTACAGCCTTTATGACAACGTGCACTAAAAATTATCATCACTATCCTTTATGGCGAAATGTTGATGGGAAGATGTAAGATACATCTTACAACACCTAAACTTATGGATTAATCTTAGCATCATTAAAAGTTGGGCAATCAAACAATGTGCCTTCAGACAAGCATGGGAAACACACAGTACTTACCATAACATTGTTGACAAATAATGATATGAATAAAAGAACTTTAATATAACCATGTCTCTGTATATAATTACCTAATTACAGGAAATATGTAATGTAGAGGAGCAAACTTAACAATACCAAGAGGATGTAATACGATAAACCCATGTGGGAAGTCCTTAATAATAAATAAACTGATTTCTTCACCAAATAAATGACATTTAAAAATTGAATGAGGTGGTGCTATAAGACAGACTTAATAGACATACCAACCAAATGCAATACGTAAACCTTGTTTAAATCCTAAAAGTCAAATACATTTTCTTTTTTTCTTTTTTTTTTTTTTTTTTTTTTTTTTATAAATGGTTACTATGGGTT
>NW_022900951.1:116338225-116343704 GCF_012274545.1 Fukomys damarensis | reverse complement strand
TATTTTTTTTAGACATGGTCTCACTAGTAGTTGAGACTGACCTGGAACTCACTATGTAGCCCAGGCTGGTCTCAAACTCACAGCAATCCTCCTGCCTCAGCCTCCCTCCCGAGAGTGGGATTACAGGTTTGCACTACCACACCTGGCTGTAATCAAATACATTTTCAAAAAATTACACATGCAAGAAAATTTGGAATTTGAGTGTAGATATTAAGGAAGTCCTATTAACTCTATGTGGCTATGCCTTTTTTTTATGCCATTGTTCAGTAGCCAAATGTGTCAGGGCATTATCTTGCTTTGACAAGAAGTGACATTTAAAGAAACGAGTTAGCCTACCTCTAGGCAAAGATTACTTTTAATTGCTTAAATCATCAGAAAATAGCTTGTTGAGGAACTTTATAATCACTGTCTAATCCAATTGACTGATTTTATAGTCTTTGAAATGAGACATCAGGTATAGTGTGCCTCAAGGCTTGATGGAACAGGACCTAACATAACGCACAACACACAGTAGGTGCTCAAGAAAAAATTGTTAAATATGAATTTACATCGTGGCCCTGAACTCACTGCACCAACTGCTGCTGATTAAATTCTTCCCTCTGGAATGTACAAATGCCCTTAGATCACAGTTAGGATCACCAATGGTCCCTTATAACACTGCTGCTGTCACTCCTACCAGTTCTCATCACTCCCCTTCCTATACCCATTACAGACTCAGATTCTGCTCCTGTGACCAAGTTACCGCTCTTGTTGCCCCATGTGAATGCAGACATTTTCCTTCCTGGCATGGCAGCTTATGGGGACTGGCTCCAAAGTGGCCATTGGCTTTCTGAGGCCTCTTCAGGTGGACATCTCTATATGCCAAGGAGGAATTGAGACCACACAGCTGGGCTACAGTTGTTTGTTTACCTCTGTGTGCCTGCTCATGGGCTGTACAATCTCTACTATCCAGCTCTCTCCTGGGTTATCAAACTGGCTCGGTCCATGCTCTCCCACCTCAGTATTACTCCTTGACTCCTGAAGTACCCTCAACATCCCCCAGCCATCCTTGGTGCATTGTGAGAGGGATTTAGGTGATTCACGGTCTTCCTTTCAAAAGAACCCTAGGGACCTGCCACCACATCAGAAAACCCAGAGCTCAGCATGTAGATAGCTGCATCCAGGATGCTCACTACCCATAGAGAAGTAAAAATCCATCTATTCTGGAACAAAAATGAAACACAAGGGGAGGAGGCAGCAAGCACAATCAGTGTTTAGAATAAAAAGAAAGAGCTGAGCAAGCAAATGAAGGCCTTTGGGGTTAAAAGTCATTCCAGGCAGAGGTATCATGAGGGCTTCTGATGTTTGGATTCACATCCAAAACAAAACCTGAACAAGAGTTGAGCACAGCAGCGCAAGATTTCAGCCTCCAATATAAATTTCCAGGTGAAGGGAGGACATTTTCTATTTAATCCTGGTACATAACACCAATTAGATATGGCAAAATATTTAAACATTCACAGATTCAACATCTGATTACTAATTTATGTGGGTGAATGGGTAAATGGCAAACTGATGGATTGGTAGACAATAAAATACACTATCTTCCCATCTAATGTGCACATTATTAAATCTTGTTCAAAGTGCATCTGTGTTATTGTTTATGGAGATTATTGTTGCTTTTCCAGAAAACCATTATGAGTGGCAAAATTATGTACTAGCTTTCTTTCCCCCAGCTCTATTTAGGAAGAGTTCACAGTTCCTAGCCAGAAGGCATTACTCATACATGGTT
Source organism: Fukomys damarensis (assembly GCF_012274545.1). Classification (NCBI taxonomy): domain Eukaryota; kingdom Metazoa; phylum Chordata; class Mammalia; order Rodentia; family Bathyergidae; genus Fukomys; species Fukomys damarensis. The sequence goes on along the minus strand of NW_022900951.1, from coordinate 116,341,933 downwards.
GTAGATATCCAGAATGCAGGTATGTTGCCCAGAACACAGACCAAACTGGTATGAAGGCAGATCTTACCACAACCAAACCACTGCTCAATGAATAGTAAAGTTATCTCCATTACTTTTGGTCTACTACAAGTAACTTGACAAAATTAGAGTATCTCACCAAGGTAAATTATTATGTCTGTTCCTATCCCATCCACTCCCAAGCTAAGAGAGCATCCATTTATAATCTCTTCAAACATAGTCTACTCAGGTTTATTTTTTTAATCATTTAGCACACACCTGAGAGTGCTCACTAGGACTTTGCCTATCTGTGCAGGAAGCATACAGTTACTCCTTCCTATTCCATCCCACACTAGCCCCGTATACCAAGCATGTGTATGTGTGCGTGTGCGTGTGTGTGCGTGTGTGTGCGCACGCATGTGTTTCAAGGAAGCAGGGCTGGGAGCATGTACATCACCATTGAAGCAGACCTCCGCTTATTTGTAATAAACATTTGGCAGACAGAAAGAAAAATTCTCAAAGGCTGTTTATTAAGCTCCCAACATCCCTAGGGTGCCGTGTTGGGCACTGTAATTACAGAAAACGTTTTCGACTCTGCTTCTTTTTGGACTCCCCGGCTGGGAGGCCCAGGGAGTGGACCATGGTAACCACTCTTCATTTTCCTGGGCCATTGTAACCCTAATGAGATCTATTCTGGTTGCAATTAGAACAGTGTGCAGCAGGTGAAGCCATATGGAGTGTGGTCATCTTGAAGCAGGAGCTGAAAAGGGGCTTTTGTCTACCCAGCTCTGCACATGCATTTTCTAAAGTCAAGTCCCACCTGGTCCTGGAACATCCCTGTAAAGAACAGGAATTGTCTGAGAGCTGAGGCTTCAATCCATGCCCAATTACAAGGAGGGGGTGGGCTGCTGAGTGCCTACTGTGTGACATGCTGAGAGCTTTCTCATGCCATTTCATCAATATCTCAGTAAGCCACCTACCCTAAACAACATTTTCCAGAAAACAGAGCCCAGAGAAGTCATTGGGCCTGTCTTAAATGGCACGGCTTGAACCAGATAGCACCAGGAGGACCATGAGAGGGTCAAATTTCCTGACTCAAGTATTTAAGCATCTTCCGTTACAAGGGGAAGTTGCCATTGAAGTCTCAAATTTCTTGTTTCATTCATATTTGCTTCACTGCTTGGCTTATATAAACACACGTTTCTTCTAAAAGATTCATTTTCCCAGAGAGTACCTATACTCTCTTTGTCCCCTAGTATACAACTGCAGACTGGGGGCAGCTGCTAACTACATAGAAGCCCCCGCAGGCCACATGACCTTGCTACTCCCATTCAGAGGTTGATGGGTGGAAAATCAGATTCCAGAAGCATGTGCACAATTGCATTTTATGTTGCTCACCAGGATGACTGCACCGATGCAGGCTGGATAAACTGAGGTATGAAAAACTCTTTCACTCTACACAATAATTTTTTTTTTTATTGGAACTACAGTACCTCTTACCTTTTCTCCTCCCCCTCCCTCTTCCTCCTGCTCCTCCGCCACATCTGCCCCCGCCACAGCTAACCCAGCCAATATAGGACAGATAAAGGAAACTTACAGTCCACAGTTCAGGGTCACATTGGTCTATTAAAGCCTAACAAAGAGTAAAGCTTTATGCTGAAGAAAACAGGTTACCTTGAATTTGTGAATTGAGAGGCTTTTGAAGGAGCCACAGAAAACCTTTAATATTAGGCAAAACCTATTATTCCATAGGCTGCAATAAAACAGTATTTAATTCTAGGTGGCCACGTGGCCTAGCACATAACCCCCAGAAGAATGTGCACTAGGCAAAGAAAGGAGCTTAGATTCTAATTAGAGAATTTAATTATTATGTATAAACACTAATAATGACAGAACTGTGCATTTGTATGCAAATATGTAAAATGATTGATGGGGAGAGGTATTATTTTCTAAAATAGAACAATTTACTCTCCTCAGGACCTGTGTGAATTCCTGTCACTGAGTTCAGCTCTCCCTAGAGCCCTTCTCTAAACTACTATCCTCACATGGCAGGGCCAACCCTACTCCACGTTCAGCAGAGTGCCTCGGCTCCTTGTCATGTGAGCTTCAAGGCATCTTGTCTAACCTTTGGGAGACTAGGTAGCCGAGCCTTTGCCCTCAGATCCACCAGATCCTAAGCCCCATTGCTAGATACTGGCCTTTTGCCTTATTTTCAAGACCCCAAATTCCTACCATCAGCCCTTTAGTTGGGTCTCTATTCTGATCCTGTGGCTCTCACTCTCACAATTGACTTGCTCAGTATCTTACTCTAGATCCTGGAAAACAAGGAAGGGCCCAAAAGTCTCCTCCTGCAGGGTGAGACACCTCCATTCAAACTCCAACCCCATACCTGGGCCCTGTCTAGAGCTCAGCAGCCTCCCTTTCTGAAGCTGTGCCCGCCTCCCTGACGCCATGGTTCATTCCAAGGCCTTGCCCTCACTCCTCTGCCTCTATCATATCAAGAATAGGCAGACTTGGTTCAACATTAGCAACCTCGTCCAAGCCTGGCTTAGACACACACCTCCCCTTCTTCCAAAAGAATTTCTAACAGTGCTACAAGTGCTATTGCCGTGCCCATCCTCTCGTGTGGGTGTGGGCACGAGAAAGCTGCAGCCCACAGACTCAAGTGTATGGGAGAAATAAATGAGACCTTCTCCAGCAACTGGCTGAACTACTGTAACAAAATGATTGGGAGGCAAAACAATATTTTGAAGAAGGTGCAATAATCCACAGGCCGACCGCTTTAATTTAATAGTCCTTCCTCCATGCTCCTTAGTTGTGAAAGCCAGAGGTTAACTAGAACCTATGAGTTTAGGAAGCATTTTACCCAGCCATCATTGTTACTCCTCTGGGCAAAGAAAAGTAAAGCGCTCAAATATGCTTAGCTTTTTCTCCCACAAAACAACTCTCCTACAAATATCTCTTCCTCTTTAGAAATAAGAAAGATCAGGGCTAGGAATTTAGCTCAATGACACCACGCCTGCTTTGCAAGCACAAGTTCTTGAGTTTGATTCCCAGTACCAGAAAAAGAAAAAAAGAAAAAGAAAGATCATTAGAAAAACATGACATTTCAAAGAACAGAAAGAGAGAAGAAAATACTCGTGGTCTTAATATCAAAGTCAGAAACAATGATTGTTTGTCTATCCTTTTGGTGCTTGCAGCAGCTGAAATTTGTTTTAGAAGTGCAAACATTTTTAACTTCTTAATACCCAATAAATAACTACTTTTTTTCCTTGTCCAAGTATCTGTAAAGTATTATGTGAGCACTGTCTTTTTCAAGGGGATGGAGCAAGCGGGTTCAAAAGGAATAGATTTAAGCCTGTCCCTACTTTGTGCCTACCTTATGCCTCATCAGAGACAAATATTAAGGGCATATACAAAACTTCAAAATATCATAACATCTGTACTCACTATTCTGCCATTTTCAGAAATTTCTTGGGTTACTTCAGCAAAGATTAGCGCCAACTATGCTGGTGCACACATGTAATCCAAGCACTCTAGGAGGCTGAGGCAAGAGGATCGGAAGTTTGAGCCTAGCCTGAGCAACTTAGTGACTTAGTGCAAACTTGTCTCAAATTTTTTAAAAAATATAAAATGGGATTTGGGATCTACCTCAGTGCAAATGCCCTGGGCTCAATCCCCAGTACTGCAAAAAAGAAAAAAAAGGCAGGC